>NW_026652282.1:133753176-133813590 GCF_009828535.3 Hylobates moloch
AAAACAAAACAAAAGAAATTCTGACATATGCTCCAACATGAATGACCCTTGAGGACATTTTGCTCAGTGAAATGAGCCAGTCACAAAAAGACAAATACTGTAGGATTTCACTTTTTTTTGAGATGGAGTCTCATTGTCGCCCAGGCTGGAGTGCAGTGGTGCGATCTTGGCTTGATCTTGACAGAGCGAGACTCTGGCTCAAAAACAATTTTTTGTTGTTGTTGAGACAGAGTCTCACTCTGTCACCCAGGCTGGAGTGCAGTGGTATGATCTCGGGAGGTCACTGGGAGGCTGGTGCTGGGCAGCAGCTAGTGCAACTTTCTCTGTTCCATATTTCAGCACTCCCAGAGCCAGAACTGAGCCCAGTGAGAGCGCACCCTGGGGCAGCCTGGATTCCTGGGGGGTCCCCGGCAGCCACACGCAGCCATGCACTACCCAACTGCACTCCTCTTCCTCATCCTGGCCAGTGGGGCCCAGGCCTTTCGCATCTGCGCCTTCAATGCCCAGCGGCTGACGCTGGCCAAGGTGGCCAGGGAGCAGGTGATGGACACCTTAGTTCGGGTAAGTTCATCACTTCAGGGAAGCTGTGCCCCTGACCACCATGACCCAAAGCCCCCAGCCCTGCCTGACCAGGGGTATGTTCTAGAGAAGAGGGGACAGGAAGAGGTGTGGCACAGAGATGCAGTGCAGGCGCTTGCCTGCTGCTGGCCTCAGTCTCCCCCTCTGTGAAACAGGTGACATGTGGGTGGGATGAGTCTTCTCCTGGGTCCTTTCCAGTCCCACTGCTTTCTGTGGGCTGCAGCCAGCGAGCCTTAACACTCTTGGCCACAACAGTGCCAGTTCCCTGGGCCCACTGCCTCCTCTCAGGGCAGCTGGCACTGAGTCAGGCTGGCCTTCCTGGTGTCCCACAGATACTGGCTCGCTGTGACATCATGGTGCTGCAGGAGGTGGTGGACTCTTCTGGCAGCGCCATCCCCCTCCTGCTTCGAGAACTCAATCGGTGAGGAAGGCTCTGTGGGTCTAATCAGGGGCACACCCAGAGCCTTGAGGCCCTGACCCCGCCTCCCCTTTTCTTGGCAGATTTGATGGCTCTGGGCCCTACAGCACCCTGAGCAGCCCCCAGCTGGGGCGCAGCACCTACATGGAGACGTACGTGTACTTCTATCGGTGAGCACGGAGCTGGCAGCGCAGCAGGGTGGGGGGCGGTCCTGGCCCTACTGTGAGGTAGGCTCATTAGTCCCTGGGGCCACAGGCCCCCCATCCTGGGACAGCCTCACCTGCTTTGCATGCTTTCTCTTCTCAACACCTTTTATTCTGAGCTCTTCCCATCCTCGACCCCCGCCAGAGTGTCCATAGAGCAGGAGGCCTTCCTTCTGTAAGCACAAATGTGGGGTCCCTCCTCCTCTCTCCTGTGGGAGCTGCTGGGGCTCAGGGTGTGGCTGGCCCCCTCTGTGAAAGTGTCCAGCAAGGGCTGCAGCTCCTGGGAAGAGGCTCTGTGGGGACCACTTATGGGCCTTGGGTAGACCTGATCTTCTAAGTCCCTGGGAGGACAGGCTGGCAGGGAGCCCTTTGGAGTCAGGATCCAGAGGGCAAGGGAGGCTGCAGGGAAGGAGAACTGATTCTCTATGTAAACAAAAGTATATGACATCTGGTATTTGCTCCAAAATTACTGAGTAGGCAGGGTACAGCGGCTCATGCCTGTAATCCCAACGCTTTGGGAGGCTGAAGCAGCAGGATCACTTGAACCCAGGAGTTCAAGGCTGCAGTGAGCTATGATTGTGCCACTGCACTCCAGCCTGGGCAACAGAGTGAGACCATGTCTCAAAAAAAAAAAAAAAATGAATGACATCAAAGTGTCCAAATGTCAAAATGTACTATACCCAGTCCGTGGAATATTATTCAGCCAGAAAGAGGAATGAAGCACAGACGTGCCACAGCATACGAACGAACGCGGAAAACATTGATGAGCTGATTTCATTCATATGAAATATCCAGAATAGGCAAATGTACAAGATAGAGAACAGATTAATGGTCGCAAGGGCTGGGGGAGGGGAGAATGGAGAGTAACTGGTAATGGATATTATGTTTTTATTAGGGGTAATGGATACCAATGTTTTAAAATTGATTGTAGCAATAGTTGCACAGCTTTATGAATGTACAAAAAAACCGTGTTGTATACTTGAAGCAGGTGAATTTTATGGCATATGAATTATGTCTGATTTTTTAAAGTTCTAGAGACAGGTTGGGAGGGCTGTGCCCACATTGCCGCTGTTAGTGGAGGGCCCCTCCCTGAGCGCCGTTTGGCACTTGCAAGCCAAAATCAAAGACGTGGGGCCACTGCTGCCCATCCCTTGGTCCTCCCAGGTCACACAAAACACAGGTCCTGAGTTCCTACGTGTACAACGACGAGGATGATGTCTTTGCCCGGGAGCCATTTGTGGCCCAGTTCTCTTTGCCCAGCAATGGTAGGAAGGGAAGGGTGGGCTTGGTATGTGGGAGCAGAAGGGGAGTTCTGGCTGGCTCCACTGGGGGCTTCCTCACCCAGAGGGGCTAGGGGGAGAAGGTCCAGGAGTGGATGGCAGCCCTCAGTCCCTGGGCCTTGCAGTCCTTCCCAGCCTGGTGTTGGTGCCACTGCACACCACTCCTAAGGACGCAGAGAACGAGCTGAACGCCCTCCACGATGTGTTTCTGGAGGTCTCCCGGCACTGGCAGAGCAAGGTAGGCCTGGGCAGTTTGTACAGGAGGGACAAGGATAGGGCGGCCCAGTGGCCAGCCTGATGGCTGCTGTGTCTCTAGGATGTGATCCTGCTCGGGGACTTCAATGCTGACTGCGCTTCACTGACCAAAAAGCGCCTGGACAAGCTGGAGCTGCGGACCGAACCAGGCTTCCACTGGGTGATTGCCGACGGGGAGGACACCACAGTGCGGGCCAGCACCCACTGCGCCTATGACCGCATCGTGCTGCACGGGGAGCGCTGCCGGAGTCTGCTGCACACTGCGGCCGCCTTTGACTTCCCCACGAGCTTCCAGCTCACCGAGGAGGAGGTGAAGGGATGGGGCTGACATGAGGAGGGAGGGCAGGAGCAGGGTCGCAGGGAAGCCCCTCGGCCCCAGGCACTGACGCTGCCCCACCACCCATCCCCAGGCCCTCAACATCAGTGACCACTACCCCGTGGAGGTGGAGCTGAAGCTGAGCCAGGCGCACAGCATCCAGCCTCTCAGCCTCACTGTTCTGTTGCTGCTGTCACTCCTGTCCCCTCAGCTGTGCCCTGTCGCCTGAGCGCCCCCCCTACCCCCCCAGGGCCTGCTGCCTTTTGGGACTTAAACCCCAGCCTCCCCCGTCCATCCAGCCCTGGGGCTGGGGGGGCTTCAACTACAGTTGCCCTGTGACTGCAGTCCGCCTCCACCTGCCTTTTGTTTGATTTGGCTCTTGTTCTTTGGTTGGGCTTGTGCCTAGATTAGGAGAGGAAGCCAGGGGCCCCAAGGCTGGACTCATGCCACCTGCCAGGTAGTGTAGTATCAGGAGTGGAGACAAAGTGGGCTCTGGGTTGGGGTAAGGGAAGGGAGGGCTCAGAAAGAGGAATCAAGATGTTGGATGACAAGAAGGAAAGTTACTGAGAAAACCCAGATTGGTGAGATACGACACTTGTGCAGCAGATATGCCAATGGGCCATCTTTATTGTGGATTGGTAAGAATCACCAGGAAACCATTAAGCCCCAATAGCTACAAGGAGGGTGGTTAAGCCGCTACATCAAACTCCTTCCCTGAAACCAGCAAACACCGGGAAATATTTCGGCTCATTGTAATCCGGTGAACAATGCAGTCAGGCCTGTTATAACCGCTGAGCAGCCACGCTCGCACCTCCTGGGTGCTGTTGTCTTGTGTTGGCACAGGCTTCTGCATGCCTGGTAAAGTCCAGCCAAGGCTGGTCAAGGCATCTCCACACAGAAAATCTGCACCAGTTATGTAACCTAAAAAGCTGTGTGAACCCAGGTGCCCCGGGAAAGGGGCTGTAGGACACAGCAAAATGCCAGCAGTGTGCCGGACCCCTCCCTTCCATCCTCCTCTCCAAAGAACAGAGGTCAGGAAAAACACTGGCTGGGATGCTAGAAGGGTCATGTGTTAACTATAATCACATTTATGGTTTGGAACCATCACCCCAAGGTAAAAATAAATAAATAAAAGGTATTCCCAGGTATGTTTGGCAAAAGAAAATAAAGGTAATTTAAAAACCTAAGAAATGGCTGTAAATTGGGATTACAAAAAACCAGAGGCCTTTTGGGAGCCACAGGCTGAGGGCTGGGGCCAACATACCCCAGCTCTGGGACCAAAAGCCTTTGGAGTCCTGTCCCTGGATACAGATGCTCAGGCCACCCACCTAGCACTCCTCTCATTTTTGCTGCTCCCCCAAAAGCCAGCGCTGTTCTTCAATAGTTCAGGTCAGACATCTAAGATCCCCAGGCCAAACCATGCCACGCACGTGTCTATTCCGAGGTCTTTTTGTTACAAAGGACCAAAGGTTAGCCTAGACCTTTGGTCAGGTGGTGAGGGCCCTGGGAATGCAGGCTCTAGAAGGGGTGGGGGCATGGGGCCCAGGAGGTTGCTAGAGATAGGAAATGGGGCAAATCGCAGGTGACATCAGCAGTACCTGGATGATTCCCACCAAGGAGGAATGGCTAAACCAGATGGGTGAGACCAAGCCCAATATGATGCACACGTACCCTTGCTAAATAAACGCTGCTGCTGGTCAACCTCTAGCCCACAAGCCCCTCTTGGTCCCCATGTGTTGTAATAAGCAACACAACTGTAGGCTGACCCCCAGCCTGGGATTGCAAGGCTTTGCTGCAGCTGTGCTTCATGAAAAGCACTTCAATGCTTTTCAACCTACTGCCTAGGACCTGGGGAGGTCCAAGTCAAGCTCCAGAGTAGACAACTGACAGAAGGCCACCAGTCCCAGCCCTTTGCAGGGTTTGTTGCCTCATGAGCAGGGCTGAGTTGTCAACCTGTTTCTGAAGTGAAAGGGCAATGACCCAAAGGTTCCCAGAGGAAGTTCCTTCCCTGTCAAGAATGCAGATACAAAGACATAGGTGGACAGGAAGTAGAATTTATTGGTGAGTATTAAGAGGGGGTCAGCACATTGGAAGCCCTCATGAGTGCAGGGCCCGCCACTTGTCCAGAGGGCCACGATTGGGGATGTACTTGACCCCACAGCCATCTGGAATGAGCCGCTTCTCAGCCACCATGTCTTCAAATTCATCAGCATTGAACTTGGTGAAGCCCCATTTCTTTGAGATGTGGATCTAGGGAGCAATGGAAAGAACTAAGTCAGGAGGCCTGGGGCAAAGAAAGGTGGGAGAAGCGGGCTGCAGCACTACGTACCTTCTGGCGGCCAGGAAACTTGAACTTGGCCCTGCGCAGGGCCTCAATCACATGCTCTTTGTTCTGCAGCTTGGTGCGGATGGACATGATAACTTGGCCAATGTGAACCCTGGCCACAGTGCCCTGGGGCTTTCCAAAGGCACCTCGCATGCCTGTTTGGAGCCTACATTGGGGTAGTGCAAGGTCAGAAACATGAACATCCATCGGAAAGGCCTGTCTCCAAGGTCCCTTAGAGCAACCCATACAACCAACAGGCTGCGTACACTACCAAGGAAGCTGCTGTGTGCAGCCATTGCACACTGGGCCCCCATGAGGAAAGGAACTCAGTCGGCTTAATTGGCTGCAGAGCATCCCAAGAACCACTGAAAAGGCGCCACTGGGCTCCTCTGCCAGCTTCAACTACCTGCTTGCTGGCAAGATGGTTGTCATCAAGCTAAAAGCAAAAACTACTCCCATCACAAGTGTTTCCCCTAACCCGTGGGGAAGAGCTTGCTAAGACTTACTCATGCTTTGTTTGTATCCGCAACAGTCCACAGGAAGGGGTCCTCAGTGACCACTGAAAGTCACTTGCCAGCCTGGCTTTTCTAGTAGCCATAGTGGCTGAGTCACTGGGGCCACCTCTATGCTCTTGATGAAATAATGCAAGCCTAATAATGTAGAGACTCCAACTGCCTTAAAAGGCCCAGACCAAGCTCACCTGTCAGCCCCAGCACAGGACAACATCTTGTTGATGCGGATGACGTGGAAGGGGTGGAGCCGCACCCGGATATGGAAGCCATCCTTACCACAACTTTTTACCATGTACTTATTGGCACAAATTCGGGCAGCCTCCAGGGCTAGGTAGGGAGAAGAAAAGCAGCAAAGTGAGAGAAGATAATAGAGAAACATTCACCACGACTATCTCCAGCTCGGGGGAAATGTGTTGGCTGAGTTTTGTAAGGCTCATGTTTCATCAACTCCCAATTCCAGTGCAGTGTATGTGGGTGGGGTTGAGGGAGCACGGAGGAAGGACTAGGGGTGACAAAGAATCCTGCCTTACCTTCAGAGGACAGCTGCTCATATTCATCTGACACCATGTGGCCACAGAGCGGAAACTCATCCACTTTTGCCTTCTTCCGCCCCAGGTCAAAAATGCGAATCTTGGCATCTAAAAAAGGATTGGGTAAGTGTGCAGGGGGTGTCACAGACGGACGCTGAGTCAGTAGAGCCAACCAGTGCAGGGGCTCTTCCACTACTTACCAGGGACACCTCGGCAGAAGCGAGACTTTGGGTACGGCTTGTTCTTACAATACCGGTAACTGCAGGGGAGTGAAAAAACACAGGTTAGGTGAGGTTCACAGAAAGCCCAACAGGCACTTTGCCCCTCAAGGAACAACCCAAACGAGGGACGGGAAAAGGGTGGGGAATGCACGTCCACTTCTAAACCGTTTCCATTCGGGGAAACAAACTACAAAGCAACAGTTGCCTGCTGCAACACAGAGAACACCCAAAACTAGAAACACAACAGCCACCATCTTCCGTTACTTTGCCTTACGCTTCCTATAAACACTTTGCAACAAACTTTCCTAGTTAAAAATTCTCTCTTCAAGACACTGCGTACTACAAAATCGCCGCATTATCATTGCACAGCTCAGGTCACCCAATTTAAGACTTTCGGGCACGTGGCACTAAATCCACCTCCGAGCCCAGTGGAAATGCGTCTGGCGCCCCCTGTAGGACACAGGAGGCGGCCGCACCCGTTTTTCCCGGACTGCCCTTCACGTCCGACAACGCACGCGGCACGTCGCCCGGAAATAAGACAGAGAACGCACACAAAGGCCCCAAGAACGTATCGAGCGCACGAAAATGCTGTGAGCTTGCAGGACAAAGGCAGAGATACGAGAGAACCGTCGCTTCCACACCGACACGGGAACAAAGGAACAGACAGTAATATTGCAAACTAAAAAATAGCCGAGAGGTGTAAAACATAGGGTCAGTTCCCAAGACAGGGCCGCCGTACAGGGGAGGCTCCACCCCACAATTGTTTTCAGCGGCCATAGGCACTTCTTTCCCCGCCCGTTTCCCAGCAGTGAAAGTACATGGATTCAAGACTCACCAACGGGCGGGGCGGCGGCCCATGGCGACACCAGGATCTTCAGTGGCTGCAACGAAAGAGAGAGAGTCGGAATGGAAGACGAGAACAGACCTAAAAGGTGTGAGAACCAGCAACGGCACTGCAAGAGACCACAACCGCGCTTACTCACCACACCGATGGGAAAGAGGCGCTCCTCCGCCTGCGCATGGCTTATATACGCGGTCTGTCTGCGCGCGTAAGAACCATAGAGTCCTGGCGAAGACGGGTGGACGCTCTGTCAGACGTCAGGACCATAGACGCAGCCGCATTTGGCGCTTGCGTCCGGGCGTAGCCCAGCACATGCGCAGATCAGAGAGGTGACCGGGTACCAGGGCCGCGGGCGGCCAGCTGACGAATGGGGCTTCGCCACATGGTCGCGAGAAGCCCGCTTCCGGCTGGCCATCTTGGGCGTAGAACTCTTGTCCTAGGCTTTGCCGTTAACTGTGACAGACGTATATTTCTGAGAGTGGAAAAAAGGAAAGTACCCTAGGTGGGCCTCTAGGCGACCGCGAGAGTGTCCCCGAGCTTTCACGGGTCACGGACATGCGCTCCATGCCTCCTTCTAGGCTAGAGGCCCCGGCGGTGAAGCGCCATACAGGGACCTGGGCCCGCGTTCCTTTGTCAACCCGGGAGACCGGAGGGGGAGACCCATTCCCCTACCGGAGAGGCTGGACCAGGCCTTGCTGGGAGCCATGCCCCGTATCCCCGTTTCCTGGAGACCCAGGGTTCGCGCATTGCCGCGGGCAAGAGGTCGAGGAGAAATCTCCACGGAGACTCACGGCCTGGGAAACCCGGGGGCATCACTGGCCCCGCTCCGCCCACCCTGTCCCGCACCGTCCCGACCAGCTGCGTCTCGGGCGCCGCCTCCCATGAGCCGCTCTTGCCTGGGCACCTCCCCGCCTCGCCCTTCCCACTCCACTGTGTTCAGAGTCCCTCGGGGTGCGTCTGGGGGTCGTGGGGAAGCAGGGCCGCCCCCACCCGCCCACGGGGCAGCATCCAGGGAGAGGTGCGCAGAGCGGGCGGGCGTCCTGGGGGAAGTGGCGTCTGGAGGTATCTGTCCACCATTCTGCAGGTGGGGCGCGATGGGGTAACAAAGTCTTCCCGTCCTTTGACAGGAAGGACGGGAGGAAATCCTGCTGGAGCGCACCTGTTTCCCAGGATGACATGTCGCTTTTATAAATGGCTGCAGGTCCCTTTGAGAAAAGCTTGGGACGATTTCTGGGGTGCACTTGCAGCAACGGTGCAAGGTCCTTCCCAGGGGAACCTAGCCTCCCTTTCCATCATGGGACTCTGGATCCCGGCGGCGACTTAGGTCTGGAAACTGGGTTCGAGGCTGTAACACCACTGGGGCAATACAAGTCAGGAATTGCGGGGGAGCGCGGTGGCTCACGCCTGTAATCTCAGCACTTTGAGGGGCGGAGGTGGGCGGATCACTTGACCCCAGGAATTTGAGACCAGCCTGGACAACATGGCGAAAAATCGCCTCTACAAAAATTAAAAATTGGCCGGGCGCGGTGGCTCACGCCTGTAATTCCAGCACTTTGGGAGGCCGAGGCGGGCGGATCATGAGGTCAGCAGTTCGAGACCAGCCTGGCCAACACGAGGAAACCCGGTCTCTACTAAAAATACAAAAATTAGCCGGGCATGCTGGTGGGCGCCTGTAATCCCAGCTGCTCCGGAGGCTGAGGCAGGAGAATCGCTTGAACCCGGGAGGCGGAGGTTGCAGTGAGCCGAGACCACCATTGCACTCCAGCCTGGGCGACAGAGCCAGACTCCGTCTCAAAAAAAAAAATTAAAAATTAGCCAGGCATGGCGGCACACTCTAATCCCAGCTGAGGTGGGAGGATCGCTTGAGCTCAGGAGGCAGAGATTTCTGTGAGCTGAGATCACACCACTGTACTCCAGCCTGGGCAACAGAGCAAGACTGTCTCAAAAAAATTCGTGTATGGCCGGGCGCGGTGGCTCACGCCTGTAATCCCAGCACTTTGGGAGGCCGAGGCGAGTGGATTACCTGAGGTCAGGAGTTCGAGGCCAACCTAGTCAACATGGTGAAACCCAGTCTACTAAAAATACAAAAATGAGCCGGGTGTGGTGGCACACACCTGTAATTCCAGCTACTCGGGAGGCTGAGGCAGGAGAATTGCTTGGGCCCAGACGACAGGCTGCAGTGAGTCGAGATCATGCCACTGCACTCCAGCCTGGTCTACAGAGAGAAACTATCTCAGAAAAAAAAAAAATCTGCCTACAGGGCGGGTGCAGTGGCTCACGCCTATAATCCCAGCACCTTGGGAGGCTGAGGTGGGCGGATCAGTTGAGGTCAGGAGTTGGAGACCAGCCTGGCCAACATGGTGAAACCACGTCTCTACTGAAAATACAAAAAATTAGCCGGGCATGGTGGCGCGTGCCTGTAATCCCAGCTAGCCAGGGGGCTGAGGCAGGAGAATCTGGCTTGAACCTGGGAGGTGGAGGTTGAGTGAGCCAAGATCACACCATTGCACTCCAGCCTGGGACCACAGAGCAAGACTCTTGTGTCTCAGAAAAAAAGAAAAACAAAAAAGAAATTCCAGCTACAGTCTCCTCACTCTCTAGTGGGTGTTAAAAAGAACTTTCTGTAGCCAGTTTGGGCAGAGGGAGGATACAGCCTAATCCTGGGTGCCCTAGAAGGTCGTGCAGGCTGTTCTCTGCACAAGGACACCTTCCTGGGGAGCGAGAGGGCTGAAATCCCTCCCGTGTCCTCGCCTCCAGCCAAGTACCTGCCCCAAGAGCAGAGTGCCTCTTGGTGATGTGCACCTAAGTATGCAGGGGTGGGTGGGGGCCGTGGAGCCCAGACAGGCACCAGGGAATCTTGCAGCCCTACAAGGTGGAACTGTCGGAGTTCCACCTGTTGGCTCCTCTCCCTCCTGACCTTCCCACGGGAATCCTTCCAATACATGAACCGTTGGCTCAAAGAAATTGAAGTGGGTTTCTCCATTGCTACCCTCGCCATCTAGGAGTCCATTGTCTTTTTTTTTTTTTTTCCTGAGATGGAGTTTCGCTCTTGTTGCCCAGGCTGGAGTGCAATGGCGCGATCTCGGCCCACCGCAACCTCTGCCTCCCAGGTTCAAGCGATTCTCCTGCCTCAGCCTCCCGAGTAGCTGGGATCACAGGCATGCGCCACCATGCCTGGCTTATTCCGTATTTTTAGTAGAGACAGGGTTTCTCCATGTGGGTCAGGCTGGTCTCAAACTCCTGACCTCAGGTGATCTGCCCGCCTCAGCCTCCCAATGTGCTGGAATTACAGGCGTGAGCCACCACCACGCCTGGCTTTTTTTTTTTTTTTTTAAATTGAGACAGGGTCTTGCTCTGTTGCCCAGACTGGAATGCAGTGGCACGATCAACACTCACTGCAGCCCCGAACTCCTGGGCTCCAGAGATGCTCCTGCCTCAGCCTCCCAATTAGCTGGGACTACAGGCACACGCCACCATGCCCGGATAACTTTTTTTTTCTTTTGTAGAGATGGGGCCTTGTTAGGTTGCCCAGACTGGTCTTGAACTGCTGGAGCCAAGTGATCCTCCTGCCCTAACCCCAACCCAAAGTGCTGGGATTACAGGCAGGAGCCAACGTGCCTGGCCAGACTCCATGGTCTCTTACCTGGACCAGGGCGATGGCCCCACCCAGGCCCTCAGAACTGTGGGATGAGCTGTTTGCTTATGATGACTCACCCACGAGAAACTCCCGGAAGGAAGGGACCATGTCTGGAGCACTCCAACTCCAGGCCCCAGACTGCAGGTATCCCTTGCCAACAGAGCTGAGGCCGGAGGGGAAACCATTCCTGCCGCCTGGACTAAGAATGAGATCCTCTTGAAAAAAACAATGCTGAGAAGTGGGCTCTTCCCATCACGCCACCAGAGTCCCAGGAAGCCAGGGATGTGGGTGTCTAATGGTCCCGGACAAGATGATGGGAAACTTCACGTGGAGAAGAAAATGCCCAAGAATGACTGAAACTGTCTGCAAGGTCCTGCTAAGGGAGCTGGCAGGTGCACCAAGTATGGCAAGATGCAAAGCAAGGAGCCCACTGCATTGTTCCCTGGAAGGACGAGTGCAGAGGAGACCACAGATGCCTGCGCATTTAGCGGGAGTATGGCAGTGCCATCATGGGGGAAAGGCTGTGTGTGATAAATGGTATGGAGGAGACTGACTGTCCCTTAGAAAATGGGAAAGGAGCCAGACGCGGTGGCTCACGCCTGTCACCCCAGCACTTTCGGAGGCTGAGGCGGGGGGATCACTTGAGATCAGGAGTTCAGGACCAGCCTGGCCAACATGGTGAAACCCCGTCTCCACTAAAAATACAAAAATTAGCCGGGCATGGTGGCGTGCGCCTTTAGTCCCAGCTACTCGGTAGGCTGAGGTGGGAGAATTGCTTAAACCCAGCAGGTGAATGTTGCAGTGAGCCGAGATCGTGCCACTGCACTCCAGCCTGGGTGACAAAGCGAGGCCCTGTCTCAAAAAACTAAAATACAATTGAACAAACACATTCCAAATGACACCACATTTTAAATGACCCCTTTGGGAGGGAGGGGAACAGGACTAGGAAACAGGGAAGAAGGAAAAAGCGAAAAGATACAGTTCTCCCATCTAATTTTCAGACACCTAAAAAGCTGTTAGCCCAAAAGGTGCTGGTGAGGCTGTGGGTAAACACTGAGGGTACAATGTGAGGGACGCACAGTATCAAAGTTAGGGTCTTTTGGGGAGGCAATTCCCTAGTGTCTCCTACAATTGTAAATGCAGGCCACACAAGGTGGGACACATCTGTAAAACCAGCACTTTGAGAGGCCAAGGAGGGAGGACTTGAGCCCAGGGGTTCAAGACCAGCCTGAGCAACACAGTGAGACCCTGTCTGTACAAAAAGAAGTTTTCTAAAAAAGCCAGGGATGGTGGCACACACTTGTGGTCCCAGCAGCTCAGGAGGCTGAAATAGGAAGATCACTTGAGCCCAGGAGGTTGAGGCGGTGGTGAGCTGTGATCGAGCCACTCCACTCCAGCCTGAGCGACAGACTGAGATCCTGTCTCAAAAAAAAAAAAAAAAAAAATTAATGTACATATATCTCGACCCAGCAGCAATTCCACTTACAGGTAATTATCCTAGAGAGAGATGGATGCATGTTCGAGGCTGTGTTCATAGTAAATGCAAGGTAGAAATAATAATGCTTGCCGGGCGCGGTGGCTCAAGCCTGTAATCCCAGCACTTTGGGAGGCCGAGGCGGGCGGATCACGAGGTCGGGAGATCGAGACCATCCTGGCCAACACGGTGAAACCCCGTCTCTACTAAAAATACAAAAAATTAGCCGGGCGTGTTGGCAGGCGCCTGTAGTCCCAGCTACTCGGGAGGCTGAGGCAGGAGAATGGCGTGAACCCGGGAGGCGGAGCTTGCAGTGAGCCGAGATCGCGCCACTGCACTCCAGCCTGGGGGACAGAGCAAGACTCCGTCTCAAAAAAAATAAATAAATAAATAAATAATGCTTTAAAAGTACATCAAATGGAGGCCCGGTGCAGTGGCGCATGCCTATAATCCCAGCTACTCGGGAGGCTGAGGCAGGAGAATCACTTGAGCCCAGGAGGTGGAGGTTGTGGTGAGCTGAGATCGTGCCATTGCACTCAGCCTGGGCGACAGAGTGAGACTCTATCTCAAAAACAAAAAAGTTGAAATTATAAAAAAGTTAAAAAAAAAAAAAAAAAAAAAAAAAAAAAAAAACCAGAAAATCACTACAAAATGTGTGGCATAACGGGTTTTTTTTGTTTGTTTTTTTTTTGAGACGGAGTCTCACTGTGTCACCCAGGCTGGAGTGCGGTGGTACGATCTCGGCTTGCTGCAACCTCCACCTCCCGGGTTCAAGCGATTCTTCTGCCTCAGCTTCCCGAGTAGCTGGGACTACAGGCACACGCCACCACGCCCAGCTAAATTTTGTATTTTTAGTAGAAGCGAGGTTTCACCATATTAGCCAGGCTGGTCTCGAACTCCTGACCTCGTGATCCACCCGCCTCAGCCTCCCAAAGTGCTGGGATTACAGGCGTGAGCCACCGCGCCCGGCCGCATAATGGGTCTTAACTTGTTTAATTATGTGGGTGATTGCACAGAAAAATAGTATAAATAACTTTATACTTTTTTATACATGGGATAACTTGCTTCAAGTTATTTCAAAAACTTTTTTTTTTTTTTTGAGACAGAATCTTGCTCTATCACCCAGGCTGGAGTGCCGGTGGTGCGATCTCGGCTCAGTGCAACCTCTGCCTCCTGGGTTCAAGCGATTCTCCTGCCTCAGCCTCCTGAGTAGTTGGGATTATAGGCGAGGGCGCCACCACGCCCGGCTAATTCTGTATTTGTATTAGAGACGGAGTTTCACTGTGTTGGTCAGGCTGGTCTCAAACTCCTGACCTCAAACGATCCACCCGCCTCGGCCTCCCAAAGTGCTGGGATCACAGACGTGAGCCACCGCGCCCGGCCTCAAACACCTCTCAGTGATTCGCTTGAGTATGTGTCAAGGGATGCACAGGCCACCCTGAAGACCTTGGTGGTTTCTATTGAAACTACACATCAAGCCAGGCGCGGCGGCCAGTGCTCGGTGCCCAGAATCCCAGCACTTTGTGAGGCTGGGGTGGATCACCTGAGCCCAGGAATCCCAGACCAACCTGGGCGAAAAAGCGAGACCCCATCTCTACAAAAAGTAAAAAATTAGCCGGACATGGTGGTGGCGTGCGCCTGTAGTCCCAGCTACATGGAAGGCTGAGGCTGGAGGTTGAAGCCCTCGCTGGGGTGGAGAGGTCAAGGTTGTAGTGAGCCCTCATCGCGCCACTGCACTCTAGACTGGGCACAGAGTGAGACCCTGACTCAAAAAGAAAGAAAAGGAAAGAGAGAAGGAAAGAGAGAAAGAAAGAAAGAAAGAAAGAAAGAAAGAAAGAAAGAAAGAAAGAAAGAGAGAGAGAGAGAGAGAGAGAGAGAGAGAAAGAAAGAGAATTACAAATAAAGCTACACATCCACTTCTACACTTCTGCGTGGACTCGAGCCTTCAAGATGGGCGTGGCAACCCGATGACAGGAAACCCTACACGTGCGTGCTCCCAGCAGGCTCCTCCGTGAGGGCCACCGGCCACGGGAAACCACGACCTTGTCCCTCACCAGGAAAAGCTCAGCCTGCGGCTGCGCGAGCGTGGACCGTTCCGTGGCCATGAGCGGGAAGAACCGCGGGCTCCCGCCAAGGGCTGGGATGGATCTCGCGGGCGGGAGGCGGAGGGTACTCGGCCCACCCCAGCGGAGGACACCGCGTGGGTCCGCTGAGATAACGCTCCGCGGCGATGGACTCCGTGACTCCCTGGCTGCGCTGCACCGCGGGAGGGAGGGGCTGCGTCTACTGCGGGGCCACGAGAGGGAGGGGCCGGGGCCGGGGCGGGACAGGAACCCGCGCAAGCGCGGAAGTGCCCACGGCCGCGCCCTCCCGCGCGCACCGCGGCGACACCCGGGCAGCCCTCGGAGGGCGCGGACGTCGCGCCGCGCTCCCGGGGCGCCTCAGTTGCGCCCACGGTCGACGCCCCGGCAGCAGCGGGCAGGTGCCACGACCTCCGGACGTTTCTCGCCCCTCCTCGGGAATGGAACGCTTAGAGAAGCGCAGGTCCACACCCAAAACACAAGGCGGCACTGTTGCGTGTGCACCGGCGACTCTGCGGCCAGCGCCCTGGGTCTCGCCCCGGGAACGCCTAGGAGCCTGAGAGCGCCGCGCCCCACCCGGCAGGGCCGCAGCGGCGCGCACGCGACGGGGTGTCGTCCATTGGGCAGCAGGAGCGTCAGTCAAGGGCAAGGGGCGGGAATTCCGTGGAATCTGAGCATGGTCATTGGCGAGGACAGGCGAAGAGGAGGACGGATAGGCGGGGCGGGGCGGGGCTTCCGGTGGGCGCCTGGAGCTTATGAGGAGCGACCGAAGCGGAGGCGGGGAGCGAGGCAGCTGCGGGCTCCGGCGGGTGGAGACGAGGGCTGTCCCTCCACGCCCCGCCCCGCCACGCCCCCGCCCACGCCCCGGCACCGCCTTCTGCGCCTGCGAGTCCTGGGCCGGCCTTGCGGGGCATGCGCCGAGTCCCCTTCGTCTGCAGACCGGTGGTCACTGTCCTCCCCCGGGGGCGAGGCGGACAGGCGTCCCCTGAGATCAGGGCCCGGGAAGCCCCGTGAGCCGCTCTCGCCTCGGCGCCGTCGAAGGGCCGCCCCGCCCTTCCCACTCCACTGTGCTGCGAAAGTGCCTCGGGGCGCGTCTGGGGGGTCGTGGGGAAGCAGGGCCGCCCCCACCCGCCCACCCGGCAGCGTCCAGGGAGAGGTGGGCAGAGCGGGGCGGGCGGCCGTCCTGGGGGAAGTGGCGTCTGGAGGTGTCTGTGCACCGTTCTGCGGTGGCGCGCGGTGGCGCGCGGTGGGGTAACAAAGTCTTCCCCGTCCCTTGACAGCGGTGGCCGCCGGGGAGGGAATCCTGCTCTGCTGCGGGCGGTCGTGGGCTGGGGCGCTTCCTGGCCTGTCTCCTGGGGCAGGTAGGAAAGGCGAGCCCCGCAGAGAAGGCGGTGGCTTCCCTCGACGTGGGTGCCAACAGGAGCCATCCCTCCAGCCGGTCTTCCCGCGGGAGGGTGCCTGGGAACACCCGCAGGGCTGGTTCCAGCACCCATGGGACCGCTGGGTCCAGCCCAGTGTTTCCGGGGAAGCCCCGCCTTACCCGCCAACCTTCCCGTACTGGGAGGGTTCCCAGCTGCTGGTGATGCTGCTCAGGCGGCTCCCCGCAGCGCCACCACCCGCCCCCGGGAGCCGGCCGCTGGGTTTGGCCCGTCCGCCCTGGTTCCTCTTTGCTGGGCTCCGAGGCCTGGCGGGACTTCTCCGCGGCGGCTCTGGCGACCCAGCGTCTCTTTGCCCTGGGGTCAGACGGGCTCCCAAGGAATTGCATCCCGGTGGAGAAGACGCTTCCTTCCCTCTCCCTTCCTCTCCTCCGCCCCCTTTTGCTCTCTTGTCTTTGCACTTTGCCTTGTCCGTGTGTCCGGCTCTGTGTGTGTGTGTGACTGACGCGAGCCCTTAGTCACCTCTTGCTACTATTTTCTCCCCTCGTTATCACTTGTCTCTTGACTGTGTGGTTTGCGGGTTGTGCTCGGTCACAGAGGGGATTTTAGTTTTCGTGTCATCAGAATCTCCAGGCTTTCCTGATGGCTTCTGGGGGTTCTTGTCGGTTTGTTTCCTTCTGGCTCACGCCGTGTCTTGCCCCCTGGACGCTGGGCACCAGTTCCGACTGCTGGGTAACAGACGACTTCACGTTTCGGTCCTTCCCCACCTAGCGCTCGTCTCACCCCCCAGGGTTCTGAGGGACAGGCTCTGGGAGGGCTCTCGGGGAGCCAGGACTGTGGCTCAGGGTCCCTCTCAGGCTGTGGTCAGGTGTCCACTGGGGCCCAGCCATCCTATCTGACTGGGTGGGGAGCCCTCGTGATGACTCTCTCTCTCTGGAGGCTGTGGCAGGAGGCCTCAGTTCCTCCCCACCGGGCCGCCTCCCCAGGGCTGCTCGGCTTCCCCCGGACCTGCAATACAATCGAACCAGCAGGAGAGGGCGCCCCAGACCCGGCCACAGTCTCTTTATGGCCTGGTCTGCTAAGTGACTCGCCTCGCCTCCGCTGTGGTTTTTATTGGTCTCACAGGTCCACCCTGGAACGTGCTGGAGAGGGCGCCACGCTCAGGGTGGAGGCTGTTCCTGAGTGCTGCGAGTCAGAAGCACCCTTGCACGTGTAGACCTGCAACGTCGGCTGCTGGAGATCCCGAGCGGGCCGCCTCAGGAACATGTCCTTGGTGTCAGCGGGAGCAGCAGGCCACCTCCTGGGGCTGACACTGGCCGGGGCCTGCATTTCTGAGGGCGGGGCGTGCTTTGACATCCTGAAAGGGTTGCAAAACCCATCACAGAGAACCCCAAGAAGGGAGACTCTGCCACCGAGACCCCGTGTGCCCCGCAGGGTCTGCGCCCTGTGCTCTCTGGCTCTTCGTGGAAGCCTTTGCCAGCCCTGGTCGGGGAGCCCCGGTCCAACATCCCCAGGAGCCGGCGGGAAGCCCGTTCTGGTCTCCGCAGCCCCTTCTGCATGGCATGAGTGCCCCACGCCAGCCTGGGGGGCAGGATGTGCCCCCCACCTCCAATGCCCCCCTCCCAGGGGCTCATTCCTGCCCCTGTCCCCTCTCTGCCCCAGGTGGGGCGACCTCTCTCTGCAGACAGGGGAGGCCTCTCCTCCCCGCAGGCAGCCTCGAAGGGGAGGGGCCGGGGCAGGGAGGGGGTGTGCCGCGTCGTCACGGCGAAGGCAGAGCAGCTCCTTTTTTCCGTGATGTGTCAGGTTGCCGGATACTGGGCTCCAGTCCCTGGCCTGGGGGGTGGGATGTGGAGGGCCAGGTGGGTCCTGGAAGGAGCTTTCCACTGGGGCCCCAGGAGGACCTTGGCGTCTCGTTTCCCTGGAGACGTGCCCCATCCTTCCCACTGGCACTGGCAAGTGACTTCCCGATGACGCTCTCCGTGGCTCTGAATTTGTCACAGAGGTTCCGTGGGCGGTGAGTGCTTTTCCTGTTGGCCCGCGCCGCCTCTGGGCAATGCGGGGGCCCTTGGTGACAGCTCCTGTCCCCTTCCAAAGCCGCCTGGCCCTTGTTGAACCCGACGAGAGCAGGTTGCCGGGCCTTCCCTGAGGAATGTGTTCCTGGCAGGTGGGGACAGCCCCTCCCCCAGGGTGTCGGGTACAGGGTCCTGGGGTGCTTCAGGACACGGTCAGGCCCACCGACCCCCCACACTCTTGGGCCGCCTGCCTGCTGGCTGTCCTCTGTGACCCTCTCTCCCCTGAGCCGAGGTGCCGGCCCGGTCCCGCGGGAAGAACAGTGAGGAGGGCCGGCTCTCCCTGCTATGGGGGCCTCGGGGGCCTGGACGGGGACTGTGTCCTCCCTCCCCGGGCTGCCGGGCGCCCTGGCTCAGGGAGTGCTCTCCTAGCGGCCTGTTCGGCAGATGGGCACAGTCACGACAGCAGCCAGACCCTGTCCCGGCCCATGCACCCACCTGGACGGATCGGCGCCCTCCTGGACTTACTGGCTCCGTTGAGGGTCCCAAAGGAGCTGCCCCAGAGCACCCTAGGGGTCTCCGGACCCCTCGGCCCGCAGCAGCTACCAGCGGCCCAGGCAGGACCCAGGGGCTTCCGGGCACAGAGGCGCCGCTCCCTGGCTCGTGAGCCCAGGGCCTCTCCAGCCGTCCCCTGCTGGGGGCCTCCACTCCTGCTCTGGATCAAGGTCCTGCCCCCAGGGAGAGCTGGTGCCTTCGGGGGAGCGGGCCCTGGTTGCAGTTGGAGAGTGGGTCCAGGGATGGTGTTCTTCTTGGCTGCCGCCTTGCCTCCTGGGGGCCTCCCCAGACCCCCGGCTGCTGTCAGCTGGGGCTGAGGGGTCCTGTGGCCTAGGGGGCATCCCGGTTTGGGAGTATCCTGCCCTGGACACTGTGTCCAGGAAGGATACATGCTCACCCTTTGTTGGGGGCCAGGCACAGGGTGAGGGGGCACTCGGCCCCACCACCCCTGTCTCTGGGAGCCCTGGCTGGGTACGGCCCCTCTTCCGAGAGATCCTGCCCGGGACTGGTGCCTCCTGCCTCGGGCCTGCCCTCCACACAGCTGGAGACCCTGGCCGGGCACCTCCTGCCAGCCACCTGCTGCTGTCCTAGCCTCAGCCGGGCCCTGCAAGCTGTCCATGTGCCTGGGACACCCGGTCCCTCTGCGAATGTTTGCAGACACCCCTACCCCCACAGGCATGTCTGGGGGCCTCTCTGGGCCTTCGTGTGCCCAGAGAGTTGGGCGTGGGTGGTGGGGGGGGTCTTTCCATAGTCACCTACTTCCTGTCCTCCCCGGCCCCAGGTCCAGGTGTGCCCTGTCTGCTCGGTTTCCAGCCTGAGCCCTTTCCTGAGCTGGCCCGGTCCCCTAAGCTTCTGCGGCACGTTCCCAGGTCCACCCCGAGGGACTCCTGGCCAGTGTTCCCAGCAGTGTCTGAGTGCCGGCCTCAGTCCCTGGCCATAGACTTTGGCGAACCCCGCTCTGAGGGGCCGTTGCTTCCCTTTCCTCTCCAGGTCCCCTCCCAGTTTCCTCGGAGAGCGGGGATGGGGCTGTTGGGAGGCAGAAGGGAGGGTTGGGGTGCAGAGGTGTGGCTTGGGGGAGGGAAGGTCAACTGGGCTACCTTCCCTCCCTGCCCTCCCTGGACTCAGTCCAGACACAACCTGCGGGTGGGAGACCTGTGCACCGTTTGTCTCCTCCTAGTAGCCTGGCGGGTCCTCCTGGGTCTTCCTCAGTGTGTCTGGGTCCCCAGGCCATAGGCCCCAGCAGGGTGGGGGCCCGTGCTTTGCTCTTGTTTTTGCTCCCACTTGCCCGCCCTTCCCGGGGAGGCCCCTGGCCAGGACCATGCCAGTGTCTTTCCCTGCTGCCTGCCTGCCTGCCTGCCTGGGTGGCCTCCAGCTCACCGCCCTGTGAGGCCTGTGGCCTCCCGCCAGGGCTGTCGTCAGGGGCCTGGATCCCCCTAGTTTATCTTCTGCCCTTGCCGCCCCACATGTGTGCCTGCAGCCTGGGGACGACCGGGAGGTTTGGGGGACCGGTGCCCGTGGTTCACCTAGCCCAGCCCTAGGGTGGTTCCCCCGGTGGCCCTGCCAGGCATGGGGCTTGAGAGAGGATGTGATGGAGCAGGCACAGGGAGGGGGCAGGAGACTCTGGGTGACTCGGGGCAGGAGGGAGTGCCCCAGAGGTTCAGAACGCTGGGCACACAGTGGGCTGAGCGGATAAGTTGCAGCCTCAGGGGGACCTCCCGTCCTCCCCACTGGCACTGCATCTTTCTGGGCCTGGCTCTGCTGCCTCCCACCCCCGTTCAGCTGGTGGCTTCTAGAGGCTTCCAGAGTGTGCTTGGCCCCTTTGCCTCTATGCCATTGGGCCCAGGGGGAGCAGTAGAGTGGCCGGGGCTGGGGCTGGGGCTGGGACTTCCCCTTTCTGTGTCTTGCTTGCCCCGTGTCTCCCAGTGAGTGGCCGCCCTGAGCCTGGGGCCGGCAGCCCAGCCCCAGGTGGACGTCAGGCAGGGTTCCTCTGCCGTTTTCCTTTCCTTTATGCCCTCAGAGTCAGGAGTGTGCCATGCTCATGAAGCCACAGGTTCTACACCCCTGGAACTCTCTTCTTGAAATTGGTGGTGGCCCAGCAGACACCCTTCGTTCCTCCACCCCAGCTGAGGGTCAAGGCAAATGTCCTTCTTGGCCGGCCTTGGCGCTGTCACCTCTTTTGGACCTGCAGTCCCTCTCCACAGTCCCCTTCTCCACTGGCTGCCTGGACACCCTCCCAGCCCCCTCAGGTGGTTCTCCTCCCTGGTCTGGCAGGGCCTGGTGGGAGCGGAGGAAAAAATCCAGTATCTTCTTGGACAGTGCCCAGAGTGGCCTCTAGCTGGGACCTTGGGCAGCTGCTGCCCCCTGCTGTATGTCTGAGCATGGCTGGAGCCCTGCGGGGGACCCCAGATTCTTTGGGAACTTTTGAAAGTCGGGCCACAGTGGTCTCTCAGAGCTCTGGAGAACATTTAAGTGGAGGCCTGGAGGCTCTTGAGGCCCATGGAACCTTCCTAATCCTTCTGGTTCTGGTTGGGGCACCCAGCACACTTGGGTGTGTCCAGAATAGTCAGGATCCTTCATGGGGTTTGAAGCCCTGGGGGTTGGACAGATCACAGGATGGGGTTGGCAGAGCCCTGAGGAGCCCTGGAACGGGGAGGGAGTACTCCAAGGCCCATGGAGCCCTGGGGATTGGTGACCAAGCCCAAGTGGGAGGCCTCAGGAATCCAGGGGGAGCTGAGGGAGGTGGTGGGAGCAGAGCCCTGAGGAAGGCCATGAGCCCTCAGGAGCAGGGAGTCTCCGAGCCCTGGGGGCTCTCGCAGGAAAAGGGAGTCTCGCAGCCCTTTTCATTCCCTGGGGAACTGGGGTGGGGACTCCGGGAGCCCTCTTCCATCCAATCTTGGGAGCTCTTTTGGAATGAATGAAAAAGGGCAAGCTACGTCAGGGGTGGCCGCTGTTCCTTCCTTCCTTCTCTTCCCTCACGCCAGCCACCACAGTGGTTGCCAAGTACACCCAGCTACCTCTTCTTTACTCCTCACCTGGAACAGATCCAGGACCTGACCTAAGGCCTAGAAAGCACCATTTCGTCCCGATACGTGGATATCTCTTTTCTCTCCTTGGGATGCCCCAAGCCCAGCTCCACATCCCCCATCTCCCTGACACCAGCTATTACTCCAGAGCTTTGGGATGTCAACCTTGCCACCACCCCAGGTCCCATGTGGGTTCCTGCTAGGCCCCATCTGCCTCTGTCCAGCCACACTGGGCTGCAGTCCAGCCCCAATCCCGGGTAGTGAGTGCTTCCTGGGTAACTGGACTGAGGTGAGTTTGGTTCTTCCTGTCAGTGCACTTGGTTTTTATCAGCTGCTGAAACAGGAGGCTCTGTCACTGCGTCCTTCTAGGGTCCTGGCAGTAGCAAGCTGTTTGTTCTGCCCCCCACGTACAGGCTCATTAATGGGACCATTTGGGTCCCTAAGGTGGACCTGTGAGGAGGTGGCATCCCCTGCCCATGCCTACCACCCGCCATGGACCATCCAGGTCTCGCCTGCTGCAGGGCCAGCCATCAGTCCGTTGCACTGGACTTGGGATGGTGAGGGGCAGAGGGCAGGGGCGTGGGGAATCCACACAGCTGGATTCTGGGGGCTGAGCCAGGTAAGAGGAGCTTATAGCAATCAAACAAGAAAGGCTGAAACTGTGAGTGGTAAGAAAATTAGAAGTGATTCACTCTTTTCTGCATGTTTTCAACACACAAGGACCATGCGCTATTTTAGGACCAAAAATATACGTGAGGAGAGACTAGGATGCAGCCAAGATAAATGGTCAGGAGTAGCCAGGGAGGGTCCCAGCCCCAGCCCCAGCCCTGCCTCCACGAATGCATGTGCAGGCACTGCATGGGAGCTGTGCCAAGTGTGGGAGGCTGGGCTGTCCCACTACCTGCAGCAAGGAGCCAAAGGCGAGGGTGACTAATGCCAGCACCCCACCCCTTGCTGGGCCTCTGCTTCCCACCTGCCCGTGTGCAGTGGAGCGCAGCCCCTCTGTGCTTCCCCGCCCTCTGCCAGCAGCATAGAGCCAGGCGTGCACAGCAACACGTGGCATTGTCTTGGGTTTTAGTACCCACTTTCCACTTAAAAAAACATATGTAGACTGGGCACAGTGGCTCACACATGTAATCCCAGCACTTTGGGAGGCCAAAGTGGGTGAATCACGAGGTCAGGAGATCGAGACCATCCTGGCCAACATGGTGAAACCCTGTCTCTACTAAAATACAAAGCAATAGCCGTGCATGGTGGTGCACACCTGTAGTCCCAGCTACTCAGGAGGCTGAGGGAGGGGAATCGCTTGGACTCGGGAGGCAGAGGTTGTGGTGAGCTGAGATTGCGCCACTGCACTCCAGCCTGGCGACAGTGAGACTGCATCTCGAAAAAAATGAAATCATACATACATATATATATATATATATATATATATATACACACACACACACACACACACACACACACACACACACAAACTTTGGCTGGGCGTGGTGGCTCATACCTGTAATCCCAGCACTTTGGGAGGTCAAGATGGGTGGATCACCTGAGGTCAGGAGTTCAAGACCAGCCTGACCAATATGGTGAAACCCCATTTCTACTAAAAATACAAAAATTAGCCGGGTATGGTGGCGTGCGACTGTAGTCCCAGCTACTAGGGAGGCCAAGACAGAAGAATTGCTTGAACCCGGAGGCAGAGGTTGCAGTGAGCGAAGATCATGCCCTTGCACTCCAGCCTGGGTGACAGAGCATGACTCCGTCTCAAAAAAAAAAATTATATATATACTTTGAAGATTATGAAATACATACCCAGGGCAGAAAACCTGGGAGCTAAGCGAGAATATAGGCAGGTGAATTCCATCACCCAGGGATGATGGGGCATTTCAGCCTTTGGAGCTTTTCTCCCATGTTAAACAAGCAGCAGTTCCAGGAGCTGAGAATGATGTGCCAGAGACGCCTCATTTTCTTTCCGTCCCCATGCCCTTGGACACTGGGGTGGACTTCAGCTTTTCCCAGTTAAAACACCCGCAGACTGCCGGTAGCGTGCATGCAGCTTTGCCTGAATTTCCAAGTGGGTTCTCTGTATACACCTTGTTGTACCACGATTATATGTATAAGCAGTTACACGCGCTTTGGGGAATGAGTTAGGGAATAAAACTCCCAAACAAAACACAAACATCTCTGGGTAGCATTTGATTCCTAGCCCCAGACCAAAGCAAAAATGCGGACACAACAAAGCCAGATTTCAATCCTCAAGCCTCGAGACGCAGAGGCCCTTGCCATGGGAGCCCAACCCTCTCCTCCAGGAAGAGCCAACGCATTACAAATAAACGGGGCTTTTATTGTGTGTCCACGAAAACAAAGTCAGGGTGGCCTTTGGTTAATCCCCCCCCCAACAAGATGACAAAAGGAGGAATGCATGTTAACAAGATGACAAAGAGGACCATGGAGGGCCTGAGTCTGCTGCCTCCCTGGTGGGACAAGGCAGGGGGAGCAAGCACTACTCTGGGCTAGGCCCAGCGCCCCCCAAGCAAAAACACATAAAAGCCCCTGTGCCTTCCCCCACCCCATCCCACCCCCACCCCCACCCCCACTGCTAAGGCAGTCAGCCAGGACTTCCCCAAAAGACCTGGCTCTGAAGCCCAGACCCTCACGGCTCCCTCTAGAAGGGGTTGCCTTCTTCAGCCTGCATGAAGTGGTAAATGAAGAAGAGGACGATCACAAAGACCAGGAAAAGCAGCAGCTGGCCCCAGAGCGGGACCTGGCGATCCTGGCCCAGCCCTGCCCCAGGAGCATGGTTTTCAGGCCGGATGGCACGGCGGGTGAGCCATGAAGAGGAAGGTGATGAGGAGGACATAAAAGAGGTGGAGGAGGAAGCAGGATAATAGGACAGGTCCAGGGAGCTCCTGGAGGCTGAAACAGGGCGGTAGTGCGTGATGCTTTGGTAGGCACTGTCACGGCCGTACATCGGGCGTTCCCTGAGGCAAAAGAGGGGAGCAAGTGGGCCAGGAGCCTGGGCCCAGAACCAGCCCCTGTCCCTGGGCTTCCCCACTACGCACCTATCCTTGCACTCCTCTTCAGAAGAAGACAAAAGATCGTCATCACGCACCTGCAGAAGAGAGTCAGGGTGAGGGGACTGGCTGGCAGGGCCACCATGGCCCTGTCATGTCCCTCAGTCCAGACTTCCCCAGCCGGTCCCCTATGACGTTTGGTTAGAGACCAGGGACCCACACCCTCCTGAATGGCTCTGGGTGTTCAGCCTTTTATCCATGGGGCCTTGCCACTTGTGCTCATTGCTCCCAGGACTCTCAGGAAGAGTTTGAGCCTAGATCCCAGACCAGGGTGCAGGGCGCATTCTATGTGCTCTACTCACATAGTTCTGATGGCTCCCCAAAGTAGGACCCTGACCAAACAGGTGTCCGCTGAGCCAGAGTCTCCCCGGAGGCCCAAGAGCCACCATTTGTACCCAGTGCCCCCCTGGATTTATCCAAACACAGCCGCGATCCCCTAGGTTGTACCCAAGTACAGGACACCTGCCAGCCAGCTCACCTGGTGGTGGAAAGCGTCGGCATCTGGGAACGAAGTCACTGACTGGCGGACGGCCCTGGACGGGCCCGCAGACTCGGGCTCCCCATAAGTCCTGGTAGTGAAGTAGCTCTCTTCATAGTAGTCGTCATTGTAGCCTTGGGAAGGGGGGCAGCGATAGCAGAGGGGGCATCGGTGTGCCCCGCCTGGCCTGATGGCCCTAATCTGAATCCCATTTCGGGACCTGTAACAGTTTCTCCCACCTAAGGCTGCTGGAGTGGTTGGGACTGAGGTCTCAGGTCCTCCCTGTGAGCGGGGTCCCTGACGCAGTCGGGTGAAGGTGCCAGCGTGCCCACCCAACCCCTGCCTTACCCTTGCTCTGGTAGAGTAAAGCATCCTCTTTCTTGGGAAGATCATACATATCTGTATCCCCTCTAGTCGAATTCAAGTCTGGATTGAAAAAAGGAGACAGAACTGTTTGCCCCCCCAGACTTCCCTCCCCTTTCTCCAGTGCCGCTCTCAACCGGCGCCCCTGCCACACCCTCGCGACCCCATCCTCCCCGCGTCCCAGGCCGTCCCCACAGGCGAGGCTCTCACCAGAGAAGCTATAAGAGGAGGCGGCGGACGAGCTGGGGGGCGAGAGCCGCCGCCTCTGCGTCTCGTACTCGAAGATCTTCTTCTCGTAAAGCCTACGAGTTGATCCTGGCCGGACACCGGGCAGTCAGGGCCGCGGGCCGGGGAAGGGGCGCGGGGAGGGCAGCGGGGAGGTCGCGAGGCGGAGCACGAGGAGGGGGCCCGGAAGGGGTCCCGCCCGCCGCCGCGTACCTACTACAGGCCCGTGCGGGATGTTGTACCGGCGCAGCAAGGTGGTCAGCTCGGTATCCGAAAGATCTGCGTAGTTGTCCATGGCGGGTGCGGGCTCCGGCGGAGGCCTGGCGGCGGCCCGGGCCTACCAAAACCGGCCGAGCAACGGCTGCCGAGGAGCACGGCGGGGGCGGCACGAGCGCATCGGGAGCGGCCGCGCTCGCGTCACAGCCGAATCGTTGTCGCGTCACAGCCGAATCGTTGTCGCGTCACGGCCGCTGGATCCGCAGGCTGCGCGCGCTGCGCGGGGCGGGACCTAACCGCGGGAGTAGCTGGCACAGACCGGCCGTGCCCTGAGAGCTGGGAGGCTGGGGCCGCGAGCCCAAACGTCATCAACGCACGGATTGGCTAGCGGCAGAGAGGGCGGGGCCCGCCCGGGAGTCAGGGCGGTGGGAACCGGTCTCGCGGTGGGAGCGGGCGGGGCCGCAAGCCCATATGTCACAAGCACGGGGATTGGCTAGTGATGGAGGGGGCGGGGCCCGCGCGGGCGCGGAGCGAAAGGTCTCGCGGTGAGCGAGCGGGGCCGCGAGCCCATACGTCACAAAAACGGGGATTGGCTAGCGGTGGAGGGGGCGGGGCCCGCGCGGGCGCGGAGCAGAAGGTCTCGCGGTGGGAGCGAGCGGCACTGAGAGCCCATACGTCACTAACGCACGGATTGGCTAGCGGCGTAGGGGGCGGGGCCCTCACGGGAGTCAGGGCAATGCAAATCGGTATCGCAGTGGGAGCAGGCGGGGCTGCGGGCCCAAAAGTCACAAACGCACAGATTGGCTAGCGGCAGGGGGCGTGGCCCGCGCGGGAGTCAGGGTGATGCGGCTGGGAGCCGAGACACCACCCTGTGCGGTGCTTGAGCCAGGGGGGTGAGAGGGGCGGGGCCTGCGCGCGAGAGACCCGGGACGTGCGAGCGGGTGAAGTCGGCGCTTGGGGTGGCTCTGGTCCCTAAGTCACTTGGGCTTCGCCCGATCCCTGCACATCCTTACTCCCCGCCGTCGTCCCCCTTCCCCGGGCCCCAGAGCCTAGGGTTCCCTGGCCGCATCCTGGTCGGCCGCCCCAGCAGCGACGGGAAGGGCCCGGACCCTAAGAGAGCGCGGGCCCCGGGCCAGGCGCTGCCGAGGGCGCTTTGTGTGCGCATCGCCCGGGAAGCGGCTGCAGGGCAAGGCCCGCGCCTACGCGATCCCCGCAGACCCCCTGCCATGGGCCCGCCTTCCCAGTCTGCGGGGCTCTCGCCCGCGCACATGTGCCTGCTGCTTGCCACCGCCTACCTCTCTGCTTCCCTTCCTCCTCCCTCGCTCCACCCGGGAGGAAGTGGGGCACTGGGCCAGGAGGCCGCTGGCACTCCAGAAGCAAGCAGCCTTCGAAGGGGCCCGGGCATGCCGACGGGCACGCCAGGGGGCGCGGGCAGAGGGCGCCGTGCGATGCGTGCAGAGACGACGTGTGCCCGCCTAACCCTTCATGCCGTTCATTCACCCGGGGCACTGGGGGGAGCTGAAGTGGGGCGTCCTCTCCTGTCGGAATGGTCCCTGAGCGCAGCGTGGCTAGGCAGGGGGCAGACGTGGGTGGCGAGCTATGGAAGGCTGCCAAGGCCTGCTCAGGAGCCTGGACTGTGGCTAGGATTCCCAGGGCCTTGATCAGATATAAGCTGTCTCATGGAGAAGAGAAAGGAGGTGACATTCATATTCTCTTTTTTTTTTTTGAGACAGAGTCTCGCTCTGTCACGCAGGCTGGAGTGCAGTCACATGCCACCATGCCCGGCTTTGTATTTTTAGTTTTTGTATTTTTAGTATTTAGTATTTGTATTTTTAGTAGAAACGGGATTTCACCATGTTGGCCAGGCTGGTCTCGAACTCCTGACCTCAAGTGATCAGCCCGGCTCGGCCTCCCAAAGTGCTGTGATTACAGGCATGAGCCACCGCACCTGGCTGTGACATTCACATTCTAAACAAAGCCAGCTGAGGGTGTATGGAATCAACTAGTGTGCCCCTCACTGGGTAGGCCCCAAACTGGGAGCGTGAAGAGGTGATATGCCATCTGTGGTTTCACAGATGAGGGCTGGTGACAAGGGAAGAAGAGGGGAGGGCTCTGGTCATGTCCAGAATGGCTGGCCCGGCTGGTGAGGGTCACAGACCAGTCATCCATGGAGGTTTGCCCACGGGGTGGGAAGAGGTAGACACCTCGGGGAGTAATGAGGAGATGGGGCCCTGTTTTGACTACACACAAAGATCCTAACAAAGAGGAATCACTGTTGGCAAGGCCCCACTCTGTCCCCAGCAATATGGAAGGAAGTGTGGGTCCATGAAGACAGTGCCTGACAGTGTGCAGCAGAAGAGCCTTGGGTAGGGCAGGGGTTTGCACCTCATCTTTCAGAGCTGAGGGGACAGATGGCAGTTTGGACTCTGGGCTGCTCAGAGGCTGCCTCGTGGATTTTTTAGTTTTGACAAAATCAGATTCCCCAGCACCTCTGCAAGCCTTCTGCAATCCTGGCCCCTCTCCCAGAGGCCTCTGTGTACTAAGTGCTGCTCCATCCTCCCCCATGCCACCCCTCCCCATACGGATCCAAGCTGTTTCCTTATGAGGTCAAGGAATTCCAGATTTGCCTTCTCCCTAAGGAGCACCCCCCAACCCGTTCTGTACCTGCCTCGGCACTCTGCCTTTTATGTCCCACCCGTTTGCCCCACAATCAGGTCCCACCACAGATGACACCAGGAAGCTGAACTGTGATGGTCCCCCAGCACCCACCCTGTGGGTACCTGGCGCCTAAGTCCAGCCCCATTGCAGTGCAGCTCCACTCCAGACCACTGGAAGCCAGGCAGGAGTGGAAGCCAGGCAGGAGCAGCAGAGCCTCCATCTTATACAGGGAGAGTCAGGACCCTGCGATCAGGGGAGACTTGTCCAAGAGCCCTGAGTACAGCAATTAATTCATGGAACATTCCCCCACCAGTACCTGGTCCCTGGGGGTGATGACCTGGACAGCCTCAGAGAGTTTCCCGTCAAGGGTAGGGTGGGATTTGCAGTCGCCAGAGGGTCTGGGAAGGGCGCGTACAGGAAAACCTGAGGGCCTCCGGGGGTTCTTCCTCGGAAGTGCAGGCAGAGGAAACATCAGGGTGCAACCAATTCTAAGTCAAGAATAAGAAAACTGAGTTGCTCCTTAAGGATGGAATGGTTTGCAAGCAGCATATGTTGTGTAACTTACAATCCCAACGTGATTGAGCTACAAGGAAAAAATATCAACATGGAAACATTCCTCAGTATCTATGACAAGTAGATGATTGTTCACTGAGCTGTTAACATTATTTTTTATTTGTATTTTTATTTTTATCTTTATTATTTTTTTCCAAGACAGAGTCTAGCTCTATCGCCCAGGCTGGAGTGTAGTGGCGCAATCTCAGCTCACTGCAAGCTCCGCCTCCCGGGTTCACGTGATTCTCCTGTCTCAGCCTCCCGAGTAGCGGGATTACAGGTGCCCGCCACCACGCCCGGCTAATTTTTGCATTTTAAGTAGAGGCCAGGTCTCACTGTGTTGGCCAGGCTGGTCTCAAACTCCTGATCTCGTGATCCACCTGCCTCAGCCTCCCAAAGTGCTGGGATCCACCACGCCTGGCCTTTTTTTTTTTTTTTTTTTTGAGACAGTCTCACTCTATCACCCAGGTTGGAGTGCACTGATGTGGTGACGTGATCTCAGCTCACTGCAACCTCTGCCGCCTGGGTTCACGCAATTCTCCTGCCTCAGCCTCCCGAGTAGCTGGGATTACAGGCGCCTGCCACTGCGCCCAGCTAGTTTTTATATTTTTAGTAGAGACGGGGTTTCACCATCTTGGCCAGGCTGGTCTTGAACTCCTGACCTTGTGATCCACCGACTTTGGCCTCCTGAAGTGCTGGGATTACAGGCATGAGCCACCATACCTGGCCTTTTTTTTTTTAATGTTTAGTGACAGGGTTTCACTGTGTGACCCAGGCTGGAGTGTAGTGGTGAAATTATAGCTCACTGCAGCCTCAAACTCCCGGGCTTAAACGATCCTCCCACCTGTCTCCTGAGCAGCTGAGACTACCGGTGCACGTCACCACACCCAGCTAATTTTTATATTTTTGGTAGAGATAGTGTCTTGCTGTGTTGCCCAGGTTGGTCTCAAACTCCTAGGCTCAATTAATCCGCCTGCCTCAGCTTCCCACAGTGCTAGAATTATAGGCATGAACCACCATGCCTGGCCAATGTTTTCTTTAAGATCAGAATCTTCTTAATATTAAACAAACTTAACTTTCGTGTTCCCCTGAGTGGTCCTGTTTTTGCTGCCCAACCCAGGCCAGACCTGGCAGCACCCAATCCATGGCAGTCAGGTTCATCCCAGGGCTCGGAGCCCTGCAGTCCCGTCCTGGGGCCCTGCCTGAGTAGGCACCCAGTAAACACCTGCAACAACCTGTTGCCCACACCCCAGGAAACACAATCCTGGCTTCAGACAGACACCGGGGGCCGTGACTGTGGGTGGCTCCTTGGACAAGGTGGCCTTGGGCCTGGGCCTTTCCACCTGGGGTGCGCTTGGCTCCCCCAGACTCAGACACGCAGGATCCTTGTGATTGGGCCTAGACATGAGCCCTGCAGACCCTGTGGGCGCTGGAGGCGACTCCCCTCGAAGTCCTCCCTCCCCCAGGGCCTGACGGCCCTCGCGGGTGGTGAGCTTGTTAACTGTTGGTGTAGCTGGTTGGAGATTCAGCCTTTGCAGCAGGAATGGAGCCAATTCCAGTTCTCTGACATCTTCAACGTAAGAAGATGTCGTTAATTTCTTAGCATCTTCACGAGGAATGGCTGGTGCTATAGAAACCTTTGTCCCCAGTGCAACCTGGAAAAAGTAGACACAAAGAACTGCTTGTGTTTAGAAGGTGTGTGTCAGGGAGCCGTGCAGGAGTGGAAAGAGAGGGTTCAAATACAGCGGGGGTCTTGAGATGCAGCCAAGCAGCCACTACCTCTTTCATGCTCCCTCCACCTGTTATGGTGCCTGTGGGTGGGCGGGATTCCCTCCTCGAAGGATAGCCTTGGCTGTGAACCGCAGCACAGCTACCTTGCGGGCCTGAGCTCAGGTTTCTCATCTAGCAAGTGGCTTCCCCAGCGGGGCACGCACACTGGATGGAGTGGCTGGAGACGAGCCCCTGGGCCTGACTGTTGGGAGGTTTCCGCGGGGCATCGGGTGTGAAATGTCATTGCCAGCAGAGACCTCAATACCTAGAGGGCAACCAGTGCCTTGCCACAGTGTTAAACTGGGGATTGAAGAACTAAATTAGCAGGTGCGAGCAGACTCCCTCCCTCCTTTCCGCCCTTCCGTCTTTGGAATAGAATAGAAAATAGCAGCCTAGTCTTTGTTTCAGGTCTATGTGTCTGTGTGTGTGTGTGCTGGCTCACAGTGTCAACTGTAATTCTTACTGGGGGTTGTGGGCAAGATGTTACAACGGCACTGCTTTATGCGGCTTTCCCCAAGGAAGTGACATTTGAGCTGAATCTGAAGCTACCAGGAAATGGGCACATAGAAGAAGAAAGAGCCTGGCAGTGCCAGGGCGTGGCTGTGCCCGCCATGTTCACAGACACTTGGCTTTTTGGCTGCACTCCGCTGCACACTCCCAGGCTCTGGGACTGCCCCGAGCGTCCCCCTGAGCCATCCTGTTTCTGTTGCCCACCCCAGGCCAGACCTGGCAGCGCCTGATCCATGGCAGTCAGGTTCATCCCAGGGCTCAGAGCCCTGCAGTCCCGTCCTGGGGCCCTGCCTGAGGTAGGCGCCCAGTAAACACCTGCAACAACCTGTTCCCCCCACCCCAGGAAACACAATCCCGGCTTGGGACAGACACCGGGGGCCGTGACTGTGGGTGGCTCCTTGGAGAAGGTGGCCTTGGGCCTGGGCCTTTCCACCTGGGGTGTGCTTGGCTCCCCCAGACTCAGACACGCAGGATCCTTGTGATTGGGCCTAGACATGAGCCCTGCAGTCCCTGTGGGCGCTGGAGGCTACTCCCCCACGAAGCCCTCCCTCCCCCAGGGCCTGGCGGCCCTCGCCGGCGGTGAGCTCATCTCGGGGGGCGGCGTCGCCCGGCGGCGGGTCGCTGGAGCTCATGGCGCGCCCCCGCCCCCCCGCCCCCCACGCACCCGTCCCGGGCTCCTGGGCAATTTTACCAATTAAGGCTTTCTCGCCGGGCCGGGCCGGGCGCGGGGCGGGCGCGGGGCGGGGGTGCGGCCAACAAGAAGGCGGGCGGCGGCGGCCCATTCGCGTGGAGGCGCGTCGCGCGCAGCGGACGCCGACAGAACCCCGAGGCGCCTGGCGCGGGCGCGAAGGCGATCCGGGCGCCACCCCGCGGTCATCGGTCACCGGTCGCTCTCAGGAACAGCAGGTGAGGTCTCCGCGGCCCGGCTTCGCGCCGTGGGGTCGCCGCGCTCCTCGTCGGCCGGGGGTGGAGTTGGAGAAGGCGGGCAGAGAGGCCCGAGAACGCAGGCGCCAGCTCGCGCCCAGGTCCGGGCCAGGTTCAGCTGGGATGCGTGAGCCGATGGAGGCGCCCCTGGCATCTGGGAGTGCCTGTCCAGAGAATGTCTTCCCTAGTTGATCCATGAGCCGTGTCTGTGCCCACGAATGTGGGAGCCTGAGGCCATGGGGGGTCCCCGAGAGAGAGAGGGTGTCTGGGCCCTTGCCAGGAAACTGGTGCCTGCGTGGGTGCCCATGAACGGACCACTGCATGTCTATCTGAGAGAGAAGGGCCCTGGCACCAGGAACTTGTGTGGTCTCAGGGTGAGTGGCCACCTGGAAGGACACTTCTCAGCCAGTGTGCCCACTGGGAGGGGGACAGCGTGTCCCTTGCTGGCTCGAGTCCACGGGGCACCAGCTGCTTTGGGCACAGGGGAGCTGGTTCTGGGGCTGCTCTACTCCATGGGGGCCATGGTGAGGATGAGACCAGGCCAGGTTCCTTGGTTGGGCCCTGGGCCCTATGCCAGGTTGGCTCTGAGTTGGATGTGCACTGCCAGCCAGGATGCAACCAACAATGTCCCCAGATTCCCATGCCACCTGGGGCCAGGCAAAGTAGGTTAAAATCCACTGGCAGACCCATTTGTAAGTGCTCCGAGTGCACCGTCAAGGTGGGAGCTTGGGAATGGGCGACCTCACCTGCCAGCACAGGCCTCTTCTCACCTTGCCAATCTGCTGCTTCCTTCCCTCCTGCGCCCCCTGGCTACGCGGGCCTGGAAATGGCTCCTCAGGGACCCCAGCTGAACAGCCCCTGGGCTTGGGCTATACCTCCCAGTGGGAGGGTCTGGCCTGGGGTCTGAGGGCCAGGGGTGGTGTGGTGGGCGGGGTGTGTCTAACATCCAAGAATCTACTCCAAATAAGGGAAAATATGAAAGCTGCATTTTGGCTTCCCAGGACTGCCCGATCTGGGGGCTTTGGGATCGGGCGACATCTGGCGGTGATACTACGTTCTAGGGACAAGAACCCTCTACACGCCCATTCCTTGTTTCCTCTAAATAGGGAAAAGCTAGGGCTGGAAGACAGGGCACCCACCTCCTGACACCCTTTCTGCTGGAATTGACTACTGGTCACTCTGACTCAGTTTCCCTGAGCTCTGAAGATTAAGGAATGAACCCAGACAACCCAGCTCAATGGCCCTTAGTGGAGAGAGAGTCAATTATTGATGGAATTCCGTGCCTGGGAACTTGCTTTCCAGTGGGGCAGGGGGACCAGAAAGACAACTTCAAGCCCGTCTTGAATGGGGCCAGTGCAGGGAGGGGTCTGTATGGGTTACCCCTTCCCAGCCCTCCCTCCCACCTCCACCCCAGCTCCCAGACGCCGAGGCGCACTTGGTGCAGGTGTGTCTCAAAGTGGTCAGGAGAGGGGACAATATACAGGGGTTGGCCTTAGTACTGGAAAATGCCATTTGCACCCCCTAACACCACTACTAGTGGGAAAAACCAGTGGGGCCACAGGCAGCCCCGAAGTGAATGTGCTGGGCGGATCACAGCCCCACCACATGTCATGTAGACACCCAGGGCTACAGGAGAGTCAACCATATTTGGGCATGACGTGCTGGCCAACCCGGGGCCTCCTCCTCTCACTGGTCTTTAGCAGATAAATTAATTATTACTAGAATTGAGCAGGAGGGACAGATACCTGCCTTCCTAGAAAAAAAAAACACTCAGAGGAGGAAACATTCCGGAGAGGGGAGGTACCGAGGACTGAGAGGGAGGGAGTGCACGCTGGGGAGGAGGCCATAGGCAGGGTGGCTTCTGACCGAAGATAGTAGCAGTGAGCGTCCCCAACCGTCCCCTGGTCCCAGTCTACATCTCAGCACAGCAGCCACTGCACCATCTCCAGAGTTATCTACCAGAAAATTTTGAGTGAATAGCCCCCACGGCTCTGGGGACACAACCCCCCCAGGCCCCGATCCCTGTCCTCAGGCCTCCTCTGCACCTGCCACCACACCTGAAGCCCACCCAGACCCAGGTGCTCAGAGCCTGACAAGTCTTATGGGAACCTCTGAGCAGGCCCCTCTGGGTCTGGAATGCCACTCCCGTTTGCCCCCTGCCCTGGCCACGCTGGGCTCAGGGGCCTTTCCGACAGGAGAGGACCCCCCGCTTCAACTCCCCCCAGTGCCCCGGGTGAACTGGCATGAAGGGTTAGGGGGGCACGCGTCTCTGCATGCATCGCACGACGCCCTCTGCCTGCGCCCACTGGCATGCCCGGACCCCTTCGAAGGCTGCTTGCTCCTGGAGTGCCGGCGGCCTCCTGGCCCAGTGTCCCATATCCTCCCGGGTGGAGGGAAGCAGAGAGGGAGGCGGTGGGAAGCAGCGGGCACACACAGGTGCGCGGGCGAGGGCCCTACAGACTAGGAAGGCGGGCCTGTGGCAGGGGGTCTGCGGGGACCGCGTAGGCGCAGGCCTTGCCCTGCAGCCGCTTCCCAGGTAATGAGCACACAAAGCGCCCTCGGCAGTGCCCGGTCCGGGGCCGCCGCTCTCCAGGGGTTCGCTCTTAGGGTTGGCCCCTTCCAGCTGCTGCCGGGGCGGCGGACGGGGATGCCGCCGGGGAACCCTAGGCCCTGGGGGCCCGGGGAAGGGGGATGACGGCGGCGGGTAGGGATGTGCAGGGACGGGGCAGAGCCCAAGTGACTTAGGGACGAGAGCCACCCCACCCCCCGCAGGGGCCCTGGGGAAGGAAAGTCCCTTGTAAGGCGCGCCGGCTGCAGGCCAAGCAGTCCCGCGCCAGACACTGCTCAGCCTTTCCTCGCTCTAGGGCGCGTTTCCTGCAGCGCCAACGCGAGGCCGCGGGGCTGGGAGCATCCTTGCCCACCCCACGGCCCAGCGACCCACCCTGGAGCCCGGGTTTCGCGTCTGATCAGCCGAAGCCGGGGGCCTAGTGGGGGCATTCCAACGGGCGGGGCGGGGTGGGGCAGGCGCGCCCTCGAAGCCCCACCCCACGGCCCCTCCCCGCAGGAGGCCCGCCCCCTGGCCCCGCCCTCCGCCCGCATTTAAAGGGCTCGCTCTCTCCGCAGCGCAACCTCTGCTCCCTGCCTCGCCTCCCGCGCGCCTACGTGCCTGCGACTTTAATTAAAGGGCCGTCCCCTCGCCGAGGCTGCAGCACCGCCCCCCCGGCTTCTCGCGCCTCAAAATGAGTAGCTCCCACTCTCGGGCGGGCCAGAGCGCAGCAGGCGCGGCTCCGGGCGGTGGCGTCGACACGCGGGACGCCGAGATGCCGGCCACCGAGAAGGACCTGGCGGAGGACGCGCCGTGGAAGAAGATCCAGCAGAACACTTTCACGCGCTGGTGCAACGAGCACCTGAAGTGCGTGAGCAAGCGCATCGCCAACCTGCAGACGGACCTGAGCGACGGGCTGCGGCTCATAGCGCTGCTGGAGGTGCTCAGCCAGAAGAAGATGCACCGCAAGCACAACCAGCGGCCCACTTTCCGCCAAATGCAGCTTGAGAATGTGTCGGTGGCGCTCGAGTTCCTGGACCGCGAGAGCATCAAACTGGTGTCCATCGGTGAGGGACGCCCCGAAGCGCCGGGCGGGCGGGGGCGGGGACTCCGCGCGTCCTTCCATCCCCCTGGGCGGACCCCTCCAAACCACCCCCTTCCGGGCCGCGGCGCAACTCCCGAGGCCCCCGGCTGCTCTGCTCCACGCGGGCCTGGAGAACAAAGGCGCGCGAGCTGGCTGGCCGGCCGGGCGTGCGAACCGCTACGCGTCCCCGCCCGCTGCGCCCCGGCTGGCCGGCGCCCAGGCTGAACTCACATCCTCCGCAGGCCGCGCCTCCGCGGCTGTGCTCGCGGTGGGAGTGGGCCTGGGGGGTCGGGCGCTGGGCAGGCTCCTGGCCCTGCGCCCCATCCTCGAGGAGGAGGAGGCCCGGGCTCTCCCCCCACAGCTGTTTAGAGAGGGCCCTCTGGCCTTCAGACGCCCGTTGGTTCTGAAATGTGGGTTGGAGCTCGTGCGTCCCATTGTCTAGGGCTCTGGGCTCTTTGTGTCGCTGGAGGATGGGTCGCCCATCGGAGATGGCTGCAACCACCAGTTTAGATCTACCCCCCTACACACACACAGGGAACTCGGGGGCCAGAAAGAAGCATAGTTAGCAAAACTGCACCCGGGATGAGTTGGGCGTGGTTGACTGAGGGACCTGGCTTGTAGACTACTTGGACGCCAACTTTTCTGTTCATCTTGGGCCAAACTCTTGCTTCCATGTAGGCCTTGCTTTTCTGCGTGTAGCACGCAGGAGTTGGTTGGTAGATGCTCCAGCGTGCATTGTGCCAGCCCAGCGTCTGTGTCACTGGACTGGAAAGGCTGGCATTGACTGGGCCTGCTGCAGCATCCCAGTTCGTTCTCAAGATAGGGGCTGCATGGGAGGGCAGGCACCACAACGGGTGACTTGGGGGTGATGTCGAACAGGGAGAGGAGAGGGATGATGAGTCTTCTCTTCTTCAGAATTGAGAGGCCTTCCAGTTACCCTGCAGCCATGGAATGGCCCTTGCTGAACCCAAGAAAGTGAGGGACCAAGACTTGGGTTCCCCCAGCCACTCAGAGGGCAGATCCCAAGAACCGAAGTTCTTTCTTTGGAATGCCAGTTGAGGCGAGGGGCAGGCCCACCCCGCCAAGTCCCAGCCTCAGTCTAGCCAAGCTGAGTCATCTCAGTCCTGGATGGTAGGGGGGGCGACCGGATGTGGGGAGGCGGGCCACACCCCAGCTCTTTGGGGGGGGTCTCCTCCCTCCTCCCAGCTCCCCTCCTCCTTGTGAGCTGGCTGGAGCAGACCTAGTTCCCAGAGCTTTGCCATATAAGGCAAAAAAATGTTGGAAAGCAGCAGTGATTAGGGGAGGGAGGGGTTGGCTGGCCCAGGGGCTGGGGAAAAGGGGTGGGATGGGGCGGGGCCATCCAGCCAGGCAGTCTCCCAGCCGTAGGCCCTGGTCCTTCCCACTCTCTTTTGGTAGGGGGATGGGGACGGAGTAGGCTGGCCTAACATGGACCTGGTGGGCCTGGTTGCTTCCCGTGTGGGGGTCGTTGAGGGGTCTGAGGCTGGACTGGGGTGGGGGCCTGATGGGAAGCCCTGACTGGCCTTGTTCCCTGGCCCTGCACCCTCGGTCCTCTCTGAGCCCCCCTCCCTGCTGCCATTTGGGGAGAGTGAAAGGCAGCCTCGTGGGGCCAGGACCAACCTGGGAACTGGGGAGGCCACTCTGAGCGGCTCACCTGGCCCTCCAGGTGCTGCCTGCTGGGCTGGGAAGCAGCTGCCGTGGACAGCCCAGCCCCTCCTCATAGGCCCACCCCCGAGTTGACTCACCAGAGAAGTATTTTGTCTGATTATGGGGGAGGCTGACAGGGCTTCTAAAGATGAGCTCTTAGAATGCCCAAGCCATCCTGCCTTGAGCCTGAGACCCAGAAGAAGCCTTGGGTGGGGCCCAGAGCCCAGCAGGGTTGCCATGGTGATGGGGGGTGTCAGGGACCCGCCCTAACCACTTCCCCTGTGGCGAGCCTGCCGAGGCCCGTTAGGTGGCAAGTGGGTCAGGCAGTGGGTGGCAAGGGGGTTCCCAGTGTCTCCTGCTGCCACCCTGGCATCTGCCGACGGGCCCCAGTGAGTCAGGGCCATGTGGCCCAACTGCTGGTTCCTTTGGGCTCTGGGCCCCTCCCCCGGCCAGGCGTGTGGCCTCCCAACTCCAAGCTTGGGTCTTCGAGGTGGTAGAGGAAGTGGGGGTGGTGGCGGGGGTCACACTCCTTCACCCAAAGGGCGTTTGCCCAACTCCCCCATTTCCGCTGCCTCACCCCACCCACCCTGGAACAACAGTTGTATTTCCCAACCCCCCGGGGCCACCCGCCTTCCTCTTCCTCAGCCCCAGCCCCAGCCCCAGCCCCACTCCAGGTCATGGGCCCTGGATTCTGGGCCAGCTGGAGTCAGCCTCTTCCTCCTGGTTCCCCATAGGCTCCTGCGGTGGGTGGCGGACCCCTGCTCTGGCAGCTGTGGACACTGTCCAGCTGTTCTCCAGAGCTGCCCATCTGCGGGCTGGGTCTGCCCTCTGCCCTTCCTCTGGGCCCGGGGCTTCTGGCAGTAATCACACTCTGCTGTCATCTCCTGTCTTTGTCTGTGTGTATCTCCCCTCACCCCAAAGTCTCCTTCACCTCTGAACACCCCCTGGGACCCTGGGCAGAGAGGGCTCATCCACATCCTACCACTGGCCAAGAGGGGGTGTCTCCCTCCTCCTTGGCCCCTGCTACCCCGTGCTGCCAGACCCTGACCCCAAAGCCTGGGAGCGGCCCCTCCCACACAGCTGTGTGCCCAGCGCGGCCACTCTTCTATTCACAGACAGCAAGGCCATCGTGGATGGGAACCTGAAGCTGATCCTGGGCCTCATCTGGACCCTGATCCTGCACTACTCCATCTCCATGCCCATGTGGGACGAGGAGGAGGATGAGGAGGCCAAGAAGCAGACCCCCAAGCAGAGGCTCCTGGGCTGGATCCAGAACAAGCTGCCGCAGCTGCCCATCACCAACTTCAGCCGGGACTGGCAGAGTGGCCGGGCCCTGGGCGCCCTGGTGGACAGCTGTGCCCCGGGTAAGGGGGCGCAGAGGCAGGAGAGACTGGGCTGGGGTCACCCATGGGCGGCCCTTGAGGGGGTTCTGCGGCCCCCAGACTCACAGCCTCCCTTGCGCCACAGGCCTGTGTCCTGACTGGGACTCTTGGGACGCCAGCAAGCCCGTGACCAATGCGCGAGAGGCCATGCAACAGGCGGATGACTGGCTGGGCATCCCCCAGGTACACCCGCCCAGCCTGGCTACAGCTGTAGGGGACCGGATCAGCAGTTGGGAGAGACTCGGAGGCCCGATGGCTCCTGTTTTCTGCCCGTGACAGGTGATCACCCCTGAGGAGATTGTGGACCCCAACGTGGACGAGCACTCTGTCATGACCTACCTGTCCCAGTTCCCCAAGGCCAAGCTGAAGCCAGGGGCTCCCTTGCGGCCCAAACTGAACCCGAAGAAAGCCCGTGCCTACGGGCCAGGTGAGGGAGCCCAGCCAGGGGTGTACCTGTGTGCCAGCGTCTTCCCCATAAGACAGTGTCCCATCTAAATGTGGTGGTCCTGAGGGGTCTTGGGTTATATGGTGGCTAGGTGATCAAGCCACCCAAGAGTCAAACAGGAGTGGGTTTTTGGGACTAGTGAAAACACTCCACTGAGTAGACAAGAGAATGCTGATAGGTTCCTCCAGTCACAGACGCCTGCAGTGTGGGGTCCTCGGGGAGGTAGCACCCAGCGGCCTTTATTATAAATGGAGATGAACCAGGTCTCAGTAACAGGGACCTAAAACCCAGTCAAGGCTCACACAGGAACAAGGGCCCAGTGCAGTGAGAATGAATGTTCCAGAAAACAGGCACGGGCCTGTCCCAGCAGCAAGAGCACAGCTGGGTCCCGAGGCCAGGCTCTGTGCCGCGGCTCACACTGAATGAACTTGCCCAGTTTGGAATGTGCCTGACTTAGGGGCCAGCGGGGAGGGGCGTTGAGCCTGCAGAGGCCTGGGGGCTGGCATGCCACTGGTACTCTTGCCCGCCTCCCTTAGCGTCCAGGGCTGAAGGGTGGAGGGGTGAGGCTGTGGCCTTAACAGCTGGCCCGTGGTTGGCTCGCCTTCCCCTGCCAGGCATCGAGCCCACAGGCAACATGGTGAAGAAGCGGGCAGAGTTCACTGTGGAGACCAGAAGTGCCGGCCAGGGAGAGGTGCTGGTGTACGTGGAGGACCCAGCTGGACACCAGGAGGAGGTAGGGCCAGCTGCTGGCAGCAGAGGCCCCGCAGCGCTCCCTTTCAGTGGGGCTGCTCTTAGCAAAGGCTCACAGGCTCCTTCCCACCGCAGGCAAAAGTGACCGCCAATAACGACAAGAACCGCACCTTCTCCGTCTGGTACGTCCCCGAGGTGACGGGGACTCACAAGGTGAGCCCTTGGCCAGTGGGGAGGCTTGTGACCTCAGGCGGTGGCTGGAGGCCCCCAGCCCTACCCTCACGGCCCACCCTTCTGGGGACAGGTTACTGTGCTCTTTGCTGGCCAGCACATCGCCAAGAGCCCCTTCGAGGTGTACGTGGATAAGTCACAGGGTGACGCCAGCAAAGTGACGGCCCAAGGCCCCGGCCTGGAGCCCAGTGGCAACATCGCCAACAAGACCACCTACTTTGAGATCTTTACGGCAGGTGAGGGGAGGCTGCCAAGGCCCGGCTGGTCTGTGGGGAGAGCCGCACTGGGGCCTGGGAGCTGAGCAGGTGCCTCGTGGCAGGAGCTGGCACGGGCGAGGTCGAGGTTGTGATCCAGGACCCTGTGGGACGGAAGGGCACGGTAGAGCCTCAGCTGGAGGCCCGGGGCGACAGCACATACCGCTGCAGCTACCAGCCCACCATGGAGGGCGTCCACACCGTGCACGTCACGTTTGCCGGCGTGCCCATCCCTCGCAGCCCCTACACTGTCACTGTTGGCCAAGGTAGGCCCGGCCCTGACTGCCCTCTGCTGTGGCACTGCAGTCTGGGCCTCCCACAGGAGGGGGAGCCCCCTGGGCCAGTCCCGCTGCAGCCCGCCCCAGGGCCCCTACTCTTTGAGCTTCTGCTGTCTGGGCACATGCTGTCTTTCCTCCCCTGCTGGGGCCCTTCCTCCTCTCCTCTCCTCGCCCCTCTCCATCTCTCTCCTCACGCTTTCACCTTCGGAAGAGCTCGCTCCAGCTGTCTAGAAACCTGCTGCTCTCTGCTCTGCCCACAGGGTCAACGGTACTTGGATCTGTCTTCTTCTTGGAAGGGAGGGCGGGGGGCTCTGGGCTGGGGTGGAGCAGGTGGGAGGAGGCCTGCCATGTCCTGGCCCAGGCCACAGTTCCTGGGGTCACGGTCCCTTCCAGTTCTTTCTTGCATGTCCCCCTCCAACCAAGCTCTGAGGGACCCTCCAATCCTCACAGCCGGGCCCTGTGGGAGGCAAGGGAGGGGTCGCCCAGCCGAGCTGCTGGTGCTCAGCTCGCCCCTCTGCCTGCAGCCTGTAACCCGAGTGCCTGCCGGGCGGTTGGCCGGGGCCTCCAGCCGAAGGGTGTGCGGGTGAAGGAGACAGCTGACTTCAAGGTGTACACAAAGGGCGCTGGCAGTGGGGAGCTGAAGGTCACCGTGAAGGGCCCCAGTAAGTTGGCCTGGAGCCAGGCCAGGATGGGTGGCGGCAGCCCCCAGGTTCACTGCTGGGCAGGCCTGAGGCCCTCCTTGTCTTGGCAGAGGGAGAGGAGCGCGTGAAGCAGAAGGACCTGGGGGATGGCGTGTATGGCTTCGAGTATTACCCCATGGTCCCTGGAACCTATATCGTCACCATCACGTGGGGTGGTCAGAACATCGGGCGCAGGTGAGGCCCCCAGGCATGCCTCTCCCAGCTCTGCACACTCTGCCTCTTCCTCCTGCCCGGCGGCCACAGTGGGGCCCAGGCTGGCTCGTGTAGTGATCCTCGGTGTTCCCTGTGTGGCTCTCCCATTTGCAGTCCCTTCGAGGTGAAGGTGGGCACCGAGTGTGGCAATCAGAAGGTACGGGCCTGGGGCCCTGGGCTGGAGGGCGGCGTCGTTGGCAAGTCAGCAGACTTTGTGGTGGAGGCTATTGGGGACGACGTGGGCACCCTGGGTAAGTTGGAGGTTGCAACGTGGGCACCTGGGGACAGACGATGGCAAGGACAGCCCACCCTGAGGCTCCAGGGCACTGAGGGGACTGGTGGCTGTTGTCAGGCTTCTCGGTGGAAGGTCCGTCGCAGGCTAAGATTGAATGTGACGACAAGGGTGATGGCTCCTGTGATGTGCGCTACTGGCCGCAGGAGGCTGGCGAGTATGCCGTCCACGTGCTGTGCAACAGTGAAGACATCCGCCTCAGCCCCTTCATGGCTGACATCCGTGACGCGCCCCAGGACTTCCACCCAGACAGGGTAAAGATGGCCTGAGTCTCGCCCTACTGCTCTTGCTTGGGGTCTGGTGGGGGTGGGCCCAGGCCGTGGGCTGGTGTCTCCAGCAGTATTCCTGGCACTCTGTGTCCCTGGCCACCCTGCCTGGGTTGTAGCTCTGGCAGCCTGGAGCTGCTCCCCTGACAGCTGGGTGGTCTCCCACTAGGTGAAGGCACGTGGGCCTGGATTGGAGAAGACAGGTGTGGCCGTCAACAAGCCAGCAGAGTTCACAGTGGATGCCAAGCACGGTGGCAAGGCCCCGCTTCGGGTCCAAGTCCAGGTAGAGCACCCACGGGTGTTGGGGGCAGGGCAGGTGTGGGCACCCAGGCCTGGGCACTGACCAGCAGGCCACCTGCTCCTACCTGCCTGACAGGACAATGAAGGCTGCCCTGTGGAGGCGTTGGTCAAGGACAACGGCAACGGCACTTACAGCTGCTCCTACGTGCCCAGGAAGCCGGTGAAGCACACAGCCATGGTGTCCTGGGGAGGCGTCAGCATCCCCAACAGCCCCTTCAGGGTGAGCCAACCTCCACCGGCCTTTAGTCCATCTCGATAGCATTCACATAGCACACGATTCGCCCATTTCAAGTGGTTGTAGCACGTTCACATCATCCCAGAAACTCCACGCCATCCTGACTCCCCTGTCCCGCAGCTCCTGGTGACCACTAACCTGCTTTCTGCTGTGGCTTTGCCTATCCTAGACGTGTTTTATAGATGGAACCGTGTGCCACATGGCCTTTTGTGTCTGGCTTCTTTCCCTCACCACGAAGTTTTCTGTGTTTTCGTTCATGTTTAGCACGTCTTGGCGCTTTGTTCCTTTATAATTATTTTGTTTATTTATTTATTTATTTGACATGGAGTCTCGCACTGTCACCCAGGCTGGAGTGCAGTGGCGCGATCTCGGCTCACTGCAAGCTCTTTCTCCCAGGTCCACGCCATTGTCTTGCCTCAGCCTCCCGAGTAGCTGGGACTACAGGCACCTGCCACCCACCCGGCTAATTTTTTGTATTTTTAGTAGAGATGGGGTTTCACCGCGTTAGCTAGGATGGTGTCGATCTCCTGACCTTGTGATCCGCCCACCTCGGCCTCCCAAAGTGCTGGGATTACAGGCGTGAGCCACTGCACCTGGTCTGTTTTTTTTTTTGAGCCGGAGTTTTGCTCTTGTTGCCAGGCTGGAGTGCAATGACATGATCTCGGCTCACTGCAACCTCTGCCTGCCAGGTTCAAGCAATTCTCCTGCCTCAGCCTCCTGAGTAGCTGGGATTGCAGGCATACGCCACCATGCCCAGCTAATTTTGTATTTTTAGTAGAGACAGGGTTTCTCCATGTTGGTCAGACTGGTCTCAACCGCCTGACCCCAGGTGGTCCACTCACCTTGGCCTTCCAAAGTGCTGGGATTACAGGCATGAGCCACCAAGCCCGGCTGCTTCATTCCTTTTTATGGCTGCATAATACTCCGTTGTGTGGCCAGACCACATTCCATTTTTCCGTTCACTTGCTAACAGATATTGAGGATGAGCTTGCTGTTAACAGTGCTGTTAACAGTGGGTCCAGGTGTTTGCGTGGACATTTGCTTTCATTTCTGCCTTGGAGTGAACCGGAGCATCACACAGTCCCTCTGTGGTCACCTGAGGAACTGCCAGACTCTTCCCAAGGCAGCTTGACCATTTTGTATGCCTGCCAGTGTAGCTGAGGGAGCTTCTGAGTCTCCTCCAAGCTGCTCATGCCCTTCCCCTTGCCCCTGTGCCCTGCAGGTGAATGTGGGAGCTGGCAGCCACCCCAACAAGGTCAAAGTATACGGCCCCGGAGTAGCCAAGACAGGGCTCAAGGCCCACGAGCCCACCTACTTCACTGTGGACTGCACCGAGGCTGGCCAGGGTAAGGCCTGGCTGTGGGTGGGAGGGCAGGTGGCTGGGTTGTCCCTGCGAGGTCTCAGCCTCCGCTCCTCTCCCCGCCGCAGGGGACGTCAGCATCGGCATCAAGTGTGCCCCTGGAGTGGTAGGCCCCGCCGAAGCTGACATCGACTTCGACATCATCCGCAATGACAATGACACCTTCACAGTCAAGTACACGCCCCGGGGGGCTGGCAGCTACACCATTATGGTCCTGTTTGCTGACCAGGTGGGTGCTGCGCTCCTGGCCGCTAAGATGTCTTTGTGGGTGACGTCTGCCCTCCTCTAAGGCCTTCTCCTCCCACTGCCTGCAGGCCACGCCCACCAGCCCCATCCGAGTCAAGGTGGAGCCCTCTCATGACGCCAGTAAGGTGAAGGCCGAGGGCCCTGGCCTCAGTCGCACTGGTGAGGACAGGTACCCCATGGCAGGTTGCGGGGCATCGAGGGTAGGAGGGCTTGGGGCAGGGTGCCCCTACACGGTCCCTGTGTGTTCGTCAGGTGTTGAGCTTGGCAAGCCCACCCACTTCACAGTCAATGCCAAGGCCGCTGGCAAAGGCAAGCTGGACGTCCAGTTCTCAGGACTCACCAAGGGGGATGCAGTGCGAGACGTGGACATCATCGACCACCATGACAACACCTACACAGTCAAGTACACGCCTGTGCAGCAGGTAGCCGCGCCCTCCGCTACAGTCACCGAGTCCCCAGCCTCCTCGTGCAGCAGCCTAGGGGACAGCTCCGAGGGACTTTCTGCCCACTCTCATTCCTTACCTGGGAGAGGGCAGGCATGGAGGTCCAGGAGGGGGTTGGGGAGCAATTCTGGTGTCTCTAAATGCCCCCTTCCCTTCTGCACCCTTCCCAGGGTCCAGTAGGCGTCAATGTCACTTATGGAGGGGATCCCATCCCTAAGAGCCCTTTTTCGGTGGCAGCATCTCCAAGCCTGGACCTCAGCAAGATCAAGGTGTCTGGCCTGGGAGAGAGTAAGTAGTTGGGGCCCTTGTTGCAAAAGCCTTTGTCACATAGGCACTCCCAGCCCGAGTGTCATCCCAGGGATTGGCTGAGCTGGGTGTCATGTCTCTCTCCTTCCTTTCATCATTTCCACAGAGGTGGACGTTGGCAAAGACCAGGAGTTCACAGTCAAATCAAAGGGTGCTGGTGGTCAAGGCAAAGTGGCATCCAAGATTGTGGGCCCCTCGGGTGCAGCGGTGCCCTGCAAGGTGGAGCCAGGCCTGGGGGCTGACAACAGTGTGGTGCGCTTCGTGCCCCGTGAGGAAGGGCCCTACGAGGTGGAGGTGACCTATGACGGCGTGCCTGTGCCCGGCAGCCCCTTTCCTCTGGAAGCTGTGGCCCCCACCAAGCCTAGCAAGGTAATTGGGGTATGGGAGGCCCTAAGGGTAGAACCCACTGTGCTCTCTGAGGGCCCCAAAGGTACCCCATCTTCTCCAGACCTGCCCTCAATCCTCCTCTTTTTTTTTTTTTTTTTTTTTTTTTTTTTTTTTTTTTTTTTTTTTTTTTTTTTTTTTTTTTTTTTCTGAGACAGACTGTCAACCTTGACCCTGTTTAAGTGAGAGTAAAGGGGAGGAGGGAAATAGAAACCCATAAAAAGTCATCAGGGTTGAAGAATTTCTTTTCTTTTTTTTTTTCTTTTTTTTTTTGAGAAAGAGTCTCACTCTGTCGCCCAGGCTGGAGTGCAGTGGCGCGATCTTGGCTCATGGCACCCTCCGCCTCCTGGCTTCAAGCGATTCTCCTGCCTCAGCCTCCCAAGTAGCTGGATTACAGGGGCCCGCCACCATGCGCAGCTAATTTTTATATTTTTAGTAGAGGCGGGGTTTCACCATGTTGGCCAGGCTGTTCTCAAACTCCTGACCTCAGATGATCCACCCACCTTGGCCTCCCAAAGGGCTGAGATTACAGGTGTGAGTGACTGCGCCCTGCTCTCCTTTTTGTCCTTATGACTGATGGATGGCCCATTTGGCAGGCAGCCTGGGCCCGCCTATGTCCCTGTTTGGTGAGGACAGGAAGCCAGGGCAAGGGGAGGCAGGTGGAGAGTCAGGCAGGAGGTCTGGGATCAGGGGCATAGCGTGGCCTTGGCGCCTGACCCCTTCTTCCCTCAGGTGAAGGCGTTTGGGCCGGGGCTGCAGGGAGGCAGTGCAGGCTCCCCCGCCCGCTTCACCATCGACACCAAGGGTGCTGGCACAGGTGGCCTGGGCCTGACAGTGGAGGGCCCTTGCGAGGCACAGCTCGAGTGCTTGGACAACGGGGATGGCACATGTTCCGTGTCCTATGTGCCCACCGAGCCCGGGGACTACAACATCAACATCCTCTTCGCTGACACCCACATCCCTGGCTCCCCATTCAAGGCCCACGTGGTTCCCTGCTTTGACGCATCCAAAGTCAAGTGCTCAGGCCCTGGGCTGGAGCGGGCCACCGCTGGGGAGGTGGGCCAATTCCAAGTGGACTGCTCGAGCGCGGGCAGCGCGGAGCTGACCATTGAGATCTGCTCGGAGGCGGGGCTGCCGGCCGAGGTGTACATCCAGGACCACGGTGACGGCACGCACACCATTACATACATTCCCCTCTGCCCCGGGGCCTACACCGTCACCATCAAGTACGGCGGCCAGCCTGTGCCCAACTTCCCCAGCAAGCTGCAGGTGGAACCTGCGGTGGACACTTCCGGTGTCCAGTGCTACGGGCCTGGGATTGAGGGCCAGGGTGAGTTGCCCTGCCGTGGGGTATGTGGCAGCGGGGACAAGGACCAGAACCCCAGAGCCCCAAGCCTCCTCTCTGTCCCTTTGCAGGTGTCTTCCGTGAGGCAACCACTGAGTTCAGTGTAGACGCCCGGGCTCTGACACAGACCGGAGGGCCGCACGTCAAGGCCCGTGTGGCCAACCCCTCAGGCAACCTGACAGAGACCTACGTTCAGGACCGTGGCGACGGCATGTACAAAGTGGAGTACACGCCTTACGAGGAGGGTGCGTGCTGGGACTCCCACAGGCTGGCAGACGGGGGTGGGTGGGGTGGCCCGGGCTCCTCCTTACCTGGCCTGCACTCCTCCAGGACTGCACTCTGTGGATGTGACCTACGACGGCAGCCCCGTGCCCAGCAGCCCCTTCCAGGTGCCCGTGACGGAGGGCTGCGACCCCTCCCGGGTGCGTGTCCACGGGCCAGGCATCCAAAGTGGCACCACCAACAAGCCCAACAAGTTCACTGTGGAGACCAGGTAAGGGAGCCCCCAGGAGCCCGTGTGGCTGGTGGGCCTGGGAACCCCAGGAACGACCGGCTGTCTGTTTGGACCAGGGGAGCTGGCACGGGCGGCCTGGGCCTGGCTGTAGAGGGTCCCTCCGAGGCCAAGATGTCCTGCATGGATAACAAGGACGGCAGCTGCTCGGTCGAGTACATCCCTTACGAGGCTGGCACCTACAGCCTCAACGTCACCTATGGTGGCCATCAAGTGCCAGGTGAGGAGGTGGCGGCCTGGGCAGGGCTGGGACTGTCTGCTCGTCCCCACCCTGTCTCATACAGCCGCCATCCATCCCTTTGCCCCAACCCTCAGGCAGTCCTTTCAAGGTCCCTGTGCATGATGTGACAGATGCGTCCAAAGTCAAGTGCTCTGGGCCCGGCCTGAGCCCAGGCATGGTTCGTGCCAACCTCCCTCAGTCCTTCCAGGTGGACACAAGCAAGGCTGGTGTGGCCCCACTGCAGGTCAAAGTGCAGGGGCCCAAAGGTGAGTGTTTGCATGCCTGGAGCCGGGGGTCGGGAGGGCAGTGTCCTCTTTGAGGGCCGGGAAAGGAGACTGGAGGCCCAAAGTGAGGCCCAGGGTGCAGAGGTGGTGCAAGTGTGTAGGTGTTTTTGGAAGAGCCTCCGTTGACAGTGCAAGCCAGGAGGGGGACTTGGAGGAGGTAGAGCAGATGGGACTTGGTCACTGAGCAGATGTGGCAGGAAGGCAGGCAGGCAAGGGTCCCAGCTGGCACCCAGATGTGTGTCTTTTGTGCCAGAGGGGGTCAAGGCCATTCCCAGGGTCGAGCGGATGAGGATAAAGCGAGGTGTAGGCCTGGGGCTGGGTCCTGGGCGTCCAGTGTGGTGGGGTAGGAATGGAGGCCCAGGAGACTAGCTGAGGCTCTGTCCCTGGGGCTGGGGCCAGGCCTGGTGGAGCCAGTGGACGTGGTAGACAATGCTGATGGCACCCAGACCGTCAATTACGTGCCCAGCCGAGAAGGGCCCTACAGCATCTCAGTACTGTATGGAGATGAAGAGGTACCCCGGAGGTAAGAGGCAGGACCTGCTGCCTGTGGGGAGCGGCCCAGGCTGGATGCTGAGAACCTGTCTGACTGCTCACAACACCCATCCCTCACAGCCCCTTCAAGGTCAAGGTGCTGCCTACTCATGATGCCAGCAAGGTGAAGGCCAGTGGCCCCGGGCTCAACACCACTGGTGTGCCCGCCAGCTTGCCCGTGGAGTTCACCATCGATGCAAAGGACGCCGGGGAGGGCCTGCTGGCTGTCCAGATCACGGTGAGCTCCAGGCACAGGCAGGGGAGGCAAGGGGGCCTGGGCCTGGGCGGCTGGAGTGTGGGCTGCGGGTGGCCGGTGTCTGATCTCCCTGGGGAGCTACACCAAGGAGGGCAGGGAAGGACAGGGCCCCTGTCTTTGGTTCGCTAAGGTTGTGACTACCTTAGGATGCTGGTGACAGGCATGGGCTTCCCCAGACATGCACTTGCTGCTAACTTTGAGCACGTCACCAAAGCCTTTTGTGCCTCAGTTTCCCCACCTGTAATAGTCTCATGGGGCAGGTATAGGATAGAAGCTTGAGATCACCCCGGTGAGCTCCTCCTAGTGCTGGCCAGGCCCTGGGGGGCTGAGGATGGGTGCCAAGCTCCCTGGCCGCGCCTCTTGTCATGTGGGGAGTGTGGGATGTTTTAGTCTCCATTCTGGACTCTGCCAGGTGCAGGCAGCCCTTTTGGGCCATAGCAGTTGAGAGGCCTGAGACCCAGAGACTGTCCCTGTAGCAGCAGCCCTGGGCACCCTGGGAGCGCATGAGGCAGGCCCGGGGCTACTCGGGCTTGGGCCAACTGCCTCCCCTGCCGCTGCCACACAGGATCCCGAAGGCAAGCCGAAGAAGACACACATCCAAGACAACCATGACGGCACGTATACAGTGGCCTACGTGCCAGACGTGACGGGTCGCTACACCATCCTCATCAAGTATGGTGGTGACGAGATCCCCTTCTCCCCGTACCGCGTGCGTGCCGTGCCCACCGGGGACGCCAGCAAGTGCACAGTCACAGGTGAGCCAGCCCGCCGTTGGCCGCTGCGGCGCTCGGCACGGGGCTTGGGTTGTGCCTGTGTGCAAGGGCTCGCTGCTTGGGGCGGCGTGTGGGAGTGGGGGCCGCCCCCTTGAGTGACTCACCTGACCTTTCTCCTTGCTCTCTGCCCTCTCACCTCAGTGTCAATCGGAGGTCACGGGCTAGGTAAGCTGCTTGCTGGGGCCACTCCCAGTGCCCCTCCTGCCCAGAGGGGCGGTTTCCTTTCCTCTTGGGGCCGATTCCCAGGACAGTTCCAGCTGCAGCTCTAGGCAGGGACAGAGTTGGGTGGGGTGCAGAAGATGAGGCCGTGGGCTGGAGGGCGAGGGCCCAGGGAGGCTTCCGGAGCTGAGCATGACCGCTCCAGCTCTCCCCCTCTCTGGGCCTTTATTTCCCCATCTGAGAACTCGGGTTGCAGCTGAGAGCTTTGGGGTGAGGTGCATCCTGAGAGGCACCCCACTGGGGACTTTGGGGTCTCGGGATCTTGGCACCCAGGGAAGCACAAGGGCTCCTGCGTGGGCTGAGGGAACAAGGGGTCTCCCCAACTCAATGGGAGCCCCAGCCCTGGCCAGATCCACAGACCCCCATCCCCACCTTCCAGGGGCCTCTGCGTCCCGGGCCGGGGGAGGTGCATGAGTGGGTGGGGCTGGCTGGTAGTGCAGTAGCGCCAGTGTGGACTGCTTGGGCGGCCAGCATGGCGGGGCCCGGCCCAGCCTCAGAGCCCCAAAGTGCATTCTGTGGCCTGTCTCCCTCCTTCCCCCTTCCCCTATCCCCCAGCAGTGACGTTATTCAGACATTCCCCAACAGGCATGGAGGGTCACCTGCCCCAGCCAGGGACACCCAGGGATGCTGATGAGAGGCTACAGGCCTGGCACTTGGGCGAGGTGGCTAAGGAAAGGGTTAGAGGGTGGCTAGAGTTTTGCGGCAGGAGCGAGATGGCTTTATAGAGGCCGTAGGATCTGATGTGTGTGTGACAGGCGTGTGTGTGCAGGGCAAGGGTGGCTGGGGAGTGCTGACTGCAGGGCCTTGGGGGCTTTGCGGGTGGGAGCAAGACTCAGTAACCTCAGTTTCCCTGGCTATTGTTTGCCGAATGGAGACAGGGAGCCCGGCGGAGGCGGGGGGTGGGGGCGGGTGGGGGAGGTTGAAGTTGCTCTCGGGCAAGCTTGATGGCCACGGGGCTTCAGTGAGAGCCAAATTGGGAGGCATACTTTGAGGATGGAGTGGCTGAGACCGGCGGATGGCTGGGAGCCGGGCAGGGAAAGTTGGGGGGAGTCGGGTACCTGTGAGGTTGGGGCCCAAGCCACTAACTAGATGGCATGGGGTGCGCATGAGTGAAGCCACCCCAGGGCAGCGTGGGCAGCAGGCAGCCAGGTCTGAAGCCTGGGAGAGCTGCCTGGCTGCGGCAGGCCAGCATGGAGCCTAGTGCAGCAGGAGCCCTCCGCCGATAGTGGGACTTGGTGGCAGGGCCCCTCGAGCTTGGCCTTCAAGTAGGTTTCGTGCTCCTGGCTGCTTCCCTGGCAGGAGGCCAGGCTGCAGGGGGCACTCTCACTGCCAGGCCTCACAGCCCACAGCCCCCCAAGCCTCCACGGCGGAGCCCCAGATCATAACGTCACTGTCTCTCCCCTTTCCTCGGGCACTCTGGGGTCCTGGAGCCTGCTCAGCTGCTCTGCCCTCGCAACCCAGCAGTGGTGGCTGTAGCTTGGGCCTCCTGTTCCCTGTCTCCCTGGGTGCTGTCCCCGCTCTGCCAAGCCTGCTGCACTGCGCTACTCGGGTGCTAACCCCGCTGCCTCCCGCTTCCCCGCTCCCACTCCTGCCTGCACTGGGCTGCTTTTCACCGTGAGCCTTCTCAGTTGTCAGGAAACTCCGGTTTCACCATCAGGCCTGGGGGTGGGGAGGCAAGTGTCACGTCCCCCCACGCTGCAGCAGGACTCTGCCTCACCGCGTCCACACACAGCAATGGGGGCCGGGGCCAGGCCACAAGGGCGCAGGCAGCCGTGTGCCCAGCCAGATGCTGGCGTTCGGCAGTGTGGGCCATGGTGCTGGACGAGGCTGAGTAGGCAAGGGAGTGGCTGTCAACACTTAGGCTGGAGTGGGCCCTTCCTTTTCCTCCCAGGCACCTGGGTGCTACCGTCGGGCCTCTCCCACATGGGCAATTGAGGTGGTCAGGAGAACCCTTCCTGCCTTCTGAGAAACCACTCGCCATCCCAGCTTGGAGGGGGCAGGGCGGGGCAGGAGGCCTGGCGGCCTGGCTGTGCTTGGTGGTGGCAATGAGAGGCCTGTGTGGGCGGCAGGTGGACGGGAACAACCTGAGCCCGAGCTCACACGCTGGCCCCCCTTTGGGGACCCACCCTGCCCCACCAGGTGCTGGCATCGGCCCCACCATTCAGATTGGGGAGGAGACGGTGATCACTGTGGACACTAAGGCAGCAGGCAAAGGCAAAGTGACGTGCACCGTGTGCACGCCTGATGGCTCGGAGGTGGATGTGGACGTGGTGGAGAATGAGGATGGCACTTTCGACATCTTCTACACGGCCCCCCAGCCAGGCAAATATGTCATCTGTGTGCGCTTTGGTGGCGAGCACGTGCCCAACAGCCCCTTCCAAGTGACGGTGAGGAGGGGTGGGGGGTAGGTCAGCAGGGGTGTCTGGCAGGTCCAGGCCTGTTCCCCTGGGGCCCCTCTGTGACAACAGACTCTCCAGCAGCTCTCTGCTTTGCCCTGCAGGCTCTGGCTGGGGACCAGCCCTCGGTGCAGCCCCCTCTACGGTCTCAGCAGCTGGCCCCACAGTACACCTACGCCCAGGGCGGCCAGCAGACTTGGGTACGGCCTGGCCAGCTAGGGACACTGGGGCTAGCCAGCTGGGTGTTCTGTGAGCCCCTAGTTTACCATGTGTGAGGAGGGACCCCAGATCCTCCCACTGTCCCTCACCCATACCCTGTGTCTCCACTGCAGGCCCCGGAAAGGCCCCTGGTGGGTGTCAATGGGCTGGATATGACCAGCCTGAGGCCCTTTGACCTTGTCATCCCCTTCACCATCAAGAAAGGCGAGATCACAGGTGAGTGGGGACTGGGAAGGAGCTCGGGAGCCAAGGAGGCCAGATTGTGCCAATGAGCTGCCCTGACCTCGGCCCCACTGCCCCACAGGGGAGGTTCGGATGCCCTCAGGCAAGGTGGCACAGCCCGCCATCACTGACAACAAAGACGGCACCGTGACCGTGCGGTATGCGCCCAGCGAGGCTGGCCTGCACGAGATGGACATCCGCTATGACAACATGCACATCCCAGGTGGGCCTGCCCTGCCTCTGCCCACTCCACCGCCACCACCTCACAGAGAGATGGGGCTGGGGGACACACGAGGCTGCCATTCCACAAGGCCCTTCTTCCTGCCTCAGGAAGCCCCTTGCAGTTCTATGTGGATTACGTCAACTGTGGCCACGTCACTGCCTATGGGCCCGGCCTCACCCATGGAGTAGTGAACAAGCCTGCCACCTTCACTGTCAACACCAAGGATGCAGGAGAGGGTGAGCAATAGCTCCAGTCTTGACCTGCTCTGTGCCCGGGATGCCCTCACTGGGCTAAGGGCCGGACTCAGGATATACTCCTGAATGGGGCTCCCTGAATGGGGCTCCCTGCCCTGCTGCCCTGGCCATCGGGGCTCCTCAGTGCAGGCCAACTGGAGTGTCCCCAGCGTGGTTCCCATGCTCACCCACGGCTCTCTCCAGGGGGCCTGTCTCTGGCCATCGAGGGTCCGTCCAAAGCAGAAATCAGCTGCACTGACAACCAGGATGGGACATGCAGCGTGTCCTACCTGCCTGTGCTGCCGGGTGACTACAGCATTCTAGTCAAGTACAATGAACAGCACATCCCAGGCAGCCCCTTCACTGCCCGGGTCACAGGTGGGTGGCACTGGGAGCAGTGACAGAAACAGGTGGCAGGGTGAGCGTGGTCTCCCATGGCTGGACGCACAGTGATGGCTGGCCTGTCCCCACCAGGTGACGACTCCATGCGTATGTCCCACCTAAAGGTGGGCTCCGCTGCCGACATCCCCATCAACATCTCAGAGACGGATCTCAGCCTGCTCACGGCCACTGTGGTCCCGCCCTCGGGCCGGGAGGAGCCCTGTTTGCTGAAGCGACTGCGTAATGGCCACGTGGGTAAGCGGCTGAAGGGTCCAGGGCTTTCAGAAAGGAGGCAGTCTGTGGGGAGCCATGCCTTCCCCGACTGACAGCCATGCCCTGTGTCCAGGGATTTCATTCGTGCCCAAGGAGACAGGGGAGCACCTGGTGCATGTGAAGAAAAACGGCCAGCACGTGGCCAGCAGCCCCATCCCGGTGGTGATCAGCCAGTCGGAAATCGGGGATGCCAGTCGCGTTCGGGTCTCTGGTCAGGGCCTTCACGAAGGCCACACCTTTGAGCCTGCAGAGTTTATCATTGATACCCGAGATGCAGGTAGGCAGTGGCTGCCCACCAGCTGGGGTGGGAGCACTGTGCATAGCACCAAAGCTCAGGGGTATCCATCCCCTAGGCTATGGTGGGCTCAGCCTGTCCATTGAGGGCCCCAGCAAGGTGGATATCAACACAGAGGACCTGGAGGACGGGACGTGCAGGGTCACCTACTGCCCCACAGAGCCTGGCAACTACATCATCAACATCAAGTTTGCCGACCAGCACGTGCCTGGTGAGTGCAGCAGTGCCTCGGCAGCCCCCGTCACTACACCAGGGCCCACAGGCAGTGTGTGACTGGAGGGGCGTGGGCTGTGCTTTCTTCCTGCAGGCAGCCCCTTCTCTGTGAAGGTGACAGGCGAGGGCCGGGTGAAAGAGAGCATCACCCGCAGGCGTCGGGCTCCTTCAGTGGCCAACATTGGGAGCCATTGTGACCTCAGCCTGAAGATCCCTGGTAGGGGCTGTGGAGAGCCTGGGGAGGGGTCCTGGGGCTCAAGCAGCCCCAAGAGGAGGAGGGGTGGAGCCCAGGGCTGCTGCTCACTAGCCCATCCCCACCCTGCAGAAATTAGCATCCAGGATATGACAGCCCAGGTGACCAGCCCATCGGGCAAGACCCATGAGGCCGAGATCGTGGAAGGGGAGAACCACACCTACTGTATCCGCTTTGTTCCTGCTGAGATGGGCACACACACAGTCAGCGTCAAGTACAAGGGCCAGCATGTGCCCGGGAGCCCCTTCCAGTTCACCGTGGGGCCCCTAGGGGAAGGGGGAGCCCACAAGGTCCGAGCTGGGGGCCCTGGCCTGGAGAGAGCTGAAGCTGGAGTGCCAGGTAGGCCTGCTCACACCCCAAGCGCTCGCTCTGCTGCATTGGCCAGGGTGGGGTTGGGGGTGGAGGAAAGAGCTGGCAGGCATGTCTACCTTGGCTATGCCTGGAGGGGGCCAAGGCTGGTGGAGCAGCCTTCAGTGAGGACACACTGTTCTCCCATAGCCGAATTCAGTATCTGGACCCGGGAAGCTGGCGCCGGAGGCCTGGCCATTGCTGTCGAGGGCCCCAGCAAGGCTGAGATCTCTTTCGAGGACCGCAAGGATGGCTCCTGTGGTGTGGCTTATGTGGTCCAGGAGCCAGGTACTGGGAACCCGGCTGGGGTTGAAGGAGGTGGGGCCTGAGTGTGGGTATTGGACCCAGGGGTTGCACAGATAGCCCTGCCTGGCACTCACTCTTCACTTTGAGGTCACAGGGCCACCCAGGCTGTTCGTGGGAGGCCCAAAAGCTGATGAGCCGGTCTTACACTCTTTCCCTGCCCAGGTGACTACGAAGTCTCAGTCAAGTTCAACGAGGAACACATTCCCGACAGCCCCTTCGTGGTGCCTGTGGCTTCTCCGTCTGGCGACGCCCGCCGCCTCACTGTTTCTAGCCTTCAGGTGAGGCACCGAGAGAAACCGCCCACCTGGGGCTCCTGGGCCCGGACAGACCAGAGCCACCGCAGAGAGCAGGCCTTGGCCCTGTTTCCAGTGGCCCCCCTGGCCCAGCTCTGGGTTCCAGGCCTCTGCTCTGGCCGGGTGCAGCCCACGCTTGGGGTCGGCAGGAAATATCCTGCCCACCACGTGGAGTTTTTCTCGTGTCTCAGGTCTAAAGGCTTTGAACAGAAGCCTGTGCCCCTTGAGCACCAGGGCTGCGGTTTAAAGAGGGACAGCCTGCCAAGGCCGGGTGCTGCCCACAGGGTGGGGCGGCCTTCCCTTCCTGCCACCTGGGTGTGTGCGATGGCAGAGTGTGGGGGCAGGAGCGGGGATGTGTGCTTGTGGCTTGCTGGCCCTTGCAAATCAGTGGCTCTCCCTCTTTAAACCAAGTTGGACGCCAGATGGGTAAGTGCGACCCGAGGGCCTCCTGCTCCTGGGGCCTTTCCTTCCTCCCTTGCCCTGGCCCAAGCCCCCCCATCTAACCATGTCTGCTGTGCTTCCAGGAGTCAGGGCTAAAGGTCAACCAGCCAGCCTCTTTTGCAGTCAGCCTGAACGGGGCCAAGGGGGCGATCGATGCCAAGGTGCACAGCCCCTCAGGAGCCCTGGAGGAGTGCTATGTCACAGAAATTGACCAAGGTGAGGCCCTGTCCCTGCCCGGCCGCCCTGCCCTGCTGGCTGGAAGCAGGCTGAGAGTACAGAAGGAAGGTGCCGCTTCTGTAAGCAGCCAAGACGGGGCCCCAACTCCTGGGCCCCCTAAGCCAGGCAACCCTTTCCCAATGGGTGACCCAAGCCGTTGGGGATGTGGCTTGCCACCCACGGCTATTAGGAAGGCCTTCTACCCTGCAGTACCATGCCGTCTCCACAGGGAAAGACTCAAAGTCCAGCCTCAGTGCTGCCCGGCCCTTCAGCCACGGCCATGGTACTTGTGCGCAGGCCTGGGGCAGCCTTGCGGGTAGGAGGAGCCCAGTGGGCTTCATTTCACAGCCTAGTCCTGCCCTTCCCAGCTGCGTGACCTGAAGCAAGTTCCTGCCTGTCTCTGAGCCATGCAGGGGATATGGTGTTCACGGTAACCTTTCTTAGGAGGCAGCGAGGCCTGGGTTTGGCTTGTAAAAGATTTCCGTCCCAATGCACCCTGACAGTGGGCAGCTTGAGTGTCTAAAGCTTCGGCCCTCGGGAAGTCTGCTGCGGGGTGCAGGTGCCCAGCATGGCTGGGCTCACACTGATGGACCGGCAAAATGGGGAGGGCCAGGGTTGAGGCTGTTCCTCAGAGACGCCATCTGCTGGTTTGAGGAGGGGCCCCAGGCCCACAGCATGACTCCCTGCTCCTCAGATAAGTATGCTGTGCGCTTCATCCCTCGGGAGAATGGCGTTTACCTGATTGACGTCAAGTTCAATGGCACCCACATCCCTGGAAGCCCCTTCAAGATCCGAGTTGGGGAGCCTGGGCATGGAGGGGACCCAGGCTTGGTGTCTGCTTACGGAGCAGGCCTGGAAGGCGGTGTCACAGGTAAGTCTGTGGGTGCGGCTGCAGGTGTGCACACAGCTGCTAGGCCCTTGCCTCCAAGCTCTTGGTGACAACAGGAGGCACCTGGAGGTGACAAGCCTGCGCTGGGTGGCCGAGGACAGGGAGGCAGGCCAGTCTGGCTCTGCCTGACCTCCTGTGCTCCCAGGGAACCCAGCTGAGTTCATCGTGAACACGAGCAATGCGGGAGCTGGTGCCCTGTCGGTGACCATTGACGGCCCCTCCAAGGTGAAGATGGATTGTCAGGAGTGCCCCGAGGGCTACCGCGTCACCTATACCCCCATGGCACCTGGCAGCTACCTCATCTCCATCAAGTATGGCGGCCCCTACCACATTGGGGGCAGCCCCTTCAAGGCCAAAGTCACAGGTGAGCCTGGGGCCAAGCTATTGGCACCTGCCCAATGCCTGGCACCACAGCCACCTCTTAGCCCCACCCACTCTGCCTTGCAGGCCCCCGTCTCGTCAGCAACCACAGTCTCCACGAGACATCATCGGTGTTTGTAGACTCTCTGACCAAGGCCACCTGTGCCCCCCAGCATGGGGCCCCGGGTCCTGGGCCTGCTGACGCCAGCAAGGTGGTGGCCAAGGGCCTGGGGCTGAGCAAGGCCTACACAGGCCAGAAGAGCAGCTTCACAGTAGACTGCAGCAAAGCAGGTGGGCAACCCGGGCCCCAGGCCCACCTTCCCACCAAAATGAGGCCAGAAATCACAGGATGGCCAGTGTCTGGGAGAGCAGGGACCGCCTTTGGGGCATGGCTTTCACTTTTAGAGCCACCTCCCTGCCACCTCCTGGACCCCTCAAACAAAGGCCAGGGAGGAGCTGGAATCTGCTAAGCCGGCCTGGGTTGGGGAGGTGCTGGCAGCTCTTTAGGAAGAGAGAACTGTCACCCCAGAACTGGCTTAGGGACAGGAGAGGAGAGCAGGACACCAGCGGGAGGAAGGGGGCTGGGACCTGTGACTGAGGACCCCTCTTGCCTCAGGCAACAACATGCTGCTGGTGGGGGTTCATGGCCCAAGGACCCCCTGCGAGGAGATCCTGGTGAAGCACGTGGGCAGCCGGCTCTACAGCGTGTCCTACCTGCTCAAGGACAAGGGGGAGTACACACTGGTGGTCAAATGGGGCGACGAGCACATCCCAGGCAGCCCCTACCGCGTTGTGGTGCCCTGAGTCTGGGGCCCGTGCCAGCCGGCAGCCCCCAAGCCTGCCCCACTACCCAAGCAGCCCCGCCCTCCTCCCCTCAACCCTGGCCCCTGGGCCGCCATGGCCGCCCGCCCGTCACTGCAGCCGCCCCTGCCCTGTGCCGTGCTGCGCTCACCTGCCTCCCCAGCCAGCCGCTGACCTCTCGGCTTTCACTTGGGCAGAGGGAGCCATTTGGTGGCGCTGCTTGTCTTCTTTGGTTCTGGGAGGGGTGAGGGATGGGGGTCCTGTACACGACCACCCACTAGTTCTCTTCTCCAGCCAAGAGGAATAAAGTTTTGCTTCCATTCTCCTTTGGGTGGCTGTAGCTTTGTTGGGGTTGGGGGACCAGTCAAGGCCAACCTGACAGGGGTGCCAATGAGCAGATCAAAGCGTGGGCTGAGCACAGGTCACCTCCCTCCGGGGCTCCTGCTTCACCTCACCCTGACTCCAGAAGGCTCTATCTATACTTGCTTCCTCTGCCTCCCTGAGTTCAAGCCAACGCAAGAAGAGGAACATGTAGCTACCTGGAATGGAGCCCAGGCAGCAAGGAGGCAAAGAGCTGGGCAGGAGAGCCCATTACTGGGTAGGGTGGTGTCAGGAAGCCTCCCTGGTGGAGGTGGCCAGATAATCAAGGGCCCTCTAAGCAGCCCTCAAAATCACAGCAGGCCCGGCTGGGTGCGGTGGCTCATGCCTGTAATCCCAGCACTTTGGGAGGCCGAGGCAGGCGGGTCACAAAGTCAGGAGATCAAGACCATCCTGGCTAACACGGTGAAACCCCGTCTCTACTAAAAATACAAAAAGTTAGCCAGGTGTGGTGGTGGGCACCTGTAGACCCAGCTACTCGGGAGGCTGAGGCAGGAGAATGGCGCAAACCCAGAAGGCAGAGCTTGCAGTGAGCCGAGATCACGCCACTGCACTCCAGCCTGGGTGACAGAGCGAGACTCTGCCTCAAAAAAAAAAAAAAAAAAAAATCACAGCAGGCCTTGGCCATCTGCCAGGTAACTTGAACATGCCACCATGCCACCATTCCCCCGAACAAGGGACTGGGAAGAGGCCCCCTCCCCCAGGCTCTGCGTTTCAGGGCCCCTTGGTTAACAGGTGGCAGCAGGTGGATGCATTCAAGGTGCCAATCCCAGGTACCCTGGGCCCCCTGCTGAATATCCCCTTATTGGTACCCTGCCATGGATTCCCACACCAACCTATGTGTCTCCCACTGTAAAGATTGCCCCCAAACACACAACATCCCAAGTCGCCCTGCCTCCTGGTGCTGCCTGCATGCTATTGGGACGTCCCAACTGCAGCACACAAAGCTGCCTGCTCCCTGGGCCAAGGGCTTTGGCCCTCGATCAAACCCCTGACAAGGACACCACCACCTCAAGACATCTGCAGAAAAGCGCCAGGAAGCAAGGCTCTCGGGGGCAATGCGCAGCTTTCTCGCCACATCCTCCCTCAGCTCCACAGTGTCTGACATGACCAGGCCGTAGCCTGCAGCCATGGCACACGTCAAACCCAGGCCTTGAGACCTCAACACCATGCGTGCCCTCCTTGACCCCTGCTGAGAAGGCAAAGTAGAAAAGGCAGCGGCAGTTCAGCCAGGACGGCTACTTTTATTTCTCACTGGGGCTGGGCTGCCGGCCCCAGGCTCAGGGCGGCCACTCACTGGGAGACACGGGGCAAGCAAGACACAGAAAGGGGAAGTCCCAGCCCCAGTCCCGGCCACTCTACTGCTCCCCCTGGGCCCAATGGCATAGAGGCAAAGGGGCCAAGCACACTCTGGAAGCCTCTAGAAGCCACCAGCTGAACGGGGGTGGGAGGCAGCAGAGCCAGGCCCAGAAAGATGCAGTGCCAGTGGGGAGGACGGGAGGTCCCCCTGAGGCTGCAACTTATCCGCTCAGCCCACTGTGTGCCCAGCGTTCTGAACCTCTGGGGCACTCCCTCCTGCCCCGAGTCACCCAGAGTCTCCTGCCCCCTCCCTGTGCCTGCTCCATCACATCCTCTCTCAAGCCCCATGCCTGGCAGGGCCACCGGGGGAACCACCCTAGGGCTGGGCTAGGTGAACCACGGGCACCGGTCCCCCAAACCTCCCGGTCGTCCCCAGGCTGCAGGCACACATGTGGGGCGGCAAGGGCAGAAGATAAACTAGGGGGATCCAGGCCCCTGACGACAGCCCTGGCGGGAGGCCACAGGCCTCACAGG
>NW_026652282.1:133822757-133855877 GCF_009828535.3 Hylobates moloch
ACTCTGCTCTTGGGGCAGGTACTCGGCTGGAGGCAAGGACACGGGAGGGATTTCAGCCCTCTCGCTCCCCAGGAAGGTGTCCTTGTGCAGAGAACAGCCTGCACGACCTTCTAGGGCACCCAGGATTAGGCTGTATCCTCCCTCTGCCCAAACTGGCTACAGAAAGTTCTTTTTAACACCTACTAGAGAGTGAGGAGACTGTAGCTGGAATTTCTTTTTTGTTTTTCTTTTTTTCTGAGACACAAGAGTCTTGCTCTGCGGTCCCAGGCTGGAGTGCAATGGTGTGATCTTGGCTCACTCAACCTCCACCTCCCAGGTTCAAGCCAGATTCTCCTGCCTCAGCCCCCCCGGCTAGCTGGGATTACAGGCACGCGCCACCATGCCCGGCTAATTTTTTGTATTTTTAGTAGAGACGTGGTTTCACCATGTTGGCCAGGCTGGTCTCCAACTCCTGATCTCGTGATCTGCCCACCTTGGCCTCCCAAAGTCTTGGGATTACAGGCGTGAGCCATCTCAGCCAGCTGTAGGTGGGATTTCTGAGTGCCCGTTACAAATTCCTGATTGACCCAAGCTGGGCAGGTCGCCCCGCCAGCCCTGTCCAGCTATGGCCTGTGGTCTAGGTTACATGAGCCAGTGCTAACTAGGCTGGGATGAGCATCGCACCCGTGAGACCCCATCGCCTGTCTTCCATGCATCCGTAGTGGAGTTTGGGAGAAGGCAAGGAAAGGAGCAATGATACAACTTGTAGTTGTGTCATTTCAAGCATACCTGGGCCACAGGTGAGGGCGGTCCCTGGGTGGAAATAAAGGGCAAATGAAAACACAGAGGGGTTGGGACTCGTGGATCACACCTGTAATCCCAGAATTTTTGGAGGCTGAGGCAGGAGGATCGCTGGAGACCAGCCTGGGCAACAAGGTGAGACCCCCATCTCTAAATACAGAGGAAAAAATAAAAACCACCAAAAAAACAAGCCTAAGCAGGACCTGACACTAGGGCCATGCAGGAGCAGCTTGCTGCACTTGGTCTTGATGGCCTCTGGGACAGGAGGCCTTGTGCCTTCAGGTGAGTGTGCCGAACGGAGCCCCTCAGCTCAATCGAGTGTTTTTGCAGGGTTACTTCCAGGATGAAGCACAGGGAGCTCAGGGATAGCAGGTCCATGTCAGCCTGGGTCTGTGTGAGCAGGTGAGAAGGAATTTCCCTGCCTCCCAGCAGGTGCCCTGAGCACCCTCCAGCACGGCCTGCCTGCGCACAGGCGCAGCGAAAAGGCTCAGGTCTCTGTGAGCCCTGGCTGATAGATCACCTTGCCTCCTTAGTGCGGTCATACTGCTGGGATCCTGGCAGAGACAACCTACCTTCCCTAGAGGGGACACGTCACCCCAGGATTCTGCCACAGGACTTTTGGAGGTAAAGCTAAAGTGGGGCCCACAGCCTCACGATGACAGCACTGGCCACCATCATGGAGTAGTCAGTGGGCAGGTCAAAGAGCAAGGCTGGACCTGTCAGGGTTCCAGGGTGGAATCCTCAAAGATCCCCAATCCCATCATTGTCAGCAATGGCTGGGAGCATCCACCCCCTCCTCACAGCAGCCCTAGGATGTCGGTGCCAGTGTTACCCCCATTTTCAGACAAGAACAGGAGGGAAATGTGACTCATGAAACTGGGCTCCAGAGCCTGAGCCCTTTCTCGGCTTTGCTGCACTCCCTCCCGTCCTGCCCTCTGAGATTCCCTGTGGTGTGTGGTGTGTGGAGTGTGGTGCATGTGGAAGGAAGGAGTCCGAGGCAAGTCTGGCTCAGTATCTCCCAGGCCTCGGGTCATCACGCGAAAAACAGAGGAGGCTAAAATGAGAACCACTGTTCTCTCGAGCCTAATCGGGTGAACTCTGCAAACACAGGCTGACCAGCTTAGAATTCTCAGCAGATCACAGAGCAGTTCTCATAGATGTTTGCGTTATTGTGATGTAAAGCTACTGACTCCTCAGATCTCTAATAGTCTCTCTGACACAACAACCTAAGGGTAGAAAGAAAGAGATACGAAAGAGTTAGAAGTCCAGGGAGATTTGAAAAGCAGCACGTACACAAGCCTAGTCCTAGTCATTGAAATGAAAATCTCATCCGATGGACTCAACAGCAAATTGATGCCCCTGAAGACAGAGTGACCTGGATGATGCCAAAGACACTTCCTCCTGCCCCATTCTTAGCAGATGACGTGGCTTCCTCCTTCTGTGATGCACTGCAGCAGCCCCTCCTCGAAGTCCGGAGCCTTAGGCCCTCCATGCTCCCAGGCTCACTACTAGACTCCTGGTCACCCCAACATCTTTATTTTTGCCCCCCTGCTCTGGGGGTTGTAGCTTCTTCCTTCACCAACTCTGTTAACTTCAGTGTCCCCTTTGCACTTTCAGCCCTCAAACCCCAAGTAAACACGCTTTCACTTCCCTTTCTTGAGATCCTAGGTATGTATTTTCGTCTCCTAACTGGTTCCTGACTAATCCAGAACTGGCCCCGGGTAAGGTTCTGGAAGAAAAGGCCTACACACATGGAGTCTGGGGATTGGTCTGGTCCTGCCTTTGGGCTGGAGTGCAGGGTTGAGCATTTTCCCAGGGGGAAGTGGGGCACGAGCCATCCATGGCCTGCAGTGGCTTCACAATTAATCTAGCTGTCACTTCGGTTGCTTGGGATGATGGGCCAACCGAAGCAAGCACCAGGGAGCTCAAGTCCTTGCTGCACCTGCCATGGTGGTCACGGATGGCTATGAGGGCTGTGGTATGGGATGATCCTTAGTGGCCCTGACTTTGTACCATGAAGACACGATGGGCTCAGGCTCCCTAACTCTCAGCTCAAGCCACAGTAAGAACGAGGGTGCTTCCAGGAAAGGCCTCAAAGTTCCCTTACTCCTTGCACTTGCAGGGCTGACAGTTCTGACAATCAAACACATTTTATTGTGCCAGTTACAGATTCCCAAAGTGATGAATTCCCAGCCTCGCCACACTTCACACGTGAATCGTGGGCAGTGATGTGGGAAGGATGGGACCCTGAAACCCGGAATTAGGCCATCTGGTTGGCCTTGGTTGAAGCCGAGACTTGAGAAGCCCCCAGTCCCTCTGCACCTCCCTTGGTAGTGGTGGCGGCTCGACCTCCCATGTCTGGGGGACTGGTGTTTCTTCGCTGGAGAACTCTGTCACAAGTTTACCTGGGGAGGAGCCTTGCCAGTGGACACTCACTTGTATCATCCAGGAGACCCTCTACAACTAGACCTAGAACTAGAACGTTGCCGTTAGACCCAGAACTAGCGTCAGGTACACACTTAGGGAGGGAGGGTATCTCTCCGGTGGGCCCTGATACCAGGTGCAGCCCAGGTCCTGCCCTGAGCGGTAACTCTGCGTGCTCGGCTTCCTCACCCAAGTACGGAATGACACATCGGATCATTCCAGCTCTCCCGAATCTAACGACCCAGCTTCTCTAACCCTGACCTCGGCCTGGCAGGGCAAGGAGGCCTCGTGAAGCGGTAGAACCTCTCTCAGCTGCCCGGGGAAGGCCGGGCTCCGAGGGTGAAGGTGAGTGCCCACGGGTAGGAGCCATGCCTCCAGGTAGCGCCTGAAGCACGGGCCGACGGGGCGGGAGGGTGCGCGGGGCCGGCGTGAGACGGTGTCTGATGGTGGGTAGCAGGCGTCCAGGGAGGGCGGTGGGACAGCGGGGACAGGGGAGCAGCCCGGGTTGCAGAGGGCTGCCTGGCCTGGGAGCAGGCAGGCAGGTTGGTCGCTGCCAGCCCCAACATAATCCCAGCGAGGCGGGGAAGGATCGTGCGGAGGGGCCGATGGGGCTGGCCAGTTGAGGGCGTGCTGGGGGTGCTGGGGAGTAGGAAGCTTCCAGGTATGCAGGGCGGGCCTGCATGGGTGTTTCGAAAAGACAACACTAACATCCTGAACACAGCCTTGTAGGATACATACTGTCCCCGTCATCAGCACCATCATCCCCTTCTACAGCTACCCAAGGCCCCACAGTCAAGGAGCAGATTTGGGGATTCAAGCCAGGTTTTGGGACACACGGTTCCTGAGTCCCTGCTGGCTGGCTTCTCCATGGGAAGTAATCAGAGCAATCAGATGTTAGGAGGACTCAAGGGCGAGGGGATTGGCCCGAGGCCAGGGTCCATGGCATCTTTTCCAGGGAGTATTCATTACCAGGCTCTTAACAGTTAAGAAACACACGTGTCTACTCAGAAGCCACGGCCAGGCCAAGCTGGCAACAGGGCTCACTCCCCTCGCTGGGTGATCATGGCTCCTGCGCTCTCCTTACTTTGATCTGCCCTACTGTTTATGCCCAGAACCTTCTAGGGGACTGAAGTGAGGCTTTGGGGGCTCTCTCCTGTGTTTAGAAATTGCACATTTTAATCATGGAATTTGTTGCTCCATTTGTTGCCACAGTGCGCTTATGTGACCTGTGGTCTCACCAAATCCGACATTTTGCACCTGAATACAAGCAAGCATAGCTTGTCTGTTAAGAATGCCTTCCTCTAAAGTAATGCTTTACAGCCACCTTCAGTGTCGCTGCATCTACTCCTCGTAAAACGGTATTTAACCACCACCCTCTACCACACTCTTGAAAGGGTACACAGAATTATCCTACGACACAGCAATTCAATTCCACTCCTAGTATACACGTCCCTAAGAAGGGAAAATCTACATCTACAGAAAACCTTTCACATATTTTGTGAAATCTGCATCTTCACAAAATATGTGAATTGTCAGAACACTATTCACAAGAGACAAGAGTGGAACTAATCCACATTCATCAACTGAATGGAAGAATAAAATGTGTTATCTCCATATAATAGAATAGTATGTGGCCATAAAAAGAATGAAAACCACTGAATTGTATATTTTAAATGAGTAAAATTGTCTGGAGTGTGAGAAGCTGTGATTACCTTGAAGTAGTGAGATAAGTGAGGTAAAACATTCTTGCTTCTTCGCATCTTCTAAATTTTCTGCAATCACCCTATAGAAACTATTTTTACAAAATAAATTTTGAAATCTTATGAAATAAGCAGAGCCATCATCATGCTCATTTTACAGGCCAGGAAACCAGCTCAGTGACTTACAAGGGCAGGAGTAGGAAGGGTCTGCTTCCATCTCTATCCCGCACATTCTAGAACAATTCCTCAGTCACACTGGTCATGACTCCAAAGATCTCTGACCACTTAATTTGGGCAATAAAAATAAGGAATGGGCTGGGCATGGTGGCTCACGCCTGTAATTCTAAGCCCAGCACCTTGGAAGGTCCAGGCGTGAGGATCACTTGAGGCCAGGAGTTTGAGACCAGCCTGGGCAACACAGTGAGACCGTCTCAAAACCAAAGCCACAACAGGAATGTGACACAGCAGACACATCTAGTAGAATTTTAAATCTAGTTTTGAAGCTCAGGTTCATCTTTTTCTGGTTGACACTTACATTCTAGACACATCTTAAATTTTTTTTTTTGAGGTGGAGTCTCACTCTTCTCCCAGGCTGGAGTGCAATGGCAGGATCTCGGCTCACTGCAACCTCTGCCTCCTGGGTTCAAACAATTCTCCTGCCTCAGCCTCCCGAGTAGCTGGGATTGTAAGTGTGCACCACCATGTCTGGCTAATTTTTGTATTTTTTAGCAGAGAGGTTGTTTCACCATGTTGTCCAGGCTGGTCTTGAACTGAACTCCTGACCTCAGGTGATCCACCTGCCTTGGCCTCCCAAAGTGCTGGAATTACAGGCGTGAGCCACCACGCCTGGCCTCTAGCCACCTACTTTATGTGCTTATAGCTGACAGGAAAGGCGTCAGCTCAGGGACAGCTTTTCAGGCCAGGTGCTGTCCTCGAGCGAGTGCTTCCTCTGCAGCCCATTATTCTTTCCCAGGTTTACTGGTGGGGGCCGTGGCTCACTCTGGTTTAGATAAAAGCTCTTTCCTTATTTAGGAACTGACCACTGAGAAACTGATTCATACAGAAGGCACGTGCTGAATAAAGCAGCGGGTTTGGAATGCTTTATTAACATTGACTTGAACAGTACTGTGGAGGGGAGATGAAGGCAAACAGCGAAGGGAATTCCAGGGCAGCTGCAGGTGGGATGGCAGCACACAGAATCCCAAGATGGGAACAGCTGTAGGTGTCACGGTGTTATCGTGCTGTGGAAACTAGGCTACTGGAATCTATACTTCAATCCACATTTTCTTTACTCATGAAGGAAACACACTGAAAAAACTATTACCTCTACCAGTTATTCACGAAGGAAACACTTCGGAAGAATTGATTATCTCTACCACTTATCTATAGTCTTATCAGAAAACTTACTATCAGGTAGTTGTTTTGTTACCTATTTTTTTCACTTAAAAGTTGTGTAACTCCCTTTAATGATCCAAAAACTAGAGTGGTACTTGCATATGCAGTCACAGTTTAAAGGATAAGTAGTTAGCTTGAATTTCCGAACTAGAGATGAAGGTGTTAGCTGGCTTTGCTTTTAAGAAACAAAGCATGACAGTATAGATTTAAATGATGGTTTGGGAACAAACATAAACACAGGGTAAAGAGGCCAAAAGACCAAAGCTAACAGCTATTTTAGTTCAGCAACATGCATTTCACCGCCACTATGATATGTCTGGCACTAATTCCATACATATCCAGCAATTCCTCGGGCTTCCCACTCTGGGGCACTCCCGACACTGCCAGCGAATGAACCTGAATGTCAGGATCCATGGAGACGGCCGCACAGACAGCTTCCCCGATGCCACCTGGGGAAACAAGGATGTTAGGCCCTTTTGTGAGAGCAGCTTGTCAGCCTTAAAGCCTCACCACATAGAGGCCTTTGAATCTGCAGCTTCCCAGGGGAAAATCTGATTCATGTGAACAGTCACTCCGATGGGCCTGCGGAGTTCTTCTTCTAAACTGCCAGTTTCCAAACTGCTCTGCCTCAACCTACAGTAAGGGCTGCCTGAGTGTGGGGGTCTGTGGCACTCCGATTCTCAAAGCTGCTGGGAACCTGAAAATGGTTAGAACTAACGAATTAACAGTGCAGAAAAGTGACTAGCTGGCTTGAGGCTGCTGGTTGGCAAGGTTAGCCCTTGGCTGGTGAAGGTTCCCTTGCTACTCTAACACTTTGCCTACTGGACAGGGCGGTCACGCACCTGGACTATTGGTAAGGACAATGTGGTTGACATGAGCACCTGCTTTCCTGTTGGGAGCCAGGGATTTGGGTACCTGCCTGGCAGAGAGTGCCAACAGGACCTGCCCCCAGTACACACTTGAGGTGCCAAGTCTCTAGCAGGCAGCCCTTAGGCAGGAACACAGCCTGCGTGGGAGGCACTTCTCAGTATGCCCCTTGTGGGGCCAGGGGGAGGCTGAGGCAGGACTTCTTTCAACTCCACCTGGCCCATGGTTTCCTGCCCTGGTGGATCCCCCCCGCCCCCCCGCACCCTTTCCCTGTCATCAACCTCAGGTGTGAGAGCAACTGTGTGCTGGGTCCCAGGAATCCCTCAAGAGAATCAGGCACCGCTTGTGCAGGCTCAGGGCCCCTGCCGCATGAACACGCAATGCTCCTCCTTGTATCACATCATCTGTCCTACCTAACCTTTCCAGGCGCAAACACTGCCCAGCCCATTCTCCCTGACACAGTTTTCTGCACTTGCTGTGTTCTCTGCTATTTCTGCTTCTTTCGTCGCGGCATACTTTTTTTTTTTTTTTTGAGGCAGAGTCTCACTGTTTCCCAAGCTGGAGTGCAATGGTATGATCTCGGCTCACTGCAACCTCCACCTCCTGGGTTCAAGGAATTCTCCTGCCTCAACCTCCCAAGTAGCTGGGACTACAGGCATGCACCACCACACCCAGCTAATTTTTGTATTTCTAGTAGAGATGGGGTTTCACCATGTTGGCCAGGCTGGTCTCGAACTCCCAAACTCAGGTGATCTGCCTGCCTCGGCCTCCCAAAGCGCTGGGATGACAGGCGTTAAGCCACCACGCCTGGCCTGGGGCATACTATTCGTCATTCCAAACCCAAAGAAACTGCGATGCTTTTCATGACGCCTCGCTTGCCTGCAATAGCAACTCTTCTGTGTTGCCACTGACCCGCCCTGGGCACTGTGCACTCTGCTGGGGACACACAGATGTGTATGAGTATGGCCCCACGCTTAGTGAACACCAAATAACAAAGCCATGCTGGGTGAGAGGCAGACTATAGGTGATGCCTGAGAGCATGCCATGTGGCCAATCAAGGAAAACAAAAACACCAAAACCTTCCAAAGCATTCTCAATGCTCACACACCTTGCGGGTAGTGATCCTCCACTGTAATGATCCGGCCCTCTGTGGCTTTTGCACTGGAGATGATGGTGGCGACATCCAGAGGTTTAATGGTAAACAGGTCGATGACACGGATAAAAATATCTGCAGAACAGCAAAAACCAGCTTGGTACAAGAAAGAGACTTAGAATAACATGCAGGGATAAAAATAAAAAGAGCACTCAGGGCACAGGAGGTAGCTGAAGTCCTACCTCTTCTCAGCTTGAACTTCAATGCTCACACTCAACCAACTGACCTTGTTTCAAAAGCTCATCAGCAGCTGCTAAGGCTTCATACACAGTAATTCCAGCTCCAATAACTGTGACCTTGTCACTGACACAGTGGCGGAGGACCTGGTATAGTGCCAGCAAAACAGAATGCCATGGTTACTACACACAGAATGCATCTCAAGGTGGAAGGCACTTTGCTATGCTGCTATCCCCCAATTCTAACAATTTCACTCCTTAATAACTCACTACTAAAAAAATCAGATGCATTTACAAGCCAGGACACATACTTTTCGATCGGCAATTACACTGCTTCAGCTGTCCTGGCGCATGGATACGCCACACACCCATCAGGAGTCCGCTTTGAGAGCTCGCTATGGCATGCAAAGATTGGGCTCCAGTGACTAACATGTTAATGAGAACATTCTGGGCACTGGCAACACGCTCAGTGCTAAGATCTTGTGTGCCTGAGCTCTGAGAACCCTCACGGCTTCCCTGTAAGATCTATTCAGTGGCACAACCATTCTGCAGCTGAGGAAAGCAAATCTCAGAGCAGGAGGAAGTGGCTCAGGGCAGCGCTGGGACCCACAGCCAGGCGGGGCTGACATCAAAGCCCTCGCCCTCAACAACGTACTATTCTGCAAGCAAAGACAGAGTTCCTGGGCTTCTTTCATAGGTTAGTTGCCTCCAAAACTACCCATCGGAGGCATCTGGAATTATTCTCCACTTCCTCTCTGTATAGGTTTCCCTGTAGCTAAAGAACCATTGCTGATAGTACAGAGAGGGTTTCTGAGCCACCCCATTCTTTAAGGATGTCCTGGCCTCTTAAAATACATATACACGCATGCACACATATCCATGTCCGCTTTGCAAAGCCCAGCCCTTTAACGATCCATGCCATGCATGTTATCGCACACATTTAACTCACATCCTTTACTATCAGTAAATTGATTTTTGTCAGGACAGGAAAATTATTAGAAAAGAGACGACAGAAACAAGCAAGCTCTGCAAACCATGTGAATGTCAAGAGACCCTCCCCATAGAAACAGAACCTGTAGTTAACACCAAAGGTGAACACTAACTTTTCCATTCGGTGGCGTTTTCCAGCCACCTTATGGCACACAGTGGACAGTTCTGGAAACACCTGCTTTATGGCAGCACTCTGGCCCTTCTGAGCACTTGCAACTGTGAATCCTGGAGCAGCCTAGTCCCTAGCAACCAAACCGGATGTTACCTGCTGCTCTTTCAAGAGTGGCTATGGGCAAACCTTTCGATACAGTATGATCTCAACTGTGTAAAATATACATGTATGCCTAGAACAAAGACAGGAAGGAAGCATGCCAAAATGTCTACAAGCCCCACTCCCTAGGTGATGAGCAGTCACTTATTTTCTCCACAGACGTTTCTGGTTTTCTCCATGCATGGCTCTGACAGGCAGGCTGAGCAGGGGATGGTCAGCGTGGTGGGCAGGCCTGGGGAGACTGGGCTCACTACTCAGGCCTGGATTCTGGTCTTGGTACTCACAAGCTGTAAACCCTTAAGAAAGACACTTACTTTCTCCAATCCTCTTCTACAGATAGGACTGATAATCTGAACTTCTCAGGGCTTTTGTGAGAATACCAGAGATCATGTTCCCTTTTATTCCTGGCCTTAGATCTGTAAAATCTGAACCTAACAGATTATTCATTTCAAATGATTTCTATTATTTTTTGTCTTGTTTTTAGAGACAGGGTCTTACTCTGTCACCCAGGCTGGAGTACAGTGGTGTGATCCATCATAGCTCACTGCTGCCTTGAATTCCTGTGCTCCTCCATCCTCCTTCCTCAGCCTCCTGAGTGGCTGAGACCACAGGTGCACGCCACCATACCCGGCTAATTTAAAAAATTTTTGTAGAGATGGGAATCTCGCTGTGTTGCCCAGGCTGCTCTGGAATTCCCTGCCTCAAGCAATCTTCCCGCCTTGGCCTCCCAAAGTGCTGGCTTCTGTTTTGTTTAGCTTGCGGCCAAGATAAATTATAGCCACGACCGCTCAAGTGGCTTCATGTTACTATCTTTGAGCTCAACAACAACAAAAGACTCCATTTGGAAAGCAGAAAAGTTCAGGCTAAGTTGAAATTCATAGAATGTTCCTTCCCAAGGAAAAGCAGGTACAGGTCACAATTGTTTTTTAAAAATATGAGAACAAAGAAAGGATGATGTCTCAACTCTGAAGATACCTGATGATAGATTCAGAAGTGTTCTTTTTACAGGAGACGATACTGAGTAACACAGGAGTGCTTAAGCCCTTACCTTGGCCTGTCCGATCTCAAAGCGTTCCTGTGGGGTGTAAATAACCATAGTTTCTGGTCGGGTGGTCCGAATGAAGCACATCCCCTAGGGCATAAATGGAGCCATGGTTTAGAAAAGCAAACAATGAATTTCCAACAACAGACATTGAAAGAAGTGAGGGAGGGGTGTGAACAGGACAGCTCTTTCTACTAAAAGCACAGGCTTTGGAGCAAGGGGTGAGCATCTACAACCAGGGGACGACAGGTCCCAGCAGGACCCTGGGGCTGCCCTGAAGGCCAAGCTCCCCGTGCCATCACACCAATCCCCTTGGAAGATTCCGCAATACTCACTGACTTGTTCTGTGCCGACAGAACATTAACTCACGGCAGGAGCACTGACTCACACTGACTAGAAAAGCCCGAATAAAATGTTAAAACATTAACCTTTGCCACAATAACTTGTAATACTTCATCCTTAGAAAGACCATAAACATCTATCTGAATACAAGATGACTGGCCCCTTTTCCAATAAAATGTAAATACATTTTTATGACCAATTTGAACACATAAACATTTACCTGTATAAATGAACACTTGTATGTCTAAAGTATTTGTTAATTTACATACATATTAATGGATGCATTATAAACGAATATAGCAAGAAACGTCACTACTGTTCATTCATACGCTATGACCCATCTTTATTCAGTATCTTCACCAAGGCATAACTCAGCTGCAGTGAAATGCCCTTCCTGAATGCTGCATCCACCATGGAGCCCTCATCCAAGCCCAGCAGCGCTTCCGCCGGCAGAGTTCCCTTGTGCCTCCTTCCAGTCAGTCTCCCCCCACTACAAAGCAACCTCTACTCTAATTTCTATCACCTAATCTTGTTTTGCGCCTCTCTTGACCGTTCTAGAAATGAAATCCTCTAACGTGTGAAATCACAGAACAATCTCCAAGATAAACTAATTTTAAAAGTACACAATTGGCCAGGTGCGGTGGCTCATGCCTGTAATCCCAGCAACTTTGGGAGGCCAAGGCAGGTGGATCACTTGAGGCCAGGAGTTTTGAGACTAGCTTGGCCAACATGGCGAAACCCCGTCTCTCCCCAAAAATACAAAAATTAGCCAGCCGTGGTGGAGTGCACCTCTAGTCACAGCTACTCCGGAGGCTGAGGCAGGAGAATCTGGGAGGCAGAGGCTGCAGCGAGCCAAGATCGTGCCACTGCACTCTAGCCTGGGCGACAGAGTGAGACTCTATCTCCAAAAAAAAGAAAAAGAGTACCTAATAATATGTAAAGTGGGAGCCCATTTATAAAAAAAATCAAAGAAACACCCATGAGTGCTTGGAAAGGGAACGTACAGTCCCCATCCCGACTGTGCCAGGGGTTACCTGTGTGGGGCATGGGCGAGGTCCAGGGTGGCAAGAGGAACCTGCTGAACGTTAGCGGGAAAGGCTGGAAAGATCAAGACCACACTGCCTTGTCTCCCGTGCCGCTAGGTTCTGAACAGGAATTCGATTCTGTCCATCTGATGCCCTTGCATGAGGTCCTACACACTCCTGGCGCCCTAAGCTGTTCCAAAGGCAAGCCAGGGCCAGGGAACCCGGGTTCGTCTGTAGTGGCATCCTACCACCCGCTCTCCAGCTTCCTGGATGTCAGGACACAGCAGGAGCTTCTTCGCCTCTGGCTGCAGCTACTGGGGGCTAAACACTATAGTCTGGGACTCTGCCTGGAGCTTGCTCCTGCGGCTTCTTAAGCACCCTTTGTTAAACACCTTCTCCTGTTTATAACACCCAGAATGCTCCCGGTTTCTTCTGCTGAACCCTGACTGAGACAGGCTGTCAGGTTTTGTTCAGTATCCTGTACTGTTTGACTCCTTTACAAGGCAAATGTGTTTGTGTGCATAATCACCTGTGTTTTTGTAAAGAATTCTACCACCAAATTTTCTATAATGAATATCACTTTTATGTTGAGGAAGAAAAGTCCAATCATCAGTACGAAACTAGTAGAGTCCAGAAGCGTTTTCTGTCTGAAACTAGTGTCTCCTTACAAATACCTTGGCATTGGCCGCCAGAGCAACAGCATGCTCCGTGGAGACGGCATCAGTTGGGTAGAAGATCGTGCATTTGGGAATGGTTCGGAACATGGCTATATCCTCCAGGGCCATCTGGGAAACACCATCTTCACCTGAGAGAAGCAGAGCCCGATGAAAACAGGAGCATAACCCCATTAGGAACCTGGCCTCCACCCGCTTCTAGCTCTGAAGCAGCAATTATTCCTATTGCCACGGGGTGTGCCGAGCTCTAGCAGGGCCCCATAAACGGTCCCGCTGCATCCTCGTAACTCATTTACATCGTGTTCTCGCACGCCTGTCTCCCTTGACATCACACTGTGACACCTCGCGTTAGTCAACTGAAAAGTCCCAGTTGACTTTTCAGATGGATCACTCCAAGTTACTGTCCACGATGGCTGAGCATTGGTGGCCCGAGTTTGGCCTGCTAAGCCTCTGAACCCGTTCTCTTTAGGAAGGTCCTCAGGCTTTGTTCTCCCTTTTCTATATCCAGAGGCCGGGTTTTGCATACCAAAGTGGTCTTTTTCATTTCTCCAGGCCTTCCAAGTAGCTAACACACCTTTAAGGCATATGCTGAGGGTACTACAGGGTACTTTAGGGTCTATCTGGGAACGTAGTTTCTAGCCAGAAATGTGAAAGAGAAATCTTAATGTGCACTGGGCGGCTTAGCTCTTCTCAGCTAGGAAGGGGACTGTCACCATGCACACTGCCTTGCCTAGGACCACTGTCTAACCTCAACAGCCCAGCTCTTTTTTTTTTTTTTTTTTAAATTAACTATTATTGGCCGGGCGCGGTGGCTCACGCTTGTAATCCCAGCACTTTGGGAGGCCGAGGCAGGCGGATCACGAGGTCAGGAGATCGAGACCACGGTGAAACCCCGTCTCTACTAAAAAATACAAAAAATTAGCCGGGTGTGGTGTCGGGCGCCTGTAGTCCCAGCTACTTGGGAGGCTGAGGCAGAAGAATGGCGTGAACCCAGGAGGCGGAGCTTGCAGTGAGCCGAGCACTCCACTCTAGCCTGGGCGACAGAGCAAGACTTTGTCTTAAAAATTTTTTTTTAAAAAATACTACTTATTCCAAATAAAGTCACTGGTGGTCACATAAGACCTGCTGGCCTGTGGTTTTCTGGCATAACGACAGGAGCTGGGCATCATCTTCTATGACGCTCAGAGCTTTAGAGTTCAAAGGGTTTATTGGCCGTAATTCCTTCCTCTCGAGAGGGGTGTGCTTGTGTGCATGTGCTTGAGATACTCCCTGCATTAATACCACTCTGGGGAGAGACTGAGGCACAGATAAGCAGAATGGCTTTGCCTAAGGCACCAGCTCTAAGCATTGATATTCTTGTGATTGCAGTAAGTGCAATATTTGCATTTCTGTGATATATTAGGTCCCTCTACAGTGGAGAGAAGGAAACTGCATTCCCTGTGACTCCTCAACCAATGTGCCTCTGGGTGGTTGCAGAATTGGGCAGAAGGAGCTACTAGGGAGCCTGGGATGCTTCAGGCCCAGAGCCCTGGGTTCAGATGGTTCTAGGCTCAGAGGACCCAGTGTCTGTGGCCTTAGGGCTGCTGCCCTCAGCCAACTTGGAGACTCCAAGTGCCGAGTAGTCTATTACGGCCCTCCTAGCAGACCTAGAAGCCGCCTCTCAGACTCCACCTGGCTACTTGCCTCCTGCTTCCCGGGAATTTTTTTTCTAGTCCTTTTGCTTTCATAAATGGAAAGAAAAACTAGCACAGGCTGGGCCTCTTGTGTCCAGTGGGCCATTGATTGTAAGAAGCCCTGAGAGACACTACACACTCACCATGTTTTGCTCAGCCATAAAGCACTCGATGAAACGCTCAGGGTACTCTTTGTTGAATATCTCAGAGAAGGTAGAGTACTTGGTGTCACCGTCCAGCACAATGACTCTGTTGTTTGCATGGCCCAGCTTGGCCAGAGCCAAACCACATGCTTTCCGAGTAGCTATCTAGAAGAGAGAATCAGGTGGTAGAGTTTCTTCAAATGCATTTAGAAGGAACGACTACGGAAGGAAGGTACCATATTGTAGAATGACAAATTATCATCTATCTTGAGGAAAGTAAATTTGTGACTCACCAAAAATTTCCTTTAATGTCATAAACATGGATTGCTGGCCAATCTTAAATCCATACTAAACAGCTGATGTGGCACCCAAGTTTTTCTCAAATTGTGCTCTTTTAACATCTCCCCTCCCCCAACCCCCACTTTCTAAGCAGGTAAACACTCCACAGCTGAAGAGGGAGGTTTCCGACCTTAACGGTCCTCGTTCTATTTTTCAAATTACTTGCCCGGGTGTGCTGGCTCATGCCTGTAATCCCAGCACTTTGGGAGGCTGAGGCAGGCGGACCACCTGAGGTCAGGAGTTCGAGACCAGCCTGGCTAACAAGGTGAAACCCCATCTCTACTAAATATACAAAAATCAGCTGGGCATGATGGCGGGAGCCTGTAATCCTAGCTACTTGGGAGGCTGAGGCAGGAGAATCGCTTGAATCCGGGGGCAGAGGTTGCAGTGAGCCGAGATTGCACCACTGCACTCCAGCCTGGGTGACTGAGCGAGGCTCCATCTCAAAAAATAAATGTTGAATTTTATGAATTGCTTTTGTTTAGTGTGTAGATGATGATCACACTTCCCCCTTCCTTTGACCTAACACTAGAACAGTGAATTCTATTCCTACGTCTCCTGGCATGAGTCATCTGCATTACTAATTTGAGCTCACTGATTCATTTAATTTTTTTTAATGTACTAATGAAGTTGAGATGGGCTAATGTTCTATTTAGAATTTTTATATTGGTATTCATAAAGTTGCTCTACAGTTTTCTTTAGGCTAGCTTTGTCACATTTTCGCTTCATAAGTAAATCGGGATGACATTTTCATCTTCCTCCGTATTTGGAAAAATTCGAAACAGTTTAGAAATTACTCTTTTCATAAAGGTTAAAAATGAGTCACTATATAACCTGGTGAGCCTGGTGCTTTGGGGGTACAGCACTTGGAAAATTTTCTCCATTTTTTTCTAGGGCTATTGATCCATTTAAGTTTTTTATACCTTTTAGTCAATTTTGATATTTTATGTATTCCTAAAAATGGTCCCCCCCCCTTTTTACACATTTTCATACCAATTATACAACTATGGAGTTATATAGTTTTCTCAAACTTTTTTTTTTTTTTTTTTTTTTTTTTGAGACAGTCTCGCTCCGTTGCCCAGGCTGGAGTGCAGTGGCCCAATCATAGCTCACTATCCCCTCAAACTCCTAGACTCAGGTGATTCTCCTGCCTCAGCCTCCAGAGTAGCCGGAACCACATTATGGCACCATGCCTGGATAATTTTTAAATTATATGTAGAGATGGGGTCTCCCTACTTCGCCCAGGCTAGTGTTGAACTCCTGGGCTCGAGTGGTCTTCCTGTCTTGGCCTCCTGATAGTGCTGGGATTACAGGGGTGAGCCACTGTGCCTGGCTCACCCTTTGTTGATACACCTTCTTCTTTCTTCTGGTTTTTGTCTTCTGATTTCTCAAGTATTCAAAATTCATTTATTTTTAACCCTCATTACCAGGCTAAGAAAACATAAGCAACACTCAAGATTTCTCCAAATAAAGAAGGGTCAGAAAGTGTGTCCTTCCTCCCTAGGCTCGCCACCTTACTTCCTCTAGGCCATAAAGAACTTGCCTATGTCAGGTCTGCTATGATATACCAGAAGGCAGGATGTAAATGTGCTAAAAACCAAAAAGACTTGATTATTCAGAGTTTTGTGCATAATTTGATTCCTTTTTGAGGTTTCTGATGAATTGGCCTGCCCCTCTGTGTAATTCAGAGAGTAAGTTCAAAAGATCAGCCTGCCTGGGGCCAGTCTTCTTAGCGGAGACACAGAATTGTGGCACTTTCGTGCACAAACCAAAGTTAGGAAGCTATAAAAAGGCACACCACACCAGGAGCTAATAAATAGCAACTGACCAATCAGAAAATTCAGACACACACGTGAAAGCCAAAAATAAAAATCAGACCTAATAAAAGAGAAGCGGGGCCAGGAGCGGTGAAAGATCAAGTGCCTCCCAGGTGCAATGTCCACTACTCCGATGCTGGGTGCACTGAAAGCCCAGACCTCATCGCCACACAGTTTCTATCCATGTGACACAGCTGCACTTTGGACGCCTAAATGTATTTTTTAAAAATGGCAAACCTCTCTTTATGGTCTACAAACTGTTAGTTACACGTCACTCTAATAATTGGTTCGTCCATGGAGACCAGAATAAATGAAGAATCCTGTGTACATACGAACAAGATTAGAGAACAAAGCAGTTGACGTACCTGATTTATTCAATTATCCACCTTTCTGCCTACCTTGTCACCAACTCTGTAATCAGGTGGAGAGGTCATCCTTACATCTGTGATGTTGACTTCAGGTGAGTCCTCAATGGGGAGCTGTGGCTCAAGATTCCTGTTGGTCTCTATCTGGCTCTCAATTAATTTGATAATGGCATCTGCTCTTTCTGTTGGCATTGGCTTTCCATGCCAACTTTCTGCATCCTCAATACCTGTAATGAAACGAATAAAAGACATCCATTCCATACATATTTAGTGAGTGCCTATGAGGTCACCTGAAAAACAGACCCTGATGAAAAAGATGTCACCCTAGGACTCACAGGAGGAACACCTGGCACAGAGGGCCTGGGATGCTGCTGCAGCCAGAGAGAACAGCTTGGACAAAGGCCCGGAGGCTTTCTGAGACAGGGGTCTCACGCTATGACTCCTCCCCAAGCTGCAGTGCAGTGGCTGATCATAACTCACCACAGCTTCCAACTCCTTGGGCTTGAGTGATCCTCCCGCCTCCACCTAAGTAGCTGGGATTATAGGTGCAAGCCATTGCACCTAGCTATGCCCCTGAGGGCCACTGGTGAGTGGAAGGGAGAACGAGAACAAGGCTGGAGAGACAGGTAGGGCAGACCATGAAGGGTGGGTCTTGTGGGTATGAGAAGTTTGAGTTTTATCCAAAGCAAGATTGGAAACCATTGAAGGATTTGGAGTGGGGAAAGTGACTGATCAGATCCACTGTAGAAAGACCACTGTGGCAGCAGTGTAGAGACTGGTGTGGAGGGAGGCCAGCTGGAACTTTGGGAGAGATGATGGGTGTGCCAACAGTCATGGTAGCAGAGATGGGGAGGAGTGAATGGGTCCAAGATGTAATCTAGGGGACTGGATGTATGTGTGGGCATATGAGGCGGAGGCAGAGGCAAGGACAATACCCAGGGTCCTGCCGGGAGCACACTGGTAAAATAATTTACTGAACGGAGGGTACCAGAGTAAAACTATATTTTCGGTAGCAGTCACAGAACAATTTTATTCTAAAATGTCTATAGTCTTTTAAAAAAATCCAGGAGCCACACTCTTCGTGATGAGTTAAACTTGAGATAAACAATTTCAGCTGTCAGCCTTGAAATGTGATAGTTGGTGATTCCAAGCTCCCTTCTTCCCCAATTCCCAGGGTTCTTCCAGAAGAGAGTGGGCCTAGGCACGTGTGTAGGTATGCACTCTTATTTCTGCACCTGCTCATACACACAGCACGCTTTCTGATTCTACTAACCGTAGAGATTGTTCCCCGTCAGTCCTCCAATGGGCTGTACTCCTAGCCACTCCCTCGTGCAGGCAGCACATCACTGTTCACCTGCTAGGGCTTTTGCTACCTCCTATCCTAAGCAGACACTAGCTAGTGAAAATAAGAGAGCAGGAGCCTCCAGCATATACTCCAGGCAGAATTGCTAGTCACGAAATGAGTCATCTGCCTAGGCCCATCTAAGCCTCTCCCGCCTCTGCTGCTGAGCGGACAGATGCTTTTAACAACCAGGAGCAGGAGGAAAGTGCTTGCTTACTTGGGGCGCCCCGGCCCTTGAAGGTCTTGGCCACCACAGCAGTGGGCTTGTGCTTCACCTGAGAAGCCTGCCAGAATACCTGGCACAGTGCCTCCACGTCCCGGCCGTCCACCACATAAGTGTTCCACCTGCCAACAGAGGAGCAGGCTGGGTTACAAGAGATGAAGGGGGCAGGACAGAATGGAAATCAAGCACAAGAGAATACAGTTACCCGAAGGCTTCGCAGCGCCTCTGATAGATGTCTATGCAGTGCTCGGCGGGCAATGCACCACTGTGTCCCAGGCGGTTCACATCAAAGATTGCCACAAGATTGTCCAGACTGTAGTAGGAAGCAAAGGCCATTGCCTCCCAGACAGAGCCTTCTGAGGACTCGCCGTCACTCATGAGGCAGAACACCCGGTAGCTGGAGCAAGACAAGAGAGGTTTAGGACCCCGTGGGGGATCATCTGGGCCAACCAAGCAAATGCATTTCAGGAGGAGAAACGGAAGCAACCAGAGCAGCTGCTCCAGACCATTCGCTTCCCACAATTTCCCTCCCCACAATTTCCCTCATCAACTCTGCCCCAGCCCAGCAGCTAAGAAAGCCGAGCTTGAAAAGCCTGGGGCTCACAAACAGGCTTTGCCTCTGGCTAGTTTTCTCGTTCTAGCTGTAAAGCAACTTTTAGGTTCTTCTGCCACATTTCCTTATCAATAAGCAAACAGGGCCAGAGGGGAAGGGGAAGAAAGCAGCACCCTTAAGTTCTCCAAACATTTACACACTCATTTTTCTGGTAAGTTCCCTTTTAAAGCATTGCCACCTTCTAATTGTTTTTTTGGGATGTGTGGTTTGTTTTTGAGACTGAGTCTCACTCTGTGGCCAGGCGGGAGTGCAGTGGCATGATCTTGGCTCACTGCAACCTCCACCTCCCGGGTTCAAGCGATTCTCCTGCCTACAGGCCCACGCCACCATGCCCAGTTAGTTTTTGTATTTTTTAGTAGAGAGGGGGTTTCGCCATGTTGGCCAGGCCGGTCTCGAACTCCTGACCTCAGGTGATCCGCCCACCTCGGCCTCCCAAAGTGCTGGGATTACAGGCGTGAGCCACTGCCTCCCGCCGCCACCTGCTGGTTCTGTTCTTACAACTTATTTACAATAATCACAACAATCAAAACACCCCACCTTGGAAACGTGTTCTGCTGTGAAGTAAATTCCTCCACAACCAACGATGTGAGTGTTCGCATCAAGAAAACACATCTGGCCAGGCACAGTGGCTCACACCTGTAATCCCAGCACTTTGGGAGGCCAAGGCAGGTGGATCACCTGAGATCAGGAGTTTGAGACCAGCCTGGCCAACATGGCGAAACCCCATCTCTACTAAAAATACAAAAATTATCTGGGCATGGTGGTGCATGCCTGTAATCCCAGCCTACTCAGGAGGCTGAGGCAGGAGAATCACTTGAAACCGGGAGGCAGAGGTTGCAGTGAGCCGAGATCGTGGCACTGCACTCCCGCCTGGCCACAGAGTGAGACTCAGTCTCAAAAACAAACCACACATCCCAGACCCCACTAAAGTGCTGGAAGTTTTAAAAAAGCTATCAACCCTAGGATAAGAATGGAAAGGCAACAGCAGCTGAAACCTTTCAACAGACCTGTGGGAGAGAAAGTGGGGCAGCCGCCCGAGGAGGGGAGAAAGCACAGGGAAGGCCTTCCAGAGGGGTCACCACGGGATGTGATGGGGACTGGCCCTTCAGGGCTCTCCACCTCACGGAGATAGGTGGCTGCCGCCCGAGACTCTAGGAAGGGGATGCAGGGCAGTTAAATGGCTTCTGGGGAAGAACCTCACCTGGCCCTGTCGAAGTACTTGCCAGTATATGCCATTCCACATGCAACTCCCAGTCCTTGTCCAAGCCATCCTGTTGCCACATCCACAAACGACAGTCTCTGTAAGAGAAGGGACCCAGTGAGCCCAGACGCAGCTGTAGGACATGGTATCAGGTGGACTCACGCACTAAGTGCAGACTGCTCCTGGCAGCTGTGTAGCAGCGTCCCATCCGAATAGCCCCTCGCGCCCTGCTGGGTGAATTCCTCTTTACCACACCCATATGCACCCCAAGCTTCCGATCAACGTTACAAGAGGAAAATGGGTCAAGCCCAGGGCTCAGCCTGGGCTGGAAACTCAGGTGACTAGGGTGATGAAGACATCCACTGTCCCTGCCCGGGGAGTCACAGGTAATCCATACAGTATGGCAAGGGTGGCTGGAGCTTTGGGAATAGAGACGGGGAGCCTAAGTACAAAGCAGAAAACGTGAAGTATGATTCTTGCCATTTTCCCATGGCCTTTCCCAGTCATGCACAAATCACATGTTCAATGCTATGGAGGATATGGATCCTTCAAACAGAAACCAGAAACGGAATACTCTGGTTCCCTGGTTTATAAAACTCAGGTCAACTGAGATCTTACCAGTGGTCATCTAGAAGTGCCCATGCTAGACATGAACCCCTTTCTACCAGCATTTACCCCACCCTCACCGTCCTGTCTGCAGGCACAGGGTCATCACTATCCCAAGCAGAAAATGTGGCCCTCTGTGGGCCACAAGGTCATGCCAAAGAGCTGCTGCACTGACTGGAGAAGCGCAACTTGCAAGCATACTGAATTTACCCAACAGCTTCTGCAGCCACCGTTTCCACCTGGTCTTAAACATCCGTTGCCTCTGTCACTGCAGTGGCCTCCCAGCCTCCCCCACAGCCATTCTCAATCTAGCCACAAGGGGGAGCCTGTTAAAACTGAAGTTGACCGATCACATCTGTTAACTTTCTAAGGTCTTCCGACCTCCCACCAAGTAGAGCTCAACTTTTTGCACCTGTCTGCCCCCCCAGCCCCCATCACCTCCATTTCTCCCTCCCACTGCTCCGGCACCCTGGCCTCCTTGCTGCTCCTTGAACACAGTGGGCGTACACCTGCCTCAGGGCCTTAGCACTCATGGCACCCACTACTGGAGTGCTTGTGCCTGGATATGGGCACAGCTCACTCTCCTGCCTCTTCCAAATCCCTGCTCAAGCGTCCGCACTGAGGTCTTTCTGGACCACTCTTTTTCAACCAGTGCCTCCTACCTCCTCCACTTTTACCTGATTCCAGATGCTTGGCCCCACCTGACAGTCCATCTATTGACTTAAAAGTCTGTTTCCTGCCTGTCCTCTCCTCTGCTCAAACGTCAGCGCCATCCGAGCAGAGATGAGCGGGATCATCACTACTGTAGGTGGATGGATGGTATTTATGATTCTCAGATCTCCTGCTTCTTGCTTCCTACCCTCTGCTACTCCCTGGGTGCTCTTGACCTTCCCCGGAATTCTCTGCATGCTTTGTGCCCACCAGAGACTCCCTTTTGGTTCTGCATTTCCAGCCCAGCGGAACTGCCCCGTTCAACTCAAGTCTCTTTTGACTATGCCTCTAGCCACATCTCCCTCCCTATGGCACCCACCACACTCAAGTAACAAGCTCTGGCTCCCAGTCGCCTTGCATGCCCTTGGAAGTCCTATAACATAATGGACCAAGGCTGGGCTCAGCAGTCAGACCAACTCTGCTTCCCTCTGGCTGTGAAGTGTGAGGTCAGTGGGCCCATCTCAAAGACTTTATGGGTGCAATGGAGTCCAGAGCCCCCTTAGGTGAAGGAGGTCAAGGATAAAGTGAGGATAGATTGAGAAAATGGTGAAGCATCAGTGTGATGCCTGTTATGGCAGAAGTGCTCCCACATGGGTGTTGTCTACCTCAAGAACCCTTATGCTGTGGGGGAGACGATTCAGGGAGGTGAAAGGCCACAATGGACTACGCTTCATGTTTTCTCTTTCGTTCCAATTTCATCGGCCAGCTAAATCTCATGAACACACAAATTCTGGCAGCCGAACAGTGCCTGGTGTGCTGCTGCCCGGCAGAAAGCCTCTTCATCCCCTAAGGCCAATGGCTCTGATAGCAGCTGTTAGATGACAGTCTAAATTTTTTTTTTTTTTTTGAGATAGGGTCTTGCTCTCCCAGGCTCAAGTGATCCTCCCACCTTAGCCTCCTGAGTAGCTGCAGGCATGCACCACCACGCCCAGCTAATTTTCGTATTTTTTGTAAAGATTGGGGTCTTGCTATGTTGCCCAGGCCAGTCTCAAGAGATCCTCCTGCTGGAGCCCCCCAAAGCACTGGTGTGAGCCACTGTACCCAGACTTTCCTTATTTTAAACCAGAAATCTAAACACTCATATTGCATTTATATATCTATTTTTTTTTTTTCAATTTTCCTTGTAAAGGGGGCTGGAAGCGGTGGCTTGTTGGCTGTAATCCCAGCACTTTGGGAGGCAGAGGTGGGCGCTTGGGCCCAAGAGTTTGAGGCCAGCCTGGGCAACATAGTGAGACCATGTCTCTACAAAAAATACAAAAATTAGCCAGTTGTGGTGGCGCATGCCTGTAATCCCATCTACTCAAGAGGCTGAAATGGGAAGATCACTTGAGGCCAGGAGGTCAGGGGTGCATTGAGCTGAGACCGGGCCACTGCACTCAAAGCCTGGGCAAGAGCGAGACTCTATCTCCCCGAAAAAAGAACAAAAAAAGATGTAAAAAAAACTTCAAGTTTATAGACATGTTTAAAGACTAGCACAGTGAATTCCTTCCTGTATACTGCTTACCTCCAATAACCAACTGAAAGCAATGGAAGGCATTTACTTCATCTCTCTCCACACATGCGTGTACACATGTAAATTCTATTATTTTTTGCCAAACCATTTGACATTATGGTTCAGACGCCAAGACGAGGGTCACAATTATGGCCTTCAGGCACTTCAGCTATGCCCAGTTTTTGTCTTTACTTCCTACCGTGCTAATCTGGCATTTCTATTTGGACACAGTACTCTACCCGGCCAGATTTGTCTTTTTTTTTTTTTTTCCTCTTTTGAGATGGAGTCTCGCTCTATCGCCCAGGCTGGAGTGCAGTGGCACGATCTCGGCTCACTGTAACCTCTGCTTCCCAGCTTCAAACAATTCTTGTGCCTCAGCCTCCCGAAAAGCTGGGATTAGAGGCATGTGCTACCACGCCTAGCTAATTTTTTTGTTTTTTTTTTTAAAGTAGAGACGGCGTTTTGCTATGTTGACCAGGCTGGTCTCGAACTCCTGGCCTCCAGTGATCCGCCCACCTCAGTCTCCCAAAGTGCTGGGAATACAGGCATGAGCCACTGTACCCGGCCCCTAGGCAGGTTTTAATTTGCTTCGGGACGCAGTGTACTTTGAGATGGCATCAAACCAGCCACACATTCTCAAATTGACCTTGTTTTTAAGGTTCTTTTTCTTTCCTATCCCCCATGATACATCATGAAGTGGCTGGTATTTTGCCCAGTCTCATGAGAAGTGCCCCATCAGTTTCAGGTCAGATCTGCAGAAACATAGAAGAGGAAGCTGACTGACAGGGGTGGGATGTCCCTCCCAGTTACACTCAAGTTCCCCCAGGCTCAGTGAGTGGGATTCACTGAGGCTGCCCGCCTCTGCTCAGGCAGCACAGAGGGTGGGAGCAGCATAACCCTGCCATGGGGGAAGTTTCGTGCTAAGTGGGGCGAGGCAGGGTATGACCAAAGGAAAGGAAGGACAGTCAGCTCTCCCAAGCCACCCTTCCTACCATGCCATCACAGGGCTCCAAGTGGCCCTCAGTAGAACACTAGAGCTTTAAGATGCAAAGAAAGAAGAACCAAAATAATAAACGAGGCCCATTTCAGGCCTTGTTCCCACACAGTGGCTGTTCAAACTGGGCTCCCCACCGGCATACCTTTGCGAGGACAAATCGGTCGTTGTCCGGATTCTCTGGCTCTGACTGCTTGTACTTCATGACGTAGAACAACAGCACAGACATGATTTCGGCAGAACTGCTACATGATGTAGGGTGGCTGAAAGATAGGCATGACGCTGGTCATTTCTCACAGCAACTGACTTCCTAGCACGTGACCTTGGCACACGGTCTCCTCATAGAAGCAGTCATTTCTCCCAGCCCGGGAAGAATCCAACCAAGGGTAAGGAATGCCGGGCTCACAGGTTGGAAGGGTGCTTTAAAGCCCAGTAAGCTCACCACCCCTCCCCCTGCGCACAGCGAGGCCAGCTCCTAACAGCAGGGCACTGTGGACTCGGGGCAAGTTTCCTTCATGCCTCGGACATGAGTATTCTTTCACATGCTTAAATTCATCTGTGGCCTTTCCACACGCCGAGGAACTTTCAGGAGCATTGTGAATCAGAAATGCCATGAAGATCCCATTCTACCTCCCACAATGAATTTCTTTTAGGAAGTGAATGGTGACACACTGAGAAATTTGTCATGGTAGAGTAACTGAGGCCCTTTCTGAACGCTGCCAAAGTAACTGCTGCTCTTAGAAAGCGGCCTGCATGTGAGTCCAGCCAGGCCCTAATTAATTAAAAAGGGGGAGGGGACAAGACAGCAGGGGACAAAACCAACTCCCTGGAGCTCTGCCCCAACTGTAAGTAAAAACAGATGTTAGGCCCAGCTCATATTAACCATCTCTCATTTCCAATATCACTAAGAAAGCCCCCATTAAGAAAATGGGGACTGTCCCTCCCCCATTTTCTTAATGGGGACCCGTGAAGGGATGGGCCCTCGCTCTGTCACCCAGGCTGGAGTGCAGTGGCATGATCATAGCTCATTGCAGCCTCGACCTCCTGGGCTCAAGTGATTCTCCTGCCTCAGCCTCCCAAGGTGCTGGGATTACAGGCATGAGCCACACACCCAGCCTGATAAAAAAAAAAGCTTCAAAGGACACAAAAAGAGGGCTTTTGCACATGCAACTGTCGAAGGTGATTGATGAATGGTTTTGGGGGGCTGATGGCAGAGCCCACCAGGCTGCAGGGCTGGCGTGGACATTCTCCTGCAGGGCTGGTGTGCACGTTCTCCAGGACCCCTCGTTCACACTCACTGTCCTGGACATCTTCCCTGCATTGCTAGGACACCTTGTTCTTTATTCACTAATCTCTTTCCTGGCTCAGTGAGAGAAAACTGAGAGGCCCCGGCAGCAGAGGAATAACAGGCTTCAGTGGAGAAGGGATCGCAAAGGAAGTAATAAGAAATTCTTCTTCCTCCCAGGTTCTATCTCCTCTGCTCACTCCCTGCTGCTGAGGGTCGGCAGAAAGGGGGGTGACACACTCCCACCCCATCCTTGTCACACTGTGATCTCCCCCAACACATCAGTGCCTGCACCTTCCAGGCTCCGGAAAGACGATGTGCCCTTTCTATTTTGGAGAATCACAATTCTCAGAAGACCAACAGAAATACATGTAGAAAATGATGGAAATTACTGGGTATCAAAGGACACGATGACCTGAACAAGCAAGAAGATGGTGGGGGGCAGGGGGTAGGGTGGAAGCCAGCTAGGACTCGGTAGTGACAAATGCATAACTATTTGCTTATTTTCAGTGCCTTTTGCTTCAAATGAGAGGTTTCTGCTCTCCCACGGTGAAGTGTGAGGCATAAATCCTGCTTCATTATGGGGGACTTCCAGGGGAGTGGCACGGAGCCCAGGGGTCCCCCTGGCATGATGAGGGGGAAGTTGGGAAAGAGAAGCAGAAAGAAAATGGAAGGGGCCAAACGCAGGAGGCGTGAGGAGGAAAGCCCAGGAAGTCGAGGGGAGAGGGGATGATAAAAAGGAGGGAGAGACTGGGCGTGGGGGCTCACACCTGTAATCCCGGCTCTTCTGGAGGCTGATGCAGGAGGATCGCTTGAGCCCAGGAGTTTGAGACCAGCATGGGCAACATGGTGAAACCTCGTCTTTACACACACACACACACAAATTAGCTGGGCAAGGTGGCATGCACCTGTAGTTCAAGCTACTCGGGAGGCTGAGGTGGGAGGGTCGCTTAAGCCCAGGAGGTCAAGGCTGAGTGAGCCATGATCACGCCACTGCACCTCGAGGCTGAGCAACAGAGGGAAACCTTGCCGCAAAACAAAAAAACAAACAAACAAATAAATAAATAAAAATAAAAAAATGGGGAATGAGAGGTAGGGTCTAATAAGTAGGAGGCAAGGTAGGAGGCTGGCCCAGGAAACGAGTCGGGGTGTTATTTTGTGCGCTGATGCAATGGGTTAACGCATTAGTTTCCTAAGGCTGCCAGGATGAGTTGCCACAAACTTGATGGCTCAAAACAGAAATCCAAAATCCAGGTGGCAGCAGGGTCACGCTCTCCCCCTAGGTCCTAGGGGAGGATCCCCCTCGCCCTTGCCTCTCCAGCTATTGCTGGCCCCAGGCGTTCTTCGTCTTGCAGCTGGGTCACTCCCGTCCCTGCCTCTCTGCCTTCACAGGACCTTTTCTCCTGCATTTCTCCACAGTGTCTGTGTGTCTCCAATCTCCCCCTTCTTTCTCGTATAAGGACACTAGACACTGGATTTAGGGTCCACCCTAAGTCCAGGATGATCTTATCTCAAGATCCTTAACTTAATTTCATCTACAAAACCCTATTTCCAAATAAGATCACATTCACAGGTACGGGGAGCCATGGACTGAATGTGTCCCGCCAGAATTCCTATGCTGAAATCCTAATGCCAGTGTGACAGTATTTGGAGGCAGGGCCTTTGGGAGGTGATTACGCTGTGAGAGTGGAGCCCTCATGAATGGGATTAGCACCTTTATGAGAAGAGGCTGGAGACCCACCATGTGAGGATACAGGGGGAAGGTAGTGCTCTTGAGCCCAGAAGCAGGTCCTCGCCAGAACTGACCATGCTAGCACCTTGATCTTGGATTTGCAGCCTCCAGACAGTGAGAGATGAATGTCTGCTGTTTAAGCCACCCAGTCTTGGCATTTCTTATAACAGCCCTAAGTGATAACTGATTTGGGTGCCCCTATTCCAACCCTTGTTTTGACTTAGATGACATTCTCTACAGGGAAAATTTCTTAGGACTATTGGACAAAATGTAAAGTTCTTTTCTTGCTTTTTGCTTTGTTTTGCCAGAAAAAAGAAAGATGAATGCGTCAACCAGAACATCTGGAAAGTCTGGAATATCACTGAGGAAACACAGGGCGATTGAGAACCCGAAAGTGAATGGAAACCTACGATAGAAGTGAGATATGCTTTTCTGTTGTCACCTCATCAGACTGTGTGTGATGACACAAGTGCCAATAGCCGGCAAGCAGTGAGGAAACGAACATGCTCCTGACAGTTTCAGGAGTGCCCACGCTGAATGATTTTTAAGTTGAATATCTGCCTAAAATAAATAATTGTCTCATTTAAAAAAAAAAGAAAAAAGAAAAAGAAAACGGGGACTTAGGCCGGGCACGGTGGCTCATGCCTGTAATCCCAGCATCTTGGGAGGCCGAGGCAGGCGGATCACCTGAGGTCGGGAGTTCGAGACCAGCCTGACCAACATGGAGAAACCCCGTCTCTACTAAAAAAAAAAAGAAAGAAAATGGGGACCAAAACCTCTTGCTTTGCAAATGTCCTCTAAGTGGATGATTTAGATTTAAAAGCCACACAGATCCCTTGAGGAAACGCAGCCATCTGTTACTAATTTTGAAGGTGAAGGGAACAAAATGAACATGTACAAAAAATTCAGACATATATGGTTCTTAACTGCACCCACACTGTCCTTTCTTTCTTTTTTTTTTTTTTTTTTTAGAAGGAGTCTCGCTCTTTCACCCAGGCTGGAGTGCAGTGGCGCGATCTCGGCTCACTGCAGGCTCTGCCCCCCGGGGTTCACGCCATTCTCCTGCCTCAGCCTCCCACGTAGCTGGGACTACAGGCGCCTGCCACCTCGCCCGGCTAATTTTTTGTATTTTTAGTAGAGACGGGGTTTCACCGTGTTAGCCAGGATGGTCTCGATCTCCTGACCTCGTGATCCGCCCGCCTCAGCCTCCCAAAGTGCTGGGATTACAGGCGTGAGCCACCGCGCCTGGCCCACACTGTCCTTTTACTATCTAGCCCAGGCTCTGGAACAAGATTTATTTTATTTATTTATTTTTTGAGACAGAGTCTCACTCTGTCGCCCAGGCTGGAGTACAGTGGCACTTTCTCGGCTCACTGCAACCTCCGCCTTCCGGGTTCAAGCGATTTTCCTGCCTCCACCTCCCAAGTATCTGGGATTACAGAGGTGCACCACCACGCCTGGCTAATTTTTGTATTTTTAGTAGAGACAGGGTTTCACCATGTTGGCCAAGCTGGTCTCAAACTCCTGACCTCAGGTGATCCACCCCACCTCAGCCTCCCAAAGTGCTGGGATTACAGGCATGAGCCACCGCGCCTGGCCAACAAGATTTAAAAAGACATATTGTACTAAGTATTTTGTCTAACCACAATGGGATGAGGTTAGAAATCAGTAATGGATGGAAAACTGGAAAATTACAAATTTGTGAAAATTAAGCAACACACTCTTACACAACCAAAGAGCAATGGCGAAATAAAGGGCATCCAAATTGGAGAAGAGGAAGTCAAACTAGTGCTGTAACACTGATGATACAATCATACAGCTAGAAAACCCTAGGCCAGGCGCGGTTGGCTCACGTCTGTAATTCCAGCACTTTGGGAAGCCTAAATGGGCGGATCACCTGAAGTTAGGAGTTCAAGACCCGCCTGGCCATGGTCTGGTGAAACCTTGTCTCTACCAAAAATACAAAAATTAGCCGGGTGCGGTGGCACACACCTGTAGTCCCAGCTACTCGGGTAAAGCAGGAGAATCGCTTGAACCCGGGAAGTGGAAGTTGCAGCGAGCCGAGATCATGCCACTGCACTCCAGCCTGGGTGACAGAAACTCCATCAAAAACAAGCAAACAAAAACAAACAAAATCCTAAAGACTCATCCAAAAGACTCTTAGATCTGATGAACAAATTCAGTAGTCTCAGGTTACAAAATAAATGCACACAAATCAGTAGCACTACACTGACAACGACCAAGCTTGAGAATCAAATCAAGAACTCAATCCCTTTTACAACAGCAAAAACAACAAATAAAACCCACCCTAGGAATATACTTAACCAAGGAGGTGAAAGACAGCTACAAGAAAAACTACAAAACACTACTGAAAGACATCACAGATGACACAAACAGAAAGATATCTCATGCTCATGGATTGGAAGAATCAATATTGTGAAAATGGCCATGCTGCCCAAAGCAATCTACAGATTCAATGCAATTCCCATCAAAATACAGCATCGGGCTGGGCACGGTGGCTCACGCCTGTAATCTCAGCACTTTGGGAGGCCGAGGCGGGCAGATCAGGAGGTCAAGAGACCGAGACCAGCTTGGCCAACATGGTGAAACCCCGTCTCTACTAAAAATACAAAAATTAGCTGGGAGTGGTGGCATGCCTGTAGTCCCAGCTACTCGGAAGGCTAAGGCAGGAGAATCGCTTGAACCCGGGCAGCAGAGGTTGCAGTGAGCCAAGACTGCACCACTGCACTCCAGCCTGGGTGACAGAGCAAGACTCCGTCTCAAGACAAAAAAAACCCCCACAAAACTAAAAGTAGTAGATCTACCATCTATCTACCATTCAATCCAGAAATTCCATTACTGGCTATCTACCCAAAGGAAAAAAAGTCATTATATGAAAAAGGTACATGCACACACGTTTATAGGCAGCACAATTCACAATTGCAAAGATAAGGAACCAACCTAAGTGTCCATCAACCAATGGGTGGATAAAGAATGTGGTATATATACAACATAGAATACTGCTCAGCCATAAAAAACAATGTATTTTGTAGCAACTTGGGTGGAGCTGGAGGCCATTATTTTAAGCGAAGTAACTCAGGAATAGAAAACCAAATACTGTATGTTTTCACTTGTAAGTGGAGCTAAGTTTTGGAGTGATATAATGGACTTTGGGGAGGAGAGTGAAGGGGGAGGGTAGGAAGGAGGTGAGGAATAAAAGACTACATATTGGGGACATTGTACACTGCTTGGGTGATGGGTACACTAAAATCTCAGAATTCACCAATATAGAATTTATTCACATAAGCAAAAACAACTTATACCCCTAAAACTATTAAAATTAAAAAAAGAAAATGAGAGGCTAGGTGCGGTGGCTCATGCCTGTAATCCCAGCACTTTGGGAGGCCGAGGTGGGTGGATTGCCTGAGGTCAGGAGTTTTAGACCAGCCTGACCAACACGGAGAAACCCCGTCTCTACTAAAAATACAAAATTAGCTGGGCGTGGAGGCGCATGTGTGTAATCCCAGCTACTTGGGAGGCTGAGGCAGGAGAATTGCTTGAACCTGGGAGGCGGAGGTTGTGGTAAGCCTAGATTGTGCCATTGCACTCCAGCCTGGGCAACAAAAGCAAAATTCCATCTCAAAAAAAAAAAAAAAAAGAAAGAAAGAAAAAGAAAAAAAAGAAAAAGAAAATGGAAAATCCCTTAGAGACAAACGAAAACAGAAGCACAAAATACCAAAACCTATGTGATATAGCAAAAGCAGTGCCAAGTGGGACATTTCTAGCTGTAAACACATTTTTAAAAACCCCTCAAATCTGGCCGGGTGTGGTGGCTCACACCTGTAATCCCAGAACTTTGGGAGCCGAAACGGGCAGATCACTTGAGGCCAGGGGTCTGAGACCAGCCTGGCCAACAAGGAGAAACCCCATCTCTAGCCTGAGCGACACAGCAAGACTCTGTCTCAAAAAATAATAATAAATAAATAACCCTTCAAATCAACAACCTAACTTTACAACTTAAGGACTAAACCCAAAGCTAGCAGGAGAAAAGAAATAAAAAAGATCAAAGCACAAATAAAACAGAGACTAAGAAAATAGAAAAAATTAATGAAACCAATTTTTTTTTTTCTTTTTGAGACAGGGTCTCACTTTGTCACCCAGGCTGGAGTGTAGGGCACAAACATGACTCACTGCAGCCTCAAGCAATCCTTCTGCCTCAGCCTTCCAAGTAGCTGGGACTATAGGTGCTCGCCACTTCTAGCTAATTGTTGTATTTTTGGCAGAGACGGGGTTTCCCCATGTTGCCCAGGCTTGTCCTGAACTCTTGAGCTCAAGTGATCCAGCTGCCTCGGCCTCCTAAAGTGCTGAGGTTACAGGCGTGAGCCACCTCCCCTAGCCAAAGCTGGTTCTTTATAAAAGGTCAACAAAACTAGCTATTAATAGATGGGCAGGGCATGCTGATGTGCACCTGTAGTTCCAGCTACTCAAGAGGCTGAGAGAGAGGCAGGAGTCGCTTGAGCCCAGGAGAGTTCCAGGCTGCAGTGAACTATGATTGCACCACTACACTCCAGCCTGGGTGAAAGAGCAAGACCCTGCCTCAAAAAAAAAAAAAATACAATCAAGTTAAAGTGGAGTCGTTAATACCACTTCTACAGAAATAAAAAGAGTGACAATGTACTATGAATAACTGCATGCCAACAAATAGACTAACCTACGAGAAATGGATGAATTCCTAGAAACAGAAAGCCTCACAAGACTTAATCAGGACAAGAAATTCTGAATAGACCTACAACTAACTAGTAAGGAGACTAAAGCAGTAATTAAAAAAACGCCCAATAAATAAAAGCCTCATTGGTAATTACTACCAAACATTTAAAGAAAAATTTACAACAATCCTCTTCAAACTCCTCGAAAAAAATTTTTTTTTCCCTCTACAAGGTCTCGCTTCCTCTGTTGCCCAGGTTGTAGTGGCGCAATCTCAGTTCACTGCAAACTCTGTCCCCCGCGTAGCTGGGACTACAGGCACGTGCCACCACGCCCAGCTAATTTTTGTAACATTCTGCACAGGGGATTGCCATCTTGCCCAGGCTGACCTCGAACTTTCTAGGCTCACATGATCCGCCTGCTTTGGCCTCCCAAAGTGCTGGGATTACAGGTGGGAGCCACCACGCCCGACCTCTCCAAAAAATTTAAGATGGAACACTTTGAAACTCATCCTATGAAGCCAGCATTACACTTGGACACCAAAAGCAAACACTACAATAAAACTATAGACCAGGCCAGGCGGGGTGGGGCTCACGCCTGTAATCCCAGCACTTTGGGAGGCCGAGGCGGGCGGATTACGAGGTCAGGAGATCGAGACCATCCTGGCTAACACGGTGAAACCCTGTCTCTACTAAAAAATAGAAAAAATTAGCCAGGCGTGGTGGCGGGTGCCTGTAGTCCCAGCTACTCGGGAGGCTGAGGCAGGAGAATGGCGTGAACCCAGGAGGCGGAGCTTGCAGTGAGCCGAGATCGTGCCACTGCACTCCAGCCTAGGCGACAGAGTGATACTCCGTCTCAAAACAAAAAAACAAAAACACAAAAAAAACTGTAGACCAATATCCCTTATACTGATGCAAAAACCATCAACCGCATACTAGCAAATCCAACAGCTCATTTTTGTTCCAATTCGTACTCAATTGCCAGTTTCTTTTATTTCTGGGTTTTTTTGTGTGTGTTTTTTTTTTTTTTTTTTTTTTTTTT
>NW_026652282.1:133855946-133901185 GCF_009828535.3 Hylobates moloch
GGGGGGTTAAGAGTTTCCCTGAGCACAGCATTCTCATTGGCTCCTATGGTTTGGAAACATACGGGGGGGGGGGGTTGTAACTGCCACCAAGCTCTGCTGTTGCTTAATAGAAAGCTGACCGGGTAAGTGTGATTTTGACAAAAGGGTCTTTGATGCTCCCAAGATTTTAGATTTGGTTGCCATGTCCTATGAAAATAACCTCCAAGAGACGCCTGTGACTCTGACTAGTCATCTCATTGATAGTGGTTGCCCTGTAATATTCTTTGATTGTCCTTTAACAGATTCTTAGGCCATGTAAACGCTGGCAAGATGTCCCTGGGGAAACTAAAGAGGATGATTCCCACACGCCTCTTCCCCTGCATCAGGCGCTAAAAGGACTGCGGAGTTCTTTTCATGCAAATGCTGAGAATCTTGGCTCACCTAAGGGAATCACTGCCTCCCTGGCCAGGACGCTGGAGGGACTGGCGTTAATTAGCCACAGATTGCAGCGAGGGAGACAGAATGTGGCACCCCCTGAGGGCCCATGGAAACCCAGAGAACGGTCCCAGTAGGAATGGAGAGAATCCGTTGAGAGATTGGGTATGCTTTTTTTTTTTTTTTTTTCCCCAATTGGTAGGCCCTAGCCTTACCTTAGAGGGAAAGAAAATCGAGCTAGGGCAGGGTGAGGTGGCTCACACCTGTAATCCCGGCACTTTGGGAGGCCGAGGCAGGTGGATCATGAGGTCAATAGATTGAGACCATCCTGGTCAACATGGTGAAACCCCGCCTGTACTAAAAATACAAAAAATAGCCGGATGTGCTGGTGCACGCCTGTAGTCCCAGCTACTCGGGAGGCTGAGGCAGGAGAATCACTTGAACCCGGGAGGTGGAGGTTGCAGTGGGCCGAGATCGTGCCACTGCACTCCAACCTGGCGACAGAGTGAGACTCCATCTCAAAAGAAAAAAAAAGAAAAAGAAAATCGAGCTACTGCATGGTGCAGAGAAAGCATTCGCCAGAAGCAGTCATTTTTGAAATAAGTATCTGAGACCCGACTTGTGCCCCAGCTCAGCTAGGAGCACATGTGAAGAGACCAGAGCTGGCGAGGCGATTCTGGTCCTGACTCCCACCTTCCCAGCCGACTGCGACCAAAGGACGCCACCTCCCGAACTAGTGCCGGGTATCTAGCGGACTCTTGCCACCCCCATGTTGTCTCCTGCCACCACAGGGTCAGGGCCAGCCGCTGTGCCGCTGCAGCCACCTGGCAGGGGCTGCCGAGCTGGAGCCTTTTCGCCAGCAAGGGTCAAGGCAGGTGTGAGACTGCAGGGAGAGGGCTGGCTCGCCCCACTGCAGGGCCCAGTCGCTAAGAGAAGCGTGGACCTGCTCTTCCAACTGGCCCCTCACCCTGGCTCTCCAGGCTCCTGTCCTGGCTCCCTTTCACCCTCCCATAGGTGGCTGCTGGGAGCAGTTCCTCCTCTGCTTCCAGTCCCCAAAGCCAAGGCCTCACCTACACTTCTCCTCCTGAAGGGACTCCAGCAACAGCTGCAGGTCAGTCAGAGACCTCTCCTTTAGGCTGTCATAGGACTCCTGGAGGCTGACGTGGAACCTCTTGGCTTCTTCCAGCTCTTCCTTGACCTTCTGCAACAGCAGGTTTTGTTGCTGGGCCACGTCCTCTGTCTCTAAGCGCGTCCCCTGCTGTAAGCTCTGGAAGCGACTCTCCAAGGTGAAGGGTCTGCTGGCATCAGGCAGGTTGACGGGCCCGTCTTCCCCACCTGGCTTGGGGGGCTCTGAAAGCAGGGCCTTCTCGCTGGGTGGCTCGCAATTGGCTGGGTCGCTTTCTGCCATCAGCAGTAAGCCCTTGGGCCTGCAGCCTTCCTCCAGCTCCTGGAGCTGCTGGTGACACTGGCGGAGCCTGTGCTCGATCTGGGCGATGGTGGCAGAGATGCGCTGGTTCACCTTCTCAAAGGCCTGCCGGATGTGCGGCACCTGGTGGCGGTCTGCTTTGGATACCAGCTTGAGGTAGCTCACAGTGTTGCCATCCCGACTGGCCTTCTCCACTCTCAGCTGCTCTGAGAGGTAGAGGATCCGGTGCCTGACACTATCCTGTAAGTTGTGGGCTAGGCCCCCATCCGAGAGGCTGGAAGGGCCACTGGGGCCGTCTTCGCTGGATGACAGGGACCTGCATGAAGGCACATTGGAGGGGAGGGTTGCACTGGGGCTCCTGGTGTGTTCCGCCTACATTGGGAAACAAGAAATCACAATACGGTGCTCTGTGGGCCGCAAAGTGTGGGAGAATTGGACACGTTATGACTCCATAAAACACTTCCACATACGCATGGATACTTACACACGCAAGATTCGTGCATTCAAGATGGGCCCGACACAGACTGAGGAGGTGATGCTCATCTGCAGGGCCCCTCTCTCCGCCTTTTCAGCGTCTGACTCCTTGCCCCACATGTATGCCTCACTAAGACCCACAGGTGGCCAGACTGCCTTCTACGTCTGCCTGTTTTTGCACTGCACTCCTATTTTCTCTTCCAAAAATCACCAGTTGTGGGTCTCATTTATAAAGAACTATTCTTGTAAAGTATGGCATAAACTTATTTCCGTTAACCCTTACAGCTTGCTGTATTGCTACTCCCAGGGAGACAGGAAGGGTTAGGCAGAGAGATTTGCCTCCTAAGAGGTTCATTCATTCATCCAATCATTCATTCAACACGTATTTTCTGAATGCCTACCATGTGGTACAGAAGCCAGATACATTCCTTGATCTCATACAGCTGACGGTCTACGGCAGAAAATTCCATCGTAACACAAAAGAATGAGTCTCTCACATGGTGAGGGGGTTAACATTGCCTTTGACAAAGAGCCCAGTTCAAATCCTGGCTCCACCACTCTGAGACCTTGAGCAAGTTAATAAACTGCTCTGAGGCTCAGTTTTCTTACCTGTAAAATAAAGATGGCAAGAGCAGCATAGCTGGAACCCAGCCCATCAGAGCAAGGAGCTAGGAGAGGGAGGTGGGGGGCAGCTCAGGTGCAGCCTCTGTTCTGTTTCTACTTTTTTTTTTTTTTTTGAGACGGAGTCTCACTCTGTCACCCAGGCTGCAGTGCAGTGGTGCAATCTCGGCTCACTACAACCTTCGCCTCCCGGGTTAAAGCAATTCTCATGCCTCAGCCTCCTGAGTAGCTGGGATTACAAGTGTGCACCACCACACCCAGCTAATTTTTGTATTATTAGTAGAGACAGGGTTTCACCATGTTGACCAGGCTGGTTTCCAACTCCTGACCTCAAGTGATGCTCCCGCCTCAGCCTCCCAAAGAGTGCTGGGATTACAGGTGTGAGCCACCGCATCTGGCCTATACCTCAATTTTTAAAACGCAAAGTGATACCACTATGTACCCAGTAGATTGGACAAACTCAGACAGACTGACAACAATAAGAGCTGACAAGGATATAGAGCAACAGGAACTCTCAATCATTACTGGTGGGAAGAAAAGTTGTACTACAACCACCTTAGGAAAGCACTTGACAGTATCACAAAGTTGAAGACATGCATACCAAATGATCCAGCAACTGCATTCATAGGCAATATTCCCAGGAGACAAGTACACTGATGTTCCCGATATCCGACAACTAGCAACAAACCGCCTGCCCAGAAAGTGTAAGTAAACTGTAATATATGCAACAATATACTACTGTACAGCAATGAGAATGAACTACAGCCTTGAAAAACATGAATGCATTTCACAAGCATAATGTTGAACAAAAGAAACCAGACAGAAAATCCATACTATATATGGTTCCATTTACATAAATTCCAAGAGCAGGCAAAACTAAACAATATTATATAGGGATGACTACACAGGCAGGAAAGCATAAAGAGCAGCATGGATGCTGGCAACAGAAACCCCAGGATGGTGGTTCCCACTAGGGCGGGAGAAGGGGATTATGATTGGGGTGACTGCAGAGGCTGGGGTGCCTGGCCTGAGTAGTGGTTAAATGTGTGTTCACCTTATCGTTATTTCTTAAAACATACATCAATGTTTTCTGCACCTTTATATACATACGCCAGATTTCACAGTTTTCAAACTATTTAAATGTTCAATATAGGCCAGGTGTAGTGGCTCACGCCTGTAATCCCAGCACTTTGGGAGGTCGAGGCGGGCGGATCACTTGAGGTCAGGAGTTCAAAACCAATCTGGCCAACATGGTGAAACCCCGTCTGTACAAAATAGAAAACAACAACAACAACAACAAATGCCTGGCACGGTGGCTCACACCTGTAATTCCAGCACTTTGGGAGGCCAAGACGGGTGGATCACCTGAGGTCGGGAGTTCAAGACCAGCCTGACCAACATGGAGAAACCCCATCTCTACTAAAAATACAAAATTAGCCAGGCATGGTGGTGCATGCCTGTAATGCCAGCTACTCGGGAGGCTGAGGCAGGAGAATCGCTTGAACCCAGAAGGCGGAGGTTGCAGTGAGCCGAGATCGTGCCATTGCACTCTAGCCTGGGCAAGAGCGAAACTTCATCTCAAAAATAAATAAATAAAATAAAATAAAATATAAAAATTACTCAGGCGTGGTGGCACACGCCTGTAATCCCAGCTACTCAGGAGGCTGAGGTGGGAGAATCACCTGAACCCGGGAGGTAGAGGTTGCAGTGAACCAAGATTATGCCACTGCACTCCAGCCTGGGTGGCACAGTGAGACCTTGTCTCAAAAATTGAATAAATGAGGCCGGGCTTGGTGGTTCATGCCTGTAATCCCAGCACTTTGGGAGGCCAAGGTGGGAGGATCACTTGAGGTCAGAAGTTCGAGACCAGCCTGGGCAACATGATGAAACCCCATCTCTACTAAAAATACAAAAATTAGCCGGGCGTGGTGGCTCACGCCTGTAGTCCCAGCTACTCGAGAGGCTGAGGCAGGAGAATCGCTTGAACACAGGAGGCAGAAGTTGCATTGAGCTGAGCTCACGCCACTGCACTCCAGCCTGGGCGGTAGAGTGAGACTCCGTCTCAAAAAAATAATAAATAATAAATAAATAAATGTTCAATTGATGGATTTAATGGCAGATTTGATATGGCTGGAGAGACTGTTAGTAAATTGCACAGAGGAGCTAAAGAAAGTATCCAGGCCGGGCGCGGTGGCTCACATGCCTGTAATCCCAACATTTTCGGAGGCCAAGGTGGGTGGATCACCTGACGTCAGCAGTTTGAGGCCAACCTGACCAACATGGTGCAACCCTGTCTCTACTAAAAAATACAAAAAATTAACTGGGCATGGTGGTGGGCACCTGTAATCCCAGCTACTTGGGAGGCTGAGGGAGGAGAATCGCTTGAACCCTGGAGGCAGAGGTTGCAGTGAGCCGAGATCACGCCACTGCACTCCAACCTGGGCAACAAGAGCAAAACGCCATCTCAAAAAAAGAAAGGCGAAAGAAAGGAAGGAAGCAAGGAAGGAAGGAAGGAAGGAAAGAAAAGAAAAGAAAAGAAAAAAGTATCCAGAATGCAGCACAGAGGCACAAAGAAATAGAAAACTTGAAAAATAGAAGACATGGAAGGTAGCACGAGTAGGTCTAACAAAAATCCAATTGTCACTCCAGAGAGAGAAGACAGAGAATGAAGCAGCAGCAATATATATTTTTTTTCTTGTTTTTTTTAATTGAAGCGGAGTCACACTCTGTCGCCTAGGCTGGGGTGCCGTGGCACAATCTCAGCTCACTGCCAACCTCTGCTGCCCGGGTTCAAGCACTTCTCGTGCCTCAGCCTCCTGAGTAGCTGGGACTACAGGCGCGTGCCATCACGGCTAGCTAATTCTTTTGTATTTTTAGTAGAGATGGGGTTTCATCATGTTGGCAAGACTGTTCTCGAACTCTCAACATCAGGTGATCCACCCATCTCGGCCTCCCAAAGTGCTGGGATTACAGGCATGAGCCACTACGACCGGCCACAGCAGCAACATTTTAAGAGATAACTCCCTAAGAACTTTCCAGAACTGAAGAAAGACACAAATTCACAAATTCAAGAAGCCCAGTAAATCCTAAGCAGGGAAGACAGAAATAAGTCCACACATGAACACAAGATTTTTTTTTTTTTTTTTTTGAAACAGTGTTTCGCTCTTGTCACCCAGGCCGGAGTGCAGTGGCGTGATCTCGGCTCACTGCAACCTCTGCCTCCTGGGTTCAAGCGATTCTCCTGCCTCAGCCTCCCAAGTAGCTGGGATTACAGGCGCCCACCACCATGCCCAGCTAATGTTTGTATTTTTAGTAGAGACAGTGTTTCACCATGTTGGCCAGGCTGGTCTGGAACTCCTGACCTCAAATGATCCGCCCGCCTCGGCCTCCCAAAGTGCTGGGATTACAAGCATGAGCCACCGCCCCCGGCCGACACAAGATGTTAAAAGCAACCAGAGGAAAAAAAGCTGATTACCTTTAAAACCATGACTTTTAGACTGCAGGCTGCCTTCTCAATAGCATCAATGCAATCCAGAAGATAGTTGACTGATATCTTCGATACACTGAGAGAATAACTGTCAGAGAGGAAAAAATAGGTCACATTCAAAGAATCAGAAGTCAGAATGGCTTCAGACTTCAGCAACAGCATGGGGAACTAGAAGACAATGAAGTGCTGGCTGGGCACGGTGGCTCACACCTGTCATCTCAGCACTCTGGGAAGCCCAGGCAGGCAGATCACTTGAAGTCAAGAGTTTGAGACCAGCCTGGCCAACATGAGGAAACTCTGTCTCTACTAAAAATAAAAAATTAGCCGAGCATGGTGGTGGGCGCCTGTAATCCCAGCTACTCAGGAGGCTGAGGCAAGAGGATCGCTTGAACCCAAGAGATTGCAGTGAGCCGAGATCACTCCCCTGTACTCCAGCCTGGGTGACAGAGCAAGACTCTGTCTCAAAAAAAAAAAAAAAAAAAGACAAGTGCTGCCTTCGAAATTCTGAGGGAAAAGTGATTTCCCAGCCTAAAATTCTACACCCCAACTGTCAACTGTGGGGTTAAAGACATTTTTAGACATGAAGGAGTTCAGTACGCCACTGACAAATGTAAGAATTCAACAACTGTTTAAAAAGCAAGTCTTGCCAGGGCAGTGGTGTGCACCTGTGGTCCCAGCTACTCAGGATGCTGAGGCAGGAGGATCACTTGTGCCCAGCAAGTAGAGGCTGCAGTGACCTGTGACTGTGTTACTGCCCTCCAACCTGGGTGACAGAGTGAGACCTTGTCTCAAAAAAAAAAAAAGGGAGGGGCGTGGTGGCTCACACCTGTAATCCCACCACTTTGGGAGGCCAAGGCGGGTGGATCCCTTGAGGTCAGGAGTTTGAGACCATCATGGTCAACACTGTGAAACACTGTCTCTACTAAAAATACAAAAATTAGCCGGGCATGGTGGCACACACCTGTAATCCCAGCTACTGGGGAGGCTGAGGCAGGAGAATTGTTTGAGCAAGGGAGACGGAGGTTGCAGTGAGCCGAGATTGCGCCACTGCACTCCAGCCTGACTGACAGAGTGAGATTGTCTCAAAAAAAAAAAAAAGTAATCACTAGAAAAGAAGCTACATATGTACATAACATCCAAATAACCAAGGGGAGAAAAAAATGGGACTTGATTAATCAAAAAAAAAAAAAGAAAGAAAGAAGGGGGAAAAAAAAAAAAAAAAAAAAAAACAAGGGCTGGGTGTGCTGGCTCATGCCTGTAATCCCAGCACTTTGGAAGCCCAGGTGGGTGGATCTCTTGAGCCCAGGAGGTCGAGACCAGCCTGGGCAACATGGCGAAACCCCTGTCTCTATTAAAAAAAATTAATACAAAAATTATCCTGGAGTGGTGGTGCACACCTGTAGTCCCAGCTACCCAGGAGGCTGAGACGAGAGGATCACTTGATCCCGGGGATGTCGAGGCTGCCGTGATCGCACCACTGCCCTCCAGCCGGGGTGGCAGACTGAGACCCCCATCTCATAAAATAAATAAATAAAAGCAAACAAGAAAAAAAAAAGACTTGAAATATATCTGATAGATAAAAGGCTAATCAACACAATATATAAAGAACTGCAAATCAGTAAACTAAGAGCAAATAACCCAATAGAAAGACATTAAAGGGTAGCCATGGACATCTCAGACGACGAAAAACAAAAGGCAGTAAACGTATGAAAAAACGTGTAATTGCAAGGTGATCCAGGAATAGTAAGCGAAAAGCAACGATTAAATACTATTTTCTCATCCACCAGAACGCCAAAAATTAAAAAGCCTAACAATGACCAGGGCTGGCGAGAATGTGGCAGAAGGTGATCTCACATACCCTGCAAGTGGGAATCTAAACAGGTTCAGGGTTTGTTTGTTTGTTTTTATCGCAATTAGGTGGCCTGTTAAATTTTTTTTCTTCAGACAGAGTTTTGCTCTTGTTGCCCAGGCTGGAGTGCAATGGCTCGATCGTGGCTCACCGCAACCTCGACCTCCTGGGTACAAGTGATTCTCCTGTCTCAGCCTCCCAAGTAGCTAGGAGTACGGGTATGTGCCACTAAGCCCAGCTAATTTTTTTGTATTTAGTAGAAACGGGGTTACACCATGTTAGTCAGGCTGGTCACGAACTCTTGACCTCAGGTGATCTACCCGCCTTGGCCTCCCAAAGTGCTGGGATTATAGGCGTGTGCCACTGTGCCCAGCCACTTTTTTTTAGACAGAGTCTTGCTCTGTTGCCCAGGCTAGAGTGCAGTGGCGCCATCTCAGCTCACTGCAACCTCCACCTCCCAGATTCAAGCGATTCTCCTGCCTCAACCTCCCAGTAGCTGGGATTACAGGTTTCCAGCAAATCCCTCTGAGCTGCCCCCGGGGGCTCGCCTCAGGAGCAAGGAAGCAAGGGGTGGGAGGAGGAGGTCTAAGTCCCAGGCCCAATTAAGAGATCAGATGGTGTAGGATTTGGGAGCTTTTAAGGTGAAGAGGCCCGGGCTGATCCCACTGGCCGGTATAAAGTGCCGTGACCCTCAGGTGACGCACCAGGGCTGGCTGCCGTCGGGGACAGGGCTTTCCATAGCCATGGCCCAGCAGTGGAGCCTCCAAAGGCTCGCAGGCCGCCATCCGCAGGACAGCTATGAGGACAGCACCCAGTCCAGCATCTTCACCTACACCAACAGCAACTCCACCAGAGGTGAGCCAGCAGGCCCGTGGAGGCTGGGTGGCTGCACTGGGGGCCACCGGCCACCCACCTGCCCCGCCCAAGGGAATCTCTCTTCTGCACGTCCCCACCAGCAGAGAAGGCTTTCTCCCATAGCTTTCCTGATGACATGAATTGGGGGGTCCTCTCCAAATCTTGAAGGACACCATAATATCGAATATGCATTCTCAAGCCACACAGGCTTCCCAGCCCCTTTGAGAATCCGTGGCCGAGGAAGAGTTTATGTGCTCTTTCTTTGTGGCCCGTAGATGAGTGTGTTCACTGCTAGCGAGTGACCTCTCATTCCACGGAGTCCCTCAGCTTCCTGGGGAAGAGCTGGGTCTGTCTTTACATTTGAAGCCAAAAGGAGGCAACGTACTGACACAACCAAGGGAGGCGGGAGGGTGGGGAAGACAGCAGCAGAGGGCAAGAAACTTCTAGAACTTCAGGGTCGGCAAAGGCTGTAGCAGTCATTTTGTCGAACTCCATGATGGGGCCACACGGCTTTTGGCTGCACACCTCTGGGGGAAGAGGCTGCATTGGCGCCCAGGGCCATCTTTCCATTTGGAGCAGTCCTGGGAGAGAGGGCTCAGGCCCAACAGAAAGCTGAAAGCTCTCATCAGGGCAGCCCGAGTTCTGCCATTGGGAGTTGCCCAATCCAAAAGTTTTGCACGCAGGCCCTCAAAGAAGCTGAGGACGACAGTGACCGCCCCACTCCTGACCCTCTCCCCGGGTCCCTCCTCCAAACCAAATTCCTTTGGTGCCTTCAAGAACATCGTGCAGGCCGGGCGCAGTGGCTCACTCCTGTAATCCCAGTACTTTGGGAGGCAGAGGCGGGCAGTTGACGAGGTCAACAGATAGAGACCATCCTGGCCAACATACTGAAACCCCATCTCTACTAAAAATGCAAAAATTAGCTGGGCTTGGTGGCGCATGCCTGTAGTCTCAGCTACTCAGGAGGCCGAGGCAGGAGAATCACTTGAACCCGGGAGGTGGAGGTTGCAGTGAGCCGAGATCACACCACTATGCTCCAGCCTGGCCACAGAGTGAGACTGTGTCTCAAAACAAAACAAAACAAAAAACAACATCGTGCAGGCTGTGGTTTCCAGAAGCCACGCCAGCTCCTTGGTTGCCAATAAATATCCCGCTGTGGGGTGGCCAGGACCGAGTGCCAATTAGTGACAGAGTGCCCAGACCAAACCGGATGAGGATCTTGCAGTTGACTTCAATATGACTGTGCCCAGAATTTCCTCGGTGGCAATGCAACAGTCTCTTCCTAGATGCCCCCAGACTTCATCAATGCATGATGCTTCAATGCACTCTTTTCAAATGTGGGGATGGGTTTTTTTTTTCCCCACAAAACTTCAAGCATCTACTAAAGTAGAGGGAAGAGTGTAATGAACCCCGGGACCCATCACTCAGCTTCCACGGTTTCATCTCATTTCATCTGTAACCCCTCCACTACCCTTTCTTCCTGATTCTTGGAAGCAAATCCAAGGCATCACACCCTTCCCTCTATAAATCTTTACTATGTTCCTCTAGGAGAAAACGGCTCTTCTCAATACATAACCACAAGTCATCATCACACCGACAAGTGTAACAATATTTCCTGAATAGCTTCAAATATCCTACTAGTGTTCAAAAAATGTCATACGTATTTTCAGTTTGCTTGAATCAGGGCTCAAATAAGGTCCACACATTCAGATTGATTGATACGCCTTTTGACTACCTTTGAATCTAGAGGCTCTCTTTCTAGCTCCCTGCAATTTATTTGTGGAAGAAAGCAAGTCGTTCACGACGTAGCTTAACAGGCCCCTCTGACGTTGTTCTTATGATTTTTCTGTAAATCGGTAGTTGATCTGAGGATCTGACCAGAGGCAGGTTGGATTTGTTGGTGTGTTTTGGCAAGGAGAGTGTCTCTTTCCTGGGGTGTTGGCAGCTACCGAAGCTCAATGCCCAGACCAATTAAACCACTGGGGATGGAGAACGACGGCATTCGGACACCTTACCCTGCCTTCACCTATTGGTGACCAAAACCGTAACATCTTCACAGGTCTTCTTACCCTGAGGGTATATGCCACTAGGTTGCGTAGTAAACCAGTGTGTTTCAAGTGCCTTAGAATAGTCCCTCTCTAAGTGATATGCCAGTCAAGTGGATATGCATTTAGCTTCATTTCTTTTGTTGCTGATTTTCAGAGATTGTTCTGTAAATTTAAATTTTTATTTTATTTTATTTTACTTTTTCGAGACAGTCTTACTCTGTCGCCCAGGCTGGAGTGCAGTGGCACGATCTCAGCTCACTGCAACCTCCGCCTCCTGGGTTCAAGCGATTCTTCTGCCTCAGCCTCCCGAGGATCTGGGACTACAGGTGCGAGCCACCACGCCCAGCTAATTTTTTTTATTTTTAGTAGCGATGGGGTTTCACCATGTTGGCCAGGCTGGTCTCGAACTGCTGACCTCAAGTCATCTGCCAACCTCGGCTTCTCAAAGTGCTGGGATTACAGGTGTGAGCCACCGCCCCCGGCCACTTAAATTTTGTTTTATAATTATGTAATAAAACAGTTAAAAGTTTCAAATTAAAATCTAGAAAAGAAGGTATATTTGAAGAAGTCTGGCTTCTCTGCGCCACCACCCCCCGCCCCTTCCCTATCTACCTGTATGTCTTTGAATCACTTTGCCTGGGAGTTGACTTTGATTCTCTTGCTCATTGCTTCATGAAATCAGTTCCAGAACTTTCAGGAGGAAGGGGTAGGCCATGACACCAGCTCCAGTTACACTGGTGGCAGCTCCTGTCCCCTCCCCCACTGCTGCTGGGACCTGTTCTCTCCTTTGTCCCCTTGTCCCTGCACTGCCCAATTTGGACCGCAAGGGTTGCCAGGGAAGGGCATGAAGGGCACTGGCTGTCTTGTTTTCAGAGGTCGTAGCACCTAGGTTGCTCCAGCACCTTGCACTTGCCTGCAGGCCAGAGTGTGCCAAACCCTCCCAGTCTCAGCGGCTCTTCCCCAGTTCACCCGAGGTACTTCCCAGGGAAGAGCTGCCGACAGTTTGGGAGTTCTCTGTTCTTAGGTCCATCAGCAACCCCATTGCTCCCCTCTGCTTCCTTCTGCACGGAGACTGATACCATGCAGGTCTTCAACTGTCAATGATCTGTCCCTACTGCTCATACTGGGGGTTCCTCGGGAGCCAGTGCCAAGTATCGGGATTGCAGACATTGCCTGTGGGTTTCCGGAAGCTCCTTGTGTTAGGAACAAATGGGGCCCGTGCACAGAGGGCAGCAGAGGCCTTGTGGGATCCAGCTGTGCTAGGGGTGAGATTTATCTGTCTCTCCTGGCCGTAGCCAGGAAATCCCCATTTTTCTTAAGCTAGCTTGAGCTGGGCTTTTCTAACACACAGCTAAAGAATCTCTTGATAAATCTTGGGACTCTCCATGAGGCCTTATATGGCAGCAGGTCTGTGGCTTGCAATCCCTTCAAGTAATCTGCCAAAAACAGTGTTATGACAAAGGTCTTTCCAACACAAAAGGTGTAGAGCCCTAGCAAACTCCTACAGAATAAAAAGGAGAAATAATTCGTTTGTAGTCCCAGCTACTTGGGAGGCCAAGGTGGGAGGATCACTTGAAGTCAGGAGTTTGAGACCAGCCTAGGCAACATAGCCAGACCCCATCTCTACAGAAATAAAAAAATTGCCATTGTGGTAATGCACGGCTGTAGTCCCAGATACTCGACAGGTTGAGGCAGGAGGATCCCTTGAGCCCAGGAGTTCCACGTTGCAGTGAGCTATGATTGTGTCACCGTACTCCAGCCTGGGTGCCAGAGCCAGACTCTATCTCTATTTGTTGTTGTTGTTGTTTTTTGTTGTTTTTTTTTTTTGAGATGGAGTCTTGTTCTGTCACGCCGGCTGGAGTGCAGTGGCGTGATCTCAGTTCACTGCAACCTCTGCTTCCTGGGTTCAAGTGATTCTCCCGCCTCAGCCTCCTGAGTAGCTGGGACTACAGGCGCCAGCCACCACACCTGGCTAATTTTTTTTTTGTATTTTTAGTAGAGATGGGGTTTCACCATGGCCAGGCTGGTTTTGAACTCCTGACCTCAAGTGATCCACCCCTTCGGCCTCCCAAAGTGCTGGGATTACAGGCGTGAGCCACCGCTCCCAGCCGACTGTATCTCTAAATATACAATAATCACAATCATAATCAGGACACCAGTCATATTGGATTAGGGCCCACCCTAATGACCTCATTTGAACTTGATCATTTCTGTAAAGACCCGATCTCTGAAAGTGCTCACATTCTGAGGTATTGGAGTTAGGACTCCAACCTATGAATTTGGGTGGGACACAATTCAACTCATAACACATTCATTGATGAATTTCCTCATTCATTTATTTTCTGAGCATCTAGTGTATGCTGGACACTCTGTGAGGATGAATGAGTCACAGTCTCTGGTGAGAAAGACAAGGCTTATACTTGTGTCTCGGTACTGGCTGCTATAAGAAATTACCAGGCTGTGCTCGGGGGCTCAGGCCTGCAATCACAGTACTTTGGGAGGACAAGGCAGGAGGATCTCTTGAGGTCAGGAGTTTGAGAACAGCCTGGTCAACATGGTGAAACCCCATGTCTACTAAAAGTACAAAAATTAGCTGGGTGTGGTGGTGGGTGCCTGTAAATCCTAGCTACTACTCGGGAGGCTGAGGCAGGATAATGGCTTGAACCCAGGAGGCGGAGGTTGCAGTCACCCGAGATCACATCACTGCACTCCAGCCTGGGTGACAGAGCAAGACTTTGTCTCAAAAAAAAAAAAGAAAAAGAAAAGAAAAGAAAGGAAAATAAAAGAACCAAAGAGAAATTACCATAGATTGGGTGGCTTTAAAATGACAAATTTATTTCTCACAGCTCTGGAGGCTGGAAGTCAGGGTGCTAGTGTGCTGGGCTCTGGCGAGGACCCTCTTCCTGACTGCAGATTGCCAACAACTCATTCTATCCTCACATGGTAGAAAGAGAGCTAGAGAGCACTCTAGAGACTTTTTTTTTTTTTTAAGTTTTAATTAAAAAAAATTTTTTTTACATGCCCAGGTTGGATTTGAACTCCTGGGCTCAAGCAACCCTCCTGCCTCAGCCTCCCAAAGTGCTGGGATTACAGGCATGAGCCACCATTCCCAGCTAATTTGGGCTGTTCCCAAAGGCTCAAGTGATCCTCCCACGTTGGCCTCCTGAGTGGCTGGGGCTACAGGCGTGAGCCACCATGCCCAGCTTCTAGGACCTCTTTTATAAGGCACTAATTCCATTCATGAGGGCCGCACTTGCTCTGCACACATGACCTAAATGACCTGCCAAAGGCCCCACCTCCTAATACCATCACCTTGGGGGTTGGGATTTCAACACAGGAATTTATGGGGGGCACGTACATTCAGATCATCATGAACAGTAACTCCTATATGTGACAGAAGGTGACAGAGGTGGGTAGTGGTCTTCCCCTCAAGGGAGTGAGTTGCCACTAGCTGGGGAATCTGGAAAGGCTTCTGGAAGGCAAATGCATATGAGCTGGGCTTTACACGAGGAAAGCGTTTGTCTACGGAAGGGCAGAGGACTCGGAGGTAGGAGGTGGGGCTGGGGCAAAGGGAAGAGGGGAGCAGGGAAGTGGGGTGACTGCACACTGGGAGTGGGGAATCAGATGAAGCAGACGATGAGGAGTTCTGTTAAGTTCAAGGTGCCAGTGCCAGTGACCAGCAGGCGATGGTCTCTGGCTTGAGGGACAGGATGGAGGGGAGACTGTCTGAGGATGGACAGAGCTGGAGGGAAAGAGCCAACTGCAAAGGCAGGAGGGCGGGAGGGGGAGGGGAGAGGTGGGATCAGCACTGGTATAGACAGGTGGTACTGCAGCCCAGCTCCTCTCTCTCCCCTGCCTGCTGCCCTCAGGCCCCTTCGAAGGCCCAAATTACCACATCGCTCCCAGATGGGTGTACCACCTCACCAGTGTCTGGATGATCTTTGTGGTCATCGCATCCGTCTTCACAAATGGGCTTGTGCTGGCGGCTACTATGAAGTTCAAGAAGCTGCGCCACCCGCTGAACTGGATCCTGGTGAACCTGGCGATCGCTGACCTAGCAGAGACCGTCATCGCCAGCACTATTAGCGTTGTGAACCAGATCTATGGCTACTTCGTGCTGGGCCACCCTATGTGTGTCCTGGAGGGCTACACCGTCTCCCTGTGTGGTAAGCCAGTCGGGGCCCAGGCTCAGCGGAAACCACTCATTCACCCTGCAAGCCCCTCCGGCCACCTCATGATGACCTGGGCCCAGCTGCTCCTGTAGGTCTGTCTCCCTCCACATCTGTGCCTCACATCCATATACTGACGGGTTCTGGAGGCTTCCATCTGAACACTCACATGAAATTCAGCTCCCTGAGTCAAACATACCCTGAGTTCCTACTCTTGAGTCAGGCTCTGCCCGGGGACAGCCAGTTTGGAGCTGTGGGGCTGGTGTGGGAGGAGACAGATACAGAGCTAGACGACCCCAGAACGGTAGGGGGGTGGAGACTCTGGGCACCCTGGACAGAACTCCTCTGCAATTAGGGATGCCTGCTCTTTCAGCTCACCAGCATCCGCTTGTCCCGGAGGAGACACAATTCCCAGATCCTCTCCCGATCCCCATCACTAATATCTCTGTGGGCCACTATTCCGCTCAGGTCAGGAGACAGTGGCCGAGAGGTACCAGTGTGCCAGGCTCTGTGCTAAGGAGGGGGCCCTATACCCAGATGGCGACCACACAGTACCATCATCAGTCCTCTCAGACAAGAAGGGGCCTGGGGCAGGTGGTGGAGGAGCAGCTGGGAGCAGTTTGTGGTTCGAGTGGGTAGAGTCCCACCAAGCAGCCGTGGCTGCCGGACACGAGGTGGGCAGGCCCAGGTCTCAGAGGCCTCAGAGGTCACGCCCAGGAGCTGGGACTTTATTTCAGGAGGGGGAGACCCCACATCCAGCAGCAGCAGCTCCTGTTCTTGCCTCCTCACAACTCTTAGCAGCCTCCCCAACCCCACCCCCTGTCAACTGCCTCAAATTGTACCCACGATGGCCCAGATCAGAGTGGGTGCTTGTCCAAGTCCTGGCACTACCCCGACAGTCTAGAAGGGGAGCCAAGGGAAGGTCAGGCAGAGAAGGTCCATCCCCAGGTCCAAGTGCTCTCTGCAGCAGGCATGGCCTCGATGGTCACACGGCCCTTCCCGAGTGCCCCCTGCATCTCCGCCCACGGCTGTCTCCGTTTCTGCCATGGTCTCCCGCTCACCCTTGCCTCTGCTCATGGTCTGTTCTTGGGTCAGTCAGGTGCCAAGCAGCCGGCACTTCCCCACCAGTTTTGGTCCACAGATGCCCTTGGCCGTGTGGGAAGCCTGTGGACCCCATCTTAGAGGAATATCTGCAAACGCATAAAACGAGACCCATAGGATTACGAAGGCAGCAAATTATATTGAAATACAGTTATCAAAGTATTAAACATTCATCAGTAACATAGTCTTTAGTTAAAAGCATTTATTGGCCAGGCTCATGCCTGTAATCCCAGCACTTTGGGAGGCTGAGGTGGGAGGACTGCTTGCCTCCAGGAGTTTGAGACCAGCCTGGGCAACATAGTGAGACCTCTTCTGTACGACAAATAAAAACAGCTGGGTGTGGTGGCACACCAGTAGTCCCAGCTACTCAGGAGGCTCAGGCGGGAGGATGGCTTGAGCTCTGGAGGTCAAGGCTGCAGTGAGCTATGATGGCACCACTGCACTCAGCCTGGGCAACAGAGTGAGATTCTGTCTCAAAAAGTAAATAAAAATAAAAGCATGTATTAAACGCATTAGTGACACCACTCAGTACTAAGGTATTAAATAACAGGATCCCGCCTGACAACCACTGTTATTTCAGAGTAGTGATGAACATAAGTGATATTCGAACTGTCTGCCACCTCTATGAATTGACAGGAAAACATCTGTGTCCTCTCTTGCTGACCGAGTCACGGGTACTGCTAATCCTGCCATGTTCATAACGGAAGGAAATGCCCAGTGTCTGTTCGAGGTTGGTGGAAAGAAAGATGTCATTTTTTCCACCTCAGTCCGCGGAACCCTGAATTCTCTGTGCAGACGTTTGGGGTCTAAGCAGGAGAGTGGGAAGCTTTGCTTCCCACCTTTGCTTTGGCTCAAAGCCCTCATCTGTCTGCTCTCCCCATAGGGATCACAGGTCTCTGGTCCCTGGCCATCATTTCCTGGGAGAGATGGATGGTGGTCTGCAAGCCCTTTGGCAACGTGAGATTTGATGCCAAGCTGGCCATCGTGGGCATCGTCTTCTCCTGGGTCTGGGCTGCTGTGTGGACGGCCCCGCCCATCTTTGGTTGGAGCAGGTAAGGGTGCGAGGGCACGAGATGGATTGGGCAGGGTCAGACTCTGTGACCTTAAGGCAAATCACTTCCTTTCTCTGGGCCCCTCTGAGCGTGCAATGTCTATCAATGTATGAATGTGGCTGCAATGTAGGAATGGCTCTGTGGTCCCCGAACCTCTGGAAACATATTTGTCCCAAGCACCATCAGGTCACAGGAGCACACGGAGCTCAGGCCATGAGCACAGCTGTCAGTGAACGCACAGCGTGTTTGCATTCCAGGTCTCTTTCTTGCACATGCTGCCCCACCCCGCCCCCCACCTTTCAGAGGCTGCTTGGGTCATAGATCCACCTGGGCCTACAGAGCACATGTCCTGGCCAGGCCAAGCAAGTGACTCAAATGTTTGATTAGGATGGACTGGATGGGACAGCATTTCACTGTTTTATCGACAAGCTTGTGAATAAGTTCTCGTGGTGTTTGGAGAGGGAATGTTCTTTCCTCCAGAACGTTCCACAATTCTAGGAAACAAACCTTGTGGAAGCCTGTCTCTGTCTCCCACCCTCCTCATGCCGCCATGCCCCACACAGCTGCCCGGTATCAAACATGTGTGGCGAGCTGACCCTGGTGGAGGCTCTCCCGCGGGTTATCTCATTTAATCCTCCAGGCCACCAAGTGAGCAGGGCCCTTTATTTCAGTCACGGCCTAGCTGACCTCAGATAAAAGACTCAGCTCTTCATGGGTGTTCTCAGAAGGTCAGGGCAAGACGGAACCTCACACTCCCTTCGTAAAGAGGGGGAGTGATTGGGAAGATGAAAATCTTCTGGAAGCAGATAGTGGAGATGGTTGCACAGCACTGTGAATGTACCATAGGTCATAATGGTACTTTTTTTTTTTTGAGACAGGGTCTCACTGTGTCACCCAGGCTGGCACAGTGCAGTGGTGTAATTACGGCTCACTGCAGCCTCGACCTCCTGGGCTCAAGTGATCCTCCTACCTCAGCCTCCTGAGGAGCTGGGCCTACAGGTGCACCACTTCACCTGGCTAATTGTTTTTATTTTTTGTAGAGACAAGGTCTCACTATGTGTTCCAGGCTCTAGTCTTGAATTCCTGGGCTCAAGCAATCCTCCTACCTCTGCCTCCAAATGTGCTGGGACTATAGGCGTGAGCCATTGTGCCTGGCCTATAATGGCACATTTTATGTTATGTGTATTTTACCACAATTTTAAAAAGAGGAAAGGCGTGACATCTAAAAGCGGACAAGGATTTACCAAAATCCTACCCAACGGTTTCGTTTTGGGTTGATGAAAATGTTCTGGAAGCAGAGGTGGTGACTGCCACCGAACTGATCGCTTCAAATTGGGTAACCTCATGCAACGTGAATTTCACCTCAATTAAAAAAAAACAAGCCAGGCGCGGTGGCTCACGCCTATAATCCCAGCACTTCGGGAAGCAGAGGTGGGTGGATCATGAGGTCAGGAGATAGAGACCATCTTGGCTAACACAGTGAAACCCTGTCTCTACTAAAAATACAAAAAAATCAGCCGGGCCTGGTGGCGGGTGCCCATGGTCCCAGCTACTCGGGAGGCTGAGGCAGGAGAATCGGTTGAATCCAGGAGGCGGAGGTTGCAGTGAGCCGAGATCTCGCCACTGCACTCCAGCCTGGGCGACACAGCCAGACTCCGTCTCAAAAACAAACAAACAAACAAACAAAGAAAAAAAAAACAGCACCATGCCTGGGCTGGGGGTCCTGGGTCACCCCACCCTGCATCAGGACTGGCTGCCGGCCCTTCTCTCCAGGTACTGGCCCCATGGCCTGAAGACTTCATGCGGCCCAGACGTGTTCAGCGGCAGCTCGTACCCCGGGGTGCAGTCTTACATGATTGTCCTCATGGTCACCTGCTGCATCACCCCACTCAGCATCATTGTGCTCTGCTACCTCCAAGTGTGGCTGGCCATCCGAGCGGTAAGCCCCCCGATTCCTCCTGGCCTCACCCCCCTCCTGCCCCTAAGCTGCTCTGCCCTCAAATCAGTCCACTGAGACTCCTAAATTATTTTTTCAAAAATCCCTAGAGAAGAGGATTCTACTGCTATAAGAAAATATTAAGATCCAGCGATGAGAATCAGGCGATTCCTTTGGGGCTGTACCAGTGGCTGCAGGTTCAGCCCCAGCCCCGTTGTCCTCAGCTCTGTGAGACGGGAAAGCACTGCCACTCTCTCCCTGGAGGAGTCCACTAGGGGAACAGAGGTGTGCCTTGCCCCGACCCTGGACAGTTCTCCCCGGGGTGGAAAGGCTGCCTTTCCCACAGAGTAGAGTGGAGCAGCCACATCAGCAAATGACACCTGCAAATCAAGGCGTGTTTTTATGAGGTTGCCACCAGAGTACCCTTGTCCCTTTCATAGGCTGTGGGGCTGACCAAGGAGTGGACCCGAGTGTGCCATTTGCCCCCCGACCCACTCTCCACCCTCCACGTCTGGCCCTCTGCCCTGGGAAGCTGATCCTGTCCGCAGCCATCAGCCCCCATCCCTAGCCTACGTTACCACTGGGAGCCCTGCAGGAAGTCAGAGCAAGGGAGGAGAGCCAGGCTGGTTGTTTCTGTTAGCAGTGGGAGCCCTTTCAGGGTGCTGGCTTTCCTATATGAAGCTGCCTGTGCCCACAATTGGATGGGCATGCCTGCCAAGCTCTCTCTAGAGGAGTCTGTGAACCTATGAAAGGCCCCCTCACCCCGCCACCTTGGGGTGAAGGCTCCCACAGGTACCCAACCATGGCTTGGGCTGTATTAGTCTGGGATGGTGGATCCCTAGCTCCAGAATGTGGCCCCAGCTCTGCTGTCTCGGCCGTCCCTGCATTCCAGCCCTCACACTCCCTCTCTCATCCCCACTCATCTGCCTGCCGTCAGTCCCTCATCCCTGGCAGGCGGTGGCTGGCCTCTGTGGCCTCCCCCACAGTGCCTCTGCCTGGAGGCCATTCGTCTCCTTCCTCTCAGCAGGTGTGAAGGAGCCACCCCACCACAGCTGCCCTCAGCTGCCTCACCATGAGTCCAGGGCAGGATTTAGTCCACAGAGTGGCCAACCTGGCCTAGGAAGCCTGAGGGAAGTGTATGCATTGCTCCGACACTCCCATCGTGCATCCCACCGGCCACTGCTTTCGCCTCCCCCGCCATCTCCATCTTGTTAGCTCCTTCATTCTCCACGCTCAGTGATCAATCAAATCAGGCCTCCATGCTCAGGCCTGAGCGCAGAACAGGACAGTCTGTTAAGGGATCAGGTGAAGCAAAGGAGCTTGTTAGATCCAGCTCTGGGGTCATCTTAGGCCACGCCTAGCTGCGTGCCACCTCCAATTCTAGAAGAACTCCCCCGGAGCCAGCCTGAGGCCGCCATGTCCGCCTGGGGCCAGCTGTGCTCCACTCAGGGCTGGAAGCTGGCTGCTGGGCTCCTCTCCTCCTCCCCACAACTCCCTATGCCTGGGTCACCTGCCTCTTGCTACCCCCAACTCCCAGCTCACTGTCCCTGTCTCCCTCAGGTGGCAAAGCAGCAGAAAGAGTCTGAATCCACCCAGAAGGCAGAGAAGGAAGTGACGCGCATGGTGGTGGTGATGATCTTTGCGTACTGCGTCTGCTGGGGACCCTATACCTTCTTCGCATGCTTTGCTGCTGCCAACCCTGGCTACGCCTTCCACCCTTTGATGGCTGCCCTGCCAGCCTACTTTGCCAAAAGTGCCACTATCTACAACCCTGTTATCTATGTCTTTATGAACCGGCAGGTAAGCAACACCATCAGCAGATCCCACTCAAAATACCGTGTGCCCTAGAAGGGTGCAGTGATGGCCCCACCTGGAATCATGTCTCTGATAACAAGCCCGTGGAGCATCTGGGGGACCCTCCAGGGAAATGACCGGGAAAGGCTCAGCATGTGACCCAGCCCCAGCCAGTACTCCAGCTGGCCCTTAGCAGAAGGCTTAGGTGTGCCCTCTGGAATCCTTCATAGTCTCGGCCTGAGGGTGGCATTTCCCAAAGCGTCTGTGTGCCGTGTGTTCTTCCCTTCCGGTGGCCCCAGAACTATGGCTGCCGAGCTTCAGGGGCTCTCCTGGCGTTCAGACGCTCTAGGAGTTGGTGAGCCCTAGGTACATCCACCCTAGGTGTGCCCCTCTTCTGTTCAGACTCGACCCTTCTCAACCTTCATCTCTCCATTTTCAAACCATAACCTCTGGAATTTGTCTTCCTATAAGAACAAAAGCCGGCCCTCCTTGGCTATGCTGACCAAGAGTTCAAGAGCTTTCACGAGTTCGTGGGTTAGTTCAGGGGGGACGTGCTGTGGTCCTGCCCAGAGGCAGCCACCTCAGCTGGCATATTGGGCCTCAGCAGCAAGCTGCTCACACACCTAAATCCCCCCACCTCTGTAGGTTACAGGCTTCATTAAAGCGCAGCTGTGATGTGACTTGATGATGGCCAGAAAGGTGTGCAGAGGCCTCCCACTTCACCAGGCCCAGTCCATCCCTTCCACTGGGCTCTTCCTTGCTTCTCCATCTTAGAGCCACTCAACGGCTCCAGCCCCTTTGGCTCAGCTTTCACTCACACAAGCCAAGTCTGCAGAGTTCATTAAGGGTTCATTCTCTCTGGTAACTTTTAAACAGTAAGTAGGACCAGGCCTGCAGTGGATTTCCGGGAACTCGCTGTAGCACACTGATGCCCGGAGTGTAGTTCTATCCCTGACCCCCGTTTCCTGACTTTCATGAGGGTCTTTTTCAGGTTTCTGGAATCCTAAACTATCTTGCCAAGTACTGTCTTTACTGGATTATTTCCATTCTCCCTTCCAGAACTCCCCCTCCTAGACAGATGTCCGCACTTCTGGACCTCACCAGGCCTCGAACTTTGCTTTTACCCTTTCCACATAATTATCCTGTCCTGCCACATTCTGAGAGCATTTTCTGGAACGCAGTTCCATGAAGACAGCAAATTTTGCTCAGGACAGAGTCTGGCACACAGTGTGTGCTCAAGCAGCAGCTGCTGAATGGATTCCTCAGCCCTATCTCCCAGCTCTTCAGCCGAGCTGATTCTGCTGTTCGTCCCGTTTCTTATGTTATTAATTTCAACCATCATATTTTTTATTTTGAGAGTTTTGATGCTAGAGGGAGTTAGAGCTAGTCAAGAGTAGGCCTGAAATATTTAGAAAATGCCTTTGGTCTGGGTCCTCAAAGCATTGTGGTTACTTCAGTGATGACACAGGACATGATTTGAGACATTCATATGGCCCAGATCTCTTTGGGGTGAAGCAGCAAAGACAGACCCCTCCTGGTACCGGAAGACGCTTGGCTGGAGAGATGACGTAGGGGCTAGATTGTCATTACCTAGACCTCACCTTGCCCCAGATCCATGGACTGGAAAAAACATGACAACCACATGCCTTTTCATTAGCATTCCTCTGAGCCGCTCAGCAGACAGTCTGGGGACAGGTCACCACTGTGCCTTAGCTGTCACTGTGGATGAGTGTCGTGGGGCTGCCGTCACAAACTACCACAAACTCAGTGGCTTCAAACCACAGAAATGGATTCTCTCAGGGTTCTGGAAATCTTGAGTCTGAAATCAGGGTGTTGGCAAATGGAAAGTTTCCCTATGGAGGCCGAGAGGCAGAAGCAGCTGCAGGGCTGCTGGCAGTCCTTGGCGTTCCTTGACTCCAAGGTGTGTCGCCCCAGTCTCTGCCTTCATCTTCACGTGGCCTTCTTCCGTCTGTCTGCGTGTCCGTGTCCAAGCGTTCCTTTTCTTATCAGGACACCAGTCATTCGATTAAGACCCACCCTGCCCCAGTGTGACCTCGTCTTAACCTGAACACATCTTTTGGGGGACACACTTCAACCCTGTGTAGTCACCATCAACTGCTAAGTCAGATGACATCCCCGCGTGTGAGGGAGAAATAATCCAAGCCTTCCTCCATCCCCCATGGGATTCGGAATGGGTGAAGGGAAGGCTCGGGCACGTACATTCAGCACAGTGCTCCACCCTTCCCTGCTCTGCTCAATAACACTTTCTGTCCTTCCAGTTTCGAAACTGCATCTTGCAGCTTTTTGGGAAGAAGGTTGACGATGGCTCTGAACTCTCCAGCGCCTCCAAAACGGAGGTCTCATCTGTATCCTCAGTATCGCCTGCATGAGGTCTGCCTCCTACCCATCCCGCCCACCGGGGCTTTGGCCACCTCTCCTTTCCCCCTCCTTCTCCATCCCTGTGAAATAAATGTAATTTATCTTTGCCAAAACCAACAAAGTCACAGAGGCTTTCACTGCAGTGTGGGACCACCTGAGCCTCTGCGTGTGCAGGCACTGGGTCTCGAGAGGGTGCAAGGGGGATAAAGAGGAGAGAGCGCTTCATAGACTTTAAGTTTTCCCGAGCCTCATGTCTACCGATGGCGTGAAAGGATCCTGGCAAAATGGAAGTGTGAGGCAGGTGGGCGTCTATATCCATTTCACCAGGCTGATGGTGACACAATCGGCAAGCAAGAGCTGTGGAGGGCTTGCTGGATGCCCTCAACACCCAGGAGGAGGGAGGGAGCTAGCAAGCTAAGGCAGGTGGCCCTCCTGGCCCCTTAAGGTCCATCTGCTGGAGGCCCAGAGTCCTTGGAGTACAGTCCACACCTGGAGGGGACCCATTCCTGCCAGTCTGTGGCAGGGATGGCATGCCACCTCTGCCAGGCCAGGACCCCAAGCCCGATCAGCATCAGCGTGGTGCAAGCACACAGGCGTGAGCTGATCAGTGACGAGGGGCAGGTACACAAGGTGGAGACAAAGACCAAGAGGACGGTTGCCAGTGAGAGGAGCAGACTCATGAACTTGAACAACATCTGCGGGGGACGGCTTTGGAGGTGCTCCGCTGCCTCCAGTTGGGTGACTTGCTGTAGCATCTCCAGCTTGGATATTCGGCTCTTGAAGGTCTCCATGATCTCCTGCAGGAGACGAAAATGCACGCACCAGAAGTCAGCACAGAGCTGTGGTCGTTTATTGAGTTCTTAGGGGTGAGCAGAAAGCACTGTGGGGTGGGTATTCGAGGAGGGAAGCAGAGAGCCTAGAGCACATCCAGGGCAGAGGGGAGGGCGCAGGCTCTCCAGCAACGGGGAAAGCTTCATCTGACCCGGCTGCACTCCCCCATCCACTGTCTCCCAAAGCTGAGGACCCGGTCAAGACACAGCTACCCAGGGACGGGGGTGGGCGCTATGGGAATGGAAAAGTGAGGAGAGGGAAGCCAGGTTTAAGGAGGGGTCCTGAGAGGGCGCTCCCTACACCTGCAGCCGCAGCAGAAGCAGCTCCACCCCAGATCTCCCGAGTCAGAGGTTCACGGGGGAGCACTGTAGCACCAGAGTGGCAAAAGCAGCTAAGCCAGATGGTGGGAAGCAGAGCGTGAGTGTAAAGATCAGATGCTGCTAGCTCTGAAACAAACATGTGTGGCCATTCAACCCTCAGGAGCGGGCAGCTCGAGGACCCGTGTCTTGCTTTGGTTTGGGGGTATCAGAATGGATTCGCTCATCCCTCCAGTCTTCTCACAAGGCTCCCCCAGGAGGTTCTCACCCATATTTCCTTGGCTCTCTCATAGGATAGATAGGCCATTCTCTCTTCGCTGCAGGCCAGATTGTATTGGAGGTTGTAAATCTCATTCAGCTGTCCCTGCAGGCGACCATTCACCTGTTCTTCCATCAGTGCTTGTCTTGGGAGCAAAAGAGAAAGTAAGATTCCTTCAGTGCCTCGCCCAGAGCTCATACCAACAGCGAGCGGTCCTGACCTAGACTAGATTCGGGTTCAGCTTCTGCCTTCCTCCTCCCTCCCCAGGCTCTAGGGAAAGCCTGTCTCCCACTCCAGGTCTGCCTGGGAACACCCCAAACACAACGCCAGCCACACGCACACCAATATTCATATATATTTTATATGTAGTTACTCCTTTGTAACAGCTTTACAAAAATAGCCACAGACTAGAAGTTGTAGAAATGACAGTGTGAACTATCAGTGTGTGCGCTTCATTTCGGTTCTGCAAATTCCCCGGGAGCAGTGTTGAGCATGAAGTCTAGCCTGCAGTTACTCTATAGAAACATGGTGACTATAAGAATTGAAAAGTCACAAAAGACCACAGATTCCAGTACAATTCCATTAGTTATGAAGTGTCCAGAATAGGCAAATCCATAGAGACAGAAAGCAGATTAGTGGGTGCCAGGGGCTGGGGGTGGGGGATGGGCAGTGGCTGCTAATGAGTACAGGGTTGCTTTGGGGCTGGTGAAAATATTGTAGGACCGGGCACGGGGGCTCACGCCTGTAATCCCAGCACTTTAGGAGGCCGAGGCGGGTGGATCACGAGGTCAGGAGATCGAGACCATCCTGGCTAACACGGTGAAACCCCATCTCTACTAAAAATACAAAATAAAATTAGCCAGGCGTGGTGGCAGATGCCCGTAGTCCCAGCTACTCGGGAGGCTGAGGCAGGAGAATGGCGTGAACCCGGGAGGGGGAGCTTGCAGTGAGCAGAGTTCATACCACTGCACTCTAGCTGGGGCGACAGAGCAAGACTCCGTCTCAAAAAAAAAAAAAAAAAGAGAATATTGTGGAATTAGATAGTGGTGATGGCTGAACAACTCTGTGAATATACTAAAAACCTGTGAATTGTACACTTTAAAATCGTGAATTTTATGGGATGTGAATTATATCTCAATAGAGCTGTCATTTAAACAAAAAGAGAAAAGTGAATCATGGCAATAGTTGCACAACTCAGTAAATTTACTAAAAACCATTGAAATGTAGTTAAAATGGTGCATTTTATAATACGTAAATTATATCTCAATAGAGCTGTTAAAAAACCACAAGCAGGCCAGGTGCAGTGGTTCACAGTTGCAATCCCAGCCCTTTGGGAGGCCAAGGCAAGGGGATTCTTTGAGGCCACGAGGAATTCAAGACCAGTCTGGGCAATACAGTGAGACCCTGTCTCTACAAAAAAAAAATTTTAATTATCTAGGTGTGGTGGCATGCGCCTGTAGTCTCAGCTACTCTGGAAGCTGAGGCAGGAGGACCTCTTGAGTCCAGGAGTTCGAGGCTGCAGTGAGCTGCCATCACGGCACTGCACTCCAGCCTGGGCAGCAGAGTGAGACCCCATCTCTAAAAGAAAACAATCACTACCTGTTGTGTATATAATTATATAAGTAGTAAAAGTATAAAACCATGCATGGAAAAGATAAGCACCCAAATGAGAATGGCGAGGCCAGTATAGCGAGGCCAGAATAGCAAGGAAGGGAGATGGTGCTGGAAAGGGGTAATGAGGGCTTCAACGGAATATTTTAAAGTTTTATTTCCTAAAAAAATAAGATTTGAAGTGAAAATGGCAAATGTTAAGATTTCAGAAAGCTGGGGCTGTTAATTATGTTATCCTGTACATTTTCCCTTTGCTTGAAATACTTCATAATTTAAAAACTTCTACGAAGTTCCCCTTTTGGCACCACAAAGAACAGGCCAGAAGGACAGAGGCCAGGGGGCCAGTGAGGGGGCTCTGGCACCACCGCTTACGTAGAAGAGAGAAGGCACCGGAGAGTGATGGAACCCATAGACTGGCAGGGCTGCCGCCCCAGGAGGCCCAGGAGGGTGGCGGCAGGCTTCAGGTGCAGGAGGTCTAAACGGTGGTGCTGACAGAGACGGGGAAAACAGTGACGACTTCTATTCAGTCCCACTCCAAGGACTTGACCAACACCCACACGGAGAAATCCCCTGGGCACTGAATAAGCTGACAGCTCATTTGTTGAAAGCCAATTTGTCAAAAGCTGGTTCCTTGCAGCATTTCAAGGAATATTCCATTTGTCTCTGCCCCAGGTCCCTGTTAAGAAGAGAGTCGGTGGACAACATGGACTAGGCTACTGCTCACAGAGAGGGGGAGTGGGTCGGCAGGATGGTCACCCCGAAAATAGATTCCTCATTACTGTCTTTTCATTTACATGAATGATGTAGCTGCGAGAACATTCAAGATTTTAACTGTCCTCGGGAATACGAAGTCAATCTTCATCAATGTATTGGTAAAGATACATGAAGATATTCTTCAATGCATTCTTGAAGAGCCTATTCAGATGTTAGTAAACAATATTTTCGTAAGGATATTCTCTCAGTCTCCCCTTCTCTCCGGCCCCCATCTCCTGGCCCTCTGGCAGCCGCGCTCCCTACTCTTCCTTGGTCAAGGACCCCTCTCTCTCCACCTCCTACAGTCACAGAGGCAAATGGACAACTCTGGAGAATGCTCTTATGAAGACAAAACAATGACCAGTCAACCCAGACACCCTCAAGACAGACCAAAGGTGTTAAGACCACCCTCTCCAACACAAAGTGTTCTAAACTTTATTTTTTTTTCAAAGTAGTGTTTTGTTTTGTTTTGTTTTGTTTTTGAGACGGATCTCCTTCTGTTTGCCCAGGCTGGAGTGCAGTGGCACGATCTTGGCTTGCCGCAACCTCCGCCTCCCGGGTTCAAGTGATTTTCCTGCCTCGGCCTCCTGAGTAGCTGGGACTACAGGTATGCGCCATCATGCCTGGCTAATTTTTTGTATTTTTAGTAGAGACAGGGTTTCACCATGTTGGCCAGGCAGGTCTCCAACTCCCGGGCTCAGGTGACCCACCTGCCTCGGCCTCCCAAAGTGCTGGGATTACAGGCGTGAGCCATTGGGCCCAGCCAGAAAGAGTATATTCTTGATCATTTCTGAGAATTTGCTTTTGGCAAATTGAGCTAGAGCCTAATCATGGCCTGCAACTTGGAGGAAACGTCTGAGATGGAGAAACAGCTATAGGAGGGGTCAATAGCCCGGGTGCAATCGGTACATGTGGCTGGGATGGATGAGCTCGCTCTGAGCAACTGTGCCAAAGCAAGGGGCCCTGGGGAGCTGGGGGAAGAGCCAACAAAACAGAAGCCAAAGTGGGAGGAAAATCCCCAGGACGGCTCACACAGGAATCCAGAAGATGTAGGGATACAGTGGAAAGGTCGAACATACATGTAACTGGGGCCTTAGAAGGGGAGAAATGAGAGACTAAGGCAGAATCACTATTTGAAAATATAATGGCTGAAAATGTCCAAAATTGACAAAAGACATCAAGCCATAAACCCAAGTGGCAATGCGAAGCCCAAGCGGGATGAATGCAAAGAAAATCACACCAAGGGGAGGGTCAGCGGCACAAAAAAGAAAAGAGAAAGAAAATCACACCAAACGTCATCATAGCAAAACCACCAAACAACAAAGAAAAACAAAAGATCTTAAAAGGAGCCTGAGGAAAACAAAACTGTGATCCGAGGAGCAACAAGAAGACTGGCAGCTGCCTTTTCAACAGAAACCATGGAAGTCAGAAGGGAATGATTTGTTCAAAATGCTTATTATTTCCAAAAATTAAGTGCCAACTTAGAATTCTATGTCCAGCAAAAAATATCCTTCAGGGCCGGGTGTGGTGGCTCACGCCTGTAATCCCAGCACTTTGGGAGGCCGAGGCAGGCGGATCACGAGGTCAGGAGTTCAAGACCGGCCTGGCCAACATGGTGAAACCCCGTCTCTACTAAAGATACAAAAATTAGCCGGGCATGGTGGCACATGCCCGTAATCCCAGCTACTCAGGAGGCTGAGGCAGGGGAATCGCTTGAACCTGGGAGGCAGAGGTTGCAGTGAGCCAAGATCTCACCATTGCACTCCGAGCTGGGCGACAGGGTGAGACTCCATCTCACAAAAAAAAGAAAAAAAAATCCTTCAGAAATAAAAAGGAATGATGGCATGTGTGAGGCAATAAGGTGACAGTGACTGCATATTTAACATTGTGGACTTGTTTTAAAACATTTTTGGTATAGCATTTAGGCTATGTTAACAAAATGATCCATATTTCAGGTTCACACTGAAATATTTACAGATGAACTGATATAATGTCTGTGCTTTGCTTCCACACAATAAGAATGAGAGGAACCAGTTCAGAGAGCAGATCAGACCTTAGGTCAGACCTCCTCAGAGATCCAAAGATGCAGCATGCTCTGACGTGGAGGAGAAGTCGGGGGAAAAATGGAAGTTCTTGTGCCTTCAAGTTAACACGACCCAAAAGCCTGCAACAAAGGCCTAAGCAGATACCTTGAGGAAAGTCAGCCCGAGACTGGGTCCCTGGGGCTGAGAGGTCACAGAGCAACACTGAAGCCTCTAGTAACCATAGCCTGTTATCTCCGAGCCTTGTCTGAAAGCGAAACATACCAGGACATTCTTGGGACAGAGGAGCTAGGGTCTGGATGCCCTCAAGGACCTGGTGTCCAGAAGGGAAAGAAAAGCATGGAGACCTGGCATATTCACTTCAGGGCATTTTCAATATGGCAAGAGAAGCTATAAGAAAATTTCGCGACTGCCCACTTGTGGATACAGCCAGAAATACAAAGCAAGAGTGAAAGTTTTGCATACTCGGCACCTGAGCGGCTTCTTTTTTATTCAATTTTTATTGAGGTAAATTTCATGTAACAGAAAATGAATTATTTTAAGGTGAACAATTCAGTGGCATTTAGCACATGTGGTGTTGTGCAACCACCATGGCTATTAATAGTTCCAGCACATTGGCCGGCTGCAGTCACGCCTGTAATCCCAGCACTTTGGGAGGCCGAGGTGGGCGGATCACGAGGTCAAGAGATCAAGACCATCCTGGCCAACATGGTGAAACCCCGTCTCTACTAAAAATACAAAAATTAGCTGGGCGTGCTGGTGCGCACCTGTCGTCCCAGCTACTCGGGAGGCTGAGGCGGGAGAATCGCTTGAACCTGGGAGGCAGAGGTTGCAGTGAGCCGAGATCATGTCACTGCACTCCAGCCTGGCAACAGAGCGAGACTCTTGTCTCAAAAAAAAAAAAAAATTGTTCCAAGACATTTTCATCACCCCCCTCGAAAAAATACTATTTAGCAGTCACTCCCCATTCCCCATCACCCCAGTCCCTGGCAACCACCAATCCGCTTTCTGACTTGAGTAGCTTCTTATCTCTGAACCTCTACCAGCAATTTCTGAATGAGAGATGGACAAGATCATCAGATATGTGGAGACGGTCCTAGAGAAGCTGCTAGAAAATGACAGACAACCAGAGTAAGGGGTAGTGGGGCACTGTAATGCTTTGGAGAGGAGAGGGCAGCAGGAATGACAAACCCAGGAGGCATTGACTCAGGGAAAGAAGAGGAAGGCAGGGTCAGGTTGAGATCTTGGCCAAATCCCTGAGCTCATCAACCTAGGGTACTCCATTGATGAATTTATCAAGAGTCATTGGCCGGGAGTGGTGGCTCACGCCTGTAATCACAGCACTTTGGGAGGCCAAGGCAGGTGGATCATTTGAGATTAGGAGTTGGAGACCAGCCTGGCCAACATCATGAAACCCCGTCTCTACTAAAAAATACAAAAATTAGCTGGGCGTGGTGGTGCATGCTTGTAATCTCAGCTACTCAGGAGGCTGAGACAGGAGAATCACTTGAATCCGGGACACAGAGGTTGCAGTGAGCTGAGATCGAGGCACTGCACTCCCTCCAGCCTGGGCAACAGAGCAAGACACCATCTAAAAAAAAAAAGCCATCAACAACTTTCTTTCTTTCTTTCTTTCTTTCTTTCTTTCTTTCTTTCTTCTTTCTTTCTTTCTCTCTCTTTCCTTCTTTCTTCCTTCTCTTTCTCTTTCTTTTTCTTTCTTTCTTTTTTTTTTTGAGACAAGGTCTCACTCTGTCCTCTATCACCCAGGCTGGAGTACAGTGGCACAATCATACCTCACTGCAACATAAAACTCTCGGGCTCAAGCGATCCTCCTCTCTCAGCCTCCCATGTAGCAGGGACTACAGGCATGTGCCACCAAGTCTGGTTAATACTTTTAAATTTTTTTGCAGAGATATGGTCTCACTTTGTTACCCAAGCTGGTCTCAAACTCCTGGACTCAAGCAATCCTCCTGCCTCGACCTCCCAAAGCACTGGGATTACAGCCATAAGCCACCACATCTGGCCCAATTTTTCTTTACGATCTTTCAAGGACTTAGTTTGCAGATAGGAAGCAGAAAGGAATTGTAAATTCAGTTCCATCAGCATCTACTTGGGGCTTACACACAAGTATTAATTAATTCTCACAACAGTTCCAACAATAGTGGGATCATTATTACCTCCGTGTTACAGTGTGGAAACTGAGGATTGCAAACTTGAAGCACCTCCTCCAAGGTAATTCAGTAAATACCTGGCAGACAGGAGGCTGGGCCAGGCCTAAATCCAGAATCAGCCCGCCTGACCCTGCCCTGATGTTCCCAAGACACAGCAGATAGAGTTCTGATATACATGGAGGAGGGAGGCAGCCCAGAGGGCGAGCTGGGTCCCTTCAGGAAGGGAGGAAAAGAAGCATCCAGACTGATCCACGAAACAGGTACTCACAGAACAGCCATCATGTGCCAACATGTCCTTGGGCAGTCACTTAGACACAGTGGCCGACCTGAATGTGCTGATATTTTGACGAGAACAATACAACACAAATGAATACCTACACAAGGGAGAGCAGTTTAGGCGGTGAGTGCTGTGAGAAAGGAAAAGGTAGGGGAGTGACAAAGACTGGTCTGGAGTATATAAAGAGCTCTGACAACTCAACAATAAAAAGGCAATCCAAGTTGAAAACAAGCCAAAGACTTGTTGGCTGATAAGCACATGAAAAGGGGTTCAGCATCATTAATCATGAGAGACAGGGTCACACCCACTAGTTTCATGGGCTAGGATAGTGGTTCTCAACCAGGAGCGATTTGCCACCCCCCCCCGCCAAGGGACATTTGGCAATCTCTGGAGAGACATTCCTGGTTGTTACAAATAGGTGGGGCACAGTAGGCTAAAATTGCCCCCCTAGGCTCGGCACGGTGGCTCACATCTGTAACCCCAGCACTTTGTGAGGCTGTGGTGGGCAGGTTGCCCGAGCTCAGGAGTTCGAGACCACCCTGGGCAACGGGGTGAAACCCCGTCTCTATTAAAAATACAAAAAATTAGTTGGGTGTGGTGGCACGCCCTTGTAGTCCCAGCTACTTGGGAGGCTGAGGCAGGAGAATTGCTTGAACCCCGGAGGCGGAGGTTGCAGTGAGCCAAGATCATGCCACTGCACTCCAGCCTGGGTGACAGAGCGAGACTCTGTCTTAAAAAAAAAAAAAAAAGCCCCCCCGCAAAAGATATCTATGTCATAATCCTTGGAAACTGTGAATGTTACCTTCTATGACCAAAAAAGGGGGCTTTCCAGAAGTGGTGAGTTTAAGGGTATTGAGATGCAAAGATTATCCTAGATTATCCTGGTGGCCCTAAATGCAATCACACGTATGAGAGAGAGGCAAAAGGACATTAGACACGCACAGACGAGAATGTCATGTGAAGACAGAACACAGGTTTGAAGACGCTGCCTTTCGGGACTGGAATGATGTGGCCACAAAATTAAGGAATTTGGCAGCCACCAGAAACTGGAAGAGGCAAAGATCAGTTTGTCCCCTAGAGCCTCCAATGACAGTGTGTCCTCGCCTGATTTCAGCCCAGTGAAACTGATTTCAGCCTTCTAGCCTCCAGGACTGTGAGAGAATAACTTTCTGTTATTTTAAGCCATGAAGTTGGGGGCAATTTGTCACGGCAGTATCAGGTAATTAATTCACGGCACCACTGGCATCAAGTAAGTGGAGAACAGGGATGCTGCTCATCATCCTAGAATGTACAGGACAGCCCCGCACAACAGAGAATCATCTGGGCCAAAATGTCGACAGTGCCAAGGTTGACAGAACATGGGCTAGGGTGATGAAATTTTGGAGTCTAATTTCACCAAGTTGTGGCTGAACTTAAGAGGCTGAAATTTAAAAGACTGATCTTGCCAAACGTTGGCAACTGGAACTCTTATACACTCCTAGCAGGACTGTCAAATGGTATAACCATGTCAGAAAACAGTTCCTCGTTTTTTTTCTTTTTTTTTTTTTTTTTGAGATGGAGTTTCACTCGTTGCCCAGGCTGGAGTGCAATGGCACTATCTCGGCTCACCGCAACCTCCGCCTCCTGAGTTCAAGCGATTCTCCTGCGTCAGCCTCCCGAGTAGCTGGGACTACAGGCATGTGCCACCACGCCTGGCTAATTTTGTATTTTTAGTAGAGACAGGGTTTACTTCATGTTGGTCAGGCTGGTCTCAAACTCCCGACCTCAGGTGATCCACCCGCCTCAGCCTCCCAAAGTGCTGGGATTACAGGGGTGAGCCACCGCGCCCAGCCTTCCTCTTTCTTAAAAGGCTAAGCATACTGCTATGGCGTACACGTCCCCCCCAAAACTCATGTTGAAATTTAATGGCCATGTGATGGTGTTAAGGGGTGGGACTGGTAAGAGGCGATTAATATTAATATTGTTATCCTGAAAGTTTGGCCCCCGCTCGCTCTCTCACGCCCTCTTGCCCTTCTGCCTTCTGCCATAGGATGATGCAGTACAGAGGTCCTCAGCAGCTGCCAGCGCCTTGACATTGAACTTCCTGTCTTTATAAACTACCCAGCCTGAGGTACTCTGTTACAGCAACAGAAAGTGGGACTAAGACACATAACACTTCTCTGTTATCTAGCAATTCCATATATGAAAGCATATGTTCACAGAAAGACTTGGGTGAGAACGTTCATAGCAGCTTTATTCAGTCGCCCCAACTGGCAGCGGACCAGGGCATAAGCAACCTGCGGCGTCTCCATGCAGTGGAAGCCTGCCAAGCAATACGAAGCCATGAGCTACTCACTCACACAGCTTGGGTGGATCTCAAAACAATTCCACGGAGCAAAAGCAGCCAGACGCAAAGCACCACGTGCCGTGCGATTCCACTTACATGATGTTCAAGACGAGACGAAGCTAGAGTGACAGAAACCAGAACAGTGGCCAATTATGGGAGACGGGCATTCACTGGAAGAGGGTGTGAGGGTACTTTCTGGGGTGGTGGCAAAGCTCTTTATTGGGATTTTAGTTGCCCAGGTGTAAACCTTTGTCAAAACTTGTTAAACTGTATGCCTCAACTTAAATGCAATTTCACTGTATAAAATTTACCTCAAAAAGGCCAGGCGCAGTGGCTCACTCCAGTAATCCCAGCACTTTGGGAGGCCGAGGCAGGTGGATCACCTGAGGACGGGAGTTCGAGACCAGCCTGACCAACATGGAGAAACCCCATCTCTACTAAAAATACAAAATTAGCCAGGCGTGGTGGTGCATGCCTCTAATCCCAGCTACTCTGGAGGCTGAGGCAGGAGAATCGCTTGAACTCAGGAGGCGGAGGTTGCAGTGAGCCGAGATCGCGCCATTGCACTCCAGTCTGGGCAACAAGAGCAAAACTCCATCTGAAAAAAAAAAAACAAAAACTTTACTTCAAAAAACCCCGCTTCCAAAAGAATAAAAGAAGAGGCCATTTGAACGTGGTAGCCTGGGAAGTCCCTTTGAGGAGAGGACATCAGAGCAGAGCCTAAAGGACAAGCTGAGTGTGGGAGTTTCCTGTGGCTGCCATCACAAAGCGTTACAAACTTTGAGTGGCTTTCGCAGCAGAGATGGCCTCTCTCCTGGCTGGGGGTCCAGCAGTCCGAGAGGAAGGCGCAGGCGGGGCGGGCTTCTGCCAAGGACCGAGAAGGCGCCTCCGCTCGGGGCCTCTGTCCCAGCTTCTGCTCTGCTGCCCATCTGCGGGCTTCCTTGGCTTCTGCCATGGCAGGTCGGCCTCAGTCTCTGTCTCCACACGGCGCTCTCCCTCTGGGTATGTCCGTGTCTCCGTCTCCCCTTTCTGTCAGGACACAGGTCACATTGCATTAGGGCCCACCCCTCTGCAGAACGACCTCGTCCAAATCTAACTCATCACATCCACAAGGACCCTGTTTCCAAATAAGCTGGTTCCTTGTCACCAAGTGGAGCCTTCAGTGAGTTGATGCCAAGGCAGGTCTAGGGAACTAGAAATGGGGTAAGAAGCAATGTCCTCCAGCCAGGTGTGGGGGCTCACACCTGTAACCCCAGCACTTTGGGAGGCCGAGGCGGGTGGATCACTTCAGGTCAGGAGTTCGAGACCCCTGGTCAACATGGCGAAACCCCATCTCTACTGAAAAATACAAAAAGTAGCCAGGCATGCTGGCAGGTGCCTGTAATCCCAGCTACTCGGGAGGCTGAGGCAGGAGAATCACTTGAACTGGGGAGGCGGAGGTTGCAGTGAGCCGAGATCGTGCCGCTACACTCCAGCCTGGGGGACAGAGTGAGACTCCATCTCATAAAAAAGAAAAAAAAAAAAGAAGCAATATGCTCCTCACAGTCGGGTTTTCTCCTAGGACCATTTTACTCATCCAACAAAGAACAAAGATGTCCCAGCAACCCATCTACCCCAGGCATTGACCACTGGGGCTACAAAGGTGAAGCAGGAGGGTGGGGCTGGGCAGGCTGGGACTGGCTATGGACCCCAGAGAGTAAAGATGGTTTTGCCAGCACCACGCCCCCAACTCCAGGACTTGTCCATGCCCTGTCTACGGGGCCAAGCCTGAAACCCGACTGCCTTTCACCATCAAGCAGAAGTCAGCTGCGCATCCTCTAAGAGAGGGGGAAGGACCCCCAAAACCCTCCCAGAGCCCCCTGGCTCATTAGGAGGCTAGAGGGGGTCTCCTGCAACTCCCCATGCAAGGTGCCCAGGTGAGACCTGGCCAGTCAAGACTTTTACTTGAAGGCTCCCCATGCCTTCCTTGGGTGCCATTTCTTCTACCAATGAATGTTTTCTGAGTTTCTCAAGCCTTCTTTCCTCCTGACCCACGGAGAAACTGAGGGACCGGGGCCTTCTGGTCCCCCAGGAGACTGGCTTGTGCTGAGGAGACAGGCCGCTCACTGTGCATCTTCTTGGAGATCTGAAGCTCCACCTATTTCCACAAGAAAGGAAGAGAAGCTTGGCAAAGACCCTTCCATCCAGAATCATCAAGTTCGCAACGCCTGTGCTTCTCCTCAGCACACAGAGGGGAGAGTTACCAGGGGCCTCAAGCAACTCCAGTGGAAGCAGTCACAGTCCTTCCAGGACCCAGGAACGTCCTCTGCAAGGACCCACAAACCCAGACCTCATGAAGGAGGAGACCCCAGGGCCACTAGCCCAGCCCCAAGCCTCCTGAGTCTAATTGTTGCTGTGACAGAGACCTTGCACTTTGCAGAATCAAAAAGAATATATTGTGGCTTTTTTTTTCACCACAATCAATTAAAAAATGCATTAAAAAGTAAGAACTGTCCAGGCACAGTGGCTCACATCTGTAACCCCAGTACTTGGGGAGGCCATGGGGCCAGGTGTTCAAGACCAGCCTGGGCAACATAGCAAGATCCCATCTCGACTACTACTACTACTAATAATAATAATAATAAAAGTTAGCCAGGCATGGTGGCACATGCTTTGTACTCCCAGCTACTCGGGAGGCTGAGGCAGGAAGATTGCTTGAGCCCAGGAGTTGAAGGCTGTAGTGAACTATGATTGCATGCAGCCTGGGAAACAGAGACCCTGAATAAGAAGGAAGAAAGAAAGAAAGAAAGAGAAAGAGAGAGAGAGAAAGAAAGAAAGAGAGAGAGAGAAAGAGAGAGAAAAAAAGAGAAAGAGAGAGAAAGAGAAAGAAAAAGAAAGACAGAGAAAGAGAGAAAGAAACAGAAAGAAAGAAAGAAGAAATAGAGAGAGAAATAGAAAGAAAGAAAAGGAAAGAAAACAGAAAGGAAAAGAAAGAGAAAGAGAAAGAAAAAGAAAGAAAGGGAAGAAAAAAGAAAGGAAGAGAAAGAGAGAGAGAAAGAAAGAAAAATAAAGAAAGAAAAGAGAGAAAGAGAGAGATAGAAAGAGAAAAAGAAAAAAGAAAGAGAGAAAGAAAGAGAGAAAGAAAAAGAAAGAAAGAAGAGAGAAAGAGAGAGAAAGAAAAAGAAAGAAGAAAAGAAAGGAAAAGAGAGAGAGAAAGAGAGAAAGAAAGAAGAAAGAGAGAGAAAGAAAGAGAAGGAAAAAAAGAAAGAGAAAGAAAGAAAGAAGGAAAGAAGGAAAGAAAAAAGAACGAACTTCTGACTATCCAAAGACTCAGGAAAAATAAAAAAGAAAGCCAGCCCTCATAATGAGATACCACTTCACAGACATCTGTTGGAAAGAAAAAAAAAGGATAACAACAAATGTTGGCAAGGATGTGAGGCAACTGGAAACCTTCTGCATTGCTGGTGGGAAGATGGAGCGGCGCGACTGCCGTGGGAAGACTCCTCTAAACGTTACAGCTGGAGTCACCACAGGGTCCAGCAATTTTACTCCTGATTATAGACCCCAAATAATTGAAAACTGGTGTTCAAACAAATGGCATGTATGTGAGTGTTCAGGGCAGGGCTTCTCACAATAGCCAAAAGGTGGAAACAACTCAAATCTCCATCCACTGATGGACAGATAAACAAAATGTGATCTACCCGTGCACTGGAATATTAGTCAGCCATCAAGAGAATGAAGTACTGACACGTGCTACAACATTAGTGAACCTTGAAAACAGTGAAAGAAGCTAGACACAAAAGCCCACATATCGTATGGTCCCATTTATATGAAAAGTCCAGAAGAGGCAAACCCACGCAGACAGAAAGCAGATTAGGGAACGCCTGGAGCCGAGGCTAGGAGTGACCGCATAGTGAGTCTGGAGGTCTCCTTCTGGGGTGATGAGAATGTTAGACAACTGGACAGAGGTGATGGTTGAACCCCACTGCAGATGTACTTAATGCACTGAATTACATGCTTCCAAATGGTTAATTTCACATTACGTGAAATTATGTGAATTCTACACCAATTTTTTTAAGTAAGCCCTTGTCATAAATGCGTTTAATACAGTTGCTGCCTCAGCATCCAACTTTAGCAGTTGTACCCTGTCACCCTTGCCCTAGATAACACCCCTCCCTCCCTGTCATGTGATTGTTTGCGATATAGCCCACGTGGTCCTCACCTCACTGACCCAAAACCCAACACATCCCACGGCTGCTGACCACGATGAGACGTAATGCTCAACACCAGAGTCATGTAAATCAGTTTCCTCCTTTGTGCATGTTTTCTTCAAACCAGCCAATCCACAACCCCCGCAGGAAAGCCTGTGGGATCACTTCACACCCTGTGACCTTAATACAGGCACAGCCCCGGAAGCTTCCCCGCCCTTCCGTTCTGGGCTTCGCTCTTGCACACCTGATGAGCTCAATCAGCTCCCTGCTGCCTCCAGACTTCCCCTCTGCCTCCCATCAGCACACCTAATGTCTCTTCGATCTGAGTCATACATTTCTTTTTTCTGTTTTTCTCTCTTTTTTTTGACACAGGGTCTCACCCTGTCACCCAGAATGGAGTGCGGTGGTGCAATCATGACTCACTGCAGCCTCAACCTCCCGGGCTCAAGGCATCCCCGCTCCTGCTCAGCCTCCTGAGTAGCTATGACTACAGGCACGCGCCATCACGCCCAGCTAATTTTTTGATTTTTTTGTAGATACGAGGTCTCACTATGTTGCCCAGGCTGATCTCAAACTCCTGAGCTCAAGCAATCTGCCCACCTCAACCTCCCAAAGTGCTAGGATTACAGGCGTGAGCCCCCACGCCCAGCCCATTTCTGCTGTTTCATGCGTTTTCGTCCGCCCCCTCATTGTGGCTCCCCTGACACACACATCCGAACCTAACTTTCCCACGGGTCAGGGATCTCCTAGAAACTGGGTATCTCGGCTATGGCCACTGTCGGTAGAGACATACCAAGACCAAATTAAAAAGAAACCATAATGATAAAAACCACGACAGCCCTCTTGAAAGCAAACGGATTTAACTGTGATAAACGGCACAGGACTTGCAGTATGGATTCTCAGTTTGTGATGCACCAGAGGGGACAGTCACAGGGAGCCTGGCTGGTTGAAACACTTCTGTGTCCAGCTCATGTAAAAGTTTTGAAGAAGATTTTACGGAAGTATATGTTTTTAAAATGCCATGAATTCCTGTGTCCCCTGCATCTAACTTAGCCACACAGCCAGGGTGTGGTGAAATGCTCTCAGGTCCGCACTTAGCAGCCACGTAGCCTGCTTGTGCCTCTATGAGACTCTGCTTCCCCAACCATAAAGTAGGCATCTGAGGGCCAAAGAACAATGCTGCTTAACCTGGTGCCCCAGCTCAGTTATGAGCCCGTGATAACAGTGAAAAATCATCATCAGCCCCTTCTCCTCCTAGTAAATTTGGGCCCTGCTCACAGTGAACATTAGTAAGGGTAGGCTCGCTGCTGCAGCAAACAACCAGAAATCCCACGTCACAGTCCAATGGGGGGTACTGGGTCAGAAGTGCAGGCTTCTAGAATTTGCAGCAAAGGTCTGAGAGGGGGAGAGACAGAGGTATTGCCCTGTTCCCCGGTAGTCACCCCTGTATCAAGAGGGGGTGAAAGACTCGGATTTGGGGGGTTAAGAGTTTCCCTGAGCACAGCATTCTCATTGGCTCCTATGGTTTGGAAACATACGGGGGGGGCGGGTTGTAACTGCCACCAAGCTCTGCTGTTGCTTAATAGAAAGCTGACCGGGTAAGTGTGATTTTGACAAAAGGGTCTTTGATGCTCCCAAGATTTTAGATTTGGTTGCCATGTCCTATGAAAATAACCTCCAAGAGACGCCTGTGACTCTGACTAGTCATCTCATTGATAGTGGTTGCCCTGTAATATTCTTTGATTGTCCTTTAACAGATTCTTAGGCCATGTAAACGCTGGCAAGATGTCCCTGGGGAAACTAAAGAGGATGATTCCCACACGCCTCTTCCCCTGCATCAGGCGCTAAAAGGACTGCGGAGTTCTTTTCATGCAAATGCTGAGAATCTTGGCTCACCTAAGGGAATCACTGCCTCCCTGGCCAGGACGCTGGAGGGACTGGCGTTAATTAGCCACAGATTGCAGCGAGGGAGACAGAATGTGGCACCCCCTGAGGGCCCATGGAAACCCAGAGAACGGTCCCAGTAGGAATGGAGAGAATCCGTTGAGAGATTGGGTTTGCTTTTTTTTTTTTTTCCAATTGGTAGGCCCTAGCCTTACCTTAGAGGGAAAGAAAATCGAGCTAGGGCAGGGTGAGGTGGCTCACACCTGTAATCCCGGCACTTTGGGAGGCCGAGGCAGGTGGATCATGAGGTCAATAGATTGAGACCATCCTGGTCAACATGGTGAAACCCCGCCTGTACTAAAAATACAAAAAATAGCCGGATGTGCTGGTGCACGCCTGTAGTCCCAGCTACTCGGGAGGCTGAGGCAGGAGAATCGCTTGAACCCGGGAGGTGGAGGTTGCAGTGGGCCGAGATCGTGCCACTGCACTCCAGCCTGGCGACAGAGTGAGACTCCATCTCAAAAGAAAAAAAAAGAAAAAGAAAATCGAGCTACTGCATGGTGCAGAGAAAGCATTCGCCAGAAGCAGTCATTTTTGAAATAAGTATCTGAGACCCGACTTGTGCCCCAGCTCAGCTAGGAGCACATGTGAAGAGACCAGAGCTGGCGAGGCGATTCTGGTCCTGACTCCCACCTTCCCAGCCGACTGCGACCAAAGGACGCCACCTCCCGAACTAGTGCCGGGTATCTAGCGGACTCTTGCCACCCCCATGTTGTCTCCTGCCACCACAGGGTCAGGGCCAGCCGCTGTGCCGCTGCAGCCACCTGGCAGGGGCTGCCGAGCTGGAGCCTTTTCGCCAGCAAGGGTCAAGGCAGGTGTGAGACTGCAGGGAGAGGGCTGGCTCGCCCCACTGCAGGGCCCAGTCGCTAAGAGAAGCGTGGACCTGCTCTTCCAACTGGCCCCTCACCCTGGCTCTCCAGGCTCCTGTCCTGGCTCCCTTTCACCCTCCCATAGGTGGCTGCTGGGAGCAGTTCCTCCTCTGCTTCCAGTCCCCAAAGCCAAGGCCTCACCTACACTTCTCCTCCTGAAGGGACTCCAGCAACAGCTGCAGGTCAGTCAGAGACCTCTCCTTTAGGCTGTCATAGGACTCCTGGAGGCTGACGTGGAACCTCTTGGCTTCTTCCAGCTCTTCCTTGACCTTCTGCAACAGCAGGTTTTGTTGCTGGGCCACGTCCTCTGTCTCTAAGCGCGTCCCCTGCTGTAAGCTCTGGAAGCGACTCTCCAAGGTGAAGGGTCTGCTGGCATCAGGCAGGTTGACGGGCCCGTCTTCCCCACCTGGCTTGGGGGGCTCTGAAAGCAGGGCCTTCTCGCTGGGTGGCTCGCAATTGGCTGGGTCGCTTTCTGCCATCAGCAGTAAGCCCTTGGGCCTGCAGCCTTCCTCCAGCTCCTGGAGCTGCTGGTGACACTGGCGGAGCCTGTGCTCGATCTGGGCGATGGTGGCAGAGATGCGCTGGTTCACCTTCTCAAAGGCCTGCCGGATGTGCGGCACCTGGTGGCGGTCTGCTTTGGATACCAGCTTGAGGTAGCTCACAGTGTTGCCATCCCGACTGGCCTTCTCCACTCTCAGCTGCTCTGAGAGGTAGAGGATCCGGTGCCTGACACTATCCTGTAAGTTGTGGGCTAGGCCCCCATCCGAGAGGCTGGAAGGGCCACTGGGGCCGTCTTCGCTGGATGACAGGGACCTGCATGAAGGCACATTGGAGGGGAGGGTTGCACTGGGGCTCCTGGTGTGTTCCGCCTACATTGGGAAACAAGAAATCACAATACGGTGCTCTGTGGGCCGCAAAGTGTGGGAGAATTGGACACGTTATGACTCCATAAAACACTTCCACATACGCATGGATACTTACACACGCAAGATTCGTGCATTCAAGATGGGCCCGACACAGACTGAGGAGGTGATGCTCATCTGCAGGGCCCCTCTCTCCGCCTTTTCAGCGTCTGACTCCTTGCCCCACATGTATGCCTCACTAAGACCCACAGGTGGCCAGACTGCCTTCTACGTCTGCCTGTTTTTGCACTGCACTCCTATTTTCTCTTCCAAAAATCACCAGTTGTGGGTCTCATTTATAAAGAACTATTCTTGTAAAGTATGGCATAAACTTATTTCCGTTAACCCTTACAGCTTGCTGTATTGCTACTCCCAGGGAGACAGGAAGGGTTAGGCAGAGAGATTTGCCTCCTAAGAGGTTCATTCATTCATCCAATCATTCATTCAACACGTATTTTCTGAATGCCTACCATGTGGTACAGAAGCCAGATACATTCCTTGATCTCATACAGCTGACGGTCTACGGCAGAAAATTCCATCGTAACACAAAAGAATGAGTCTCTCACATGGTGAGGGGGTTAACATTGCCTTTGACAAAGAGCCCAGTTCAAATCCTGGCTCCACCACTCTGAGACCTTGAGCAAGTTAATAAACTGCTCTGAGGCTCAGTTTTCTTACCTGTAAAATAAAGATGGCAAGAGCAGCATAGCTGGAACCCAGCCCATCAGAGCAAGGAGCTAGGAGAGGGAGGTGGGGGGCAGCTCAGGTGCAGCCTCTGTTCTGTTTCTACTTTTTTTTTTTTTTTGAGACGGAGTCTCACTCTGTCACCCAGGCTGCAGTGCAGTGGTGCAATCTCGGCTCACTACAACCTTCGCCTCCCGGGTTAAAGCAATTCTCATGCCTCAGCCTCCTGAGTAGCTGGGATTACAAGTGTGCACCACCACACCCAGCTAATTTTTGTATTATTAGTAGAGACAGGGTTTCACCATGTTGACCAGGCTGGTTTCCAACTCCTGACCTCAAGTGATGCTCCCGCCTCAGCCTCCCAAAGAGTGCTGGGATTACAGGTGTGAGCCACCGCATCTGGCCTATACCTCAATTTTTAAAACGCAAAGTGATACCACTATGTACCCAGTAGATTGGACAAACTCAGACAGACTGACAACAATAAGAGCTGACAAGGATATAGAGCAACAGGAACTCTCAATCATTACTGGTGGGAAGAAAAGTTGTACTACAACCACCTTAGGAAAGCACTTGACAGTATCACAAAGTTGAAGACATGCATACCAAATGATCCAGCAACTGCATTCATAGGCAATATTCCCAGGAGACAAGTACACTGATGTTCCCGATATCCGACAACTAGCAACAAACCGCCTGCCCAGAAAGTGTAAGTAAACTGTAATATATGCAACAATATACTACTGTACAGCAATGAGAATGAACTACAGCCTTGAAAAACATGAATGCATTTCACAAGCATAATGTTGAACAAAAGAAACCAGACAGAAAATCCATACTATATATGGTTCCATTTACATAAATTCCAAGAGCAGGCAAAACTAAACAATATTATATAGGGATGACTACACAGGCAGGAAAGCATAAAGAGCAGCATGGATGCTGGCAACAGAAACCCCAGGATGGTGGTTCCCACTAGGGCGGGAGAAGGGGATTATGATTGGGGTGACTGCAGAGGCTGGGGTGCCTGGCCTGAGTAGTGGTTAAATGTGTGTTCACCTTATCGTTATTTCTTAAAACATACATCAATGTTTTCTGCACCTTTATATACATACGCCAGATTTCACAGTTTTCAAACTATTTAAATGTTCAATATAGGCCAGGTGTAGTGGCTCACGCCTGTAATCCCAGCACTTTGGGAGGTCGAGGCGGGCGGATCACTTGAGGTCAGGAGTTCAAAACCAATCTGGCCAACATGGTGAAACCCCGTCTGTACAAAATAGAAAACAACAACAACAACAACAAATGCCTGGCACGGTGGCTCACACCTGTAATTCCAGCACTTTGGGAGGCCAAGACGGGTGGATCACCTGAGGTCGGGAGTTCAAGACCAGCCTGACCAACATGGAGAAACCCCATCTCTACTAAAAATACAAAATTAGCCAGGCATGGTGGTGCATGCCTGTAATGCCAGCTACTCGGGAGGCTGAGGCAGGAGAATCGCTTGAACCCAGAAGGCGGAGGTTGCAGTGAGCCGAGATCGTGCCATTGCACTCTAGCCTGGGCAAGAGCGAAACTTCATCTCAAAAATAAATAAATAAAATAAAATAAAATATAAAAATTACTCAGGCGTGGTGGCACACGCCTGTAATCCCAGCTACTCAGGAGGCTGAGGTGGGAGAATCACCTGAACCCGGGAGGTAGAGGTTGCAGTGAACCAAGATTATGCCACTGCACTCCAGCCTGGGTGGCACAGTGAGACCTTGTCTCAAAAATTGAATAAATGAGGCCGGGCTTGGTGGTTCATGCCTGTAATCCCAGCACTTTGGGAGGCCAAGGTGGGAGGATCACTTGAGGTCAGAAGTTCGAGACCAGCCTGGGCAACATGATGAAACCCCATCTCTACTAAAAATACAAAAATTAGCCGGGCGTGGTGGCTCACGCCTGTAGTCCCAGCTACTCGAGAGGCTGAGGCAGGAGAATCGCTTGAACACAGGAGGCAGAAGTTGCATTGAGCTGAGCTCACGCCACTGCACTCCAGCCTGGGCGGTAGAGTGAGACTCCGTCTCAAAAAAATAATAAATAATAAATAAATAAATGTTCAATTGATGGATTTAATGGCAGATTTGATATGGCTGGAGAGACTGTTAGTAAATTGCACAGAGGAGCTAAAGAAAGTATCCAGGCCGGGCGCGGTGGCTCACATGCCTGTAATCCCAACATTTTCGGAGGCCAAGGTGGGTGGATCACCTGACGTCAGCAGTTTGAGGCCAACCTGACCAACATGGTGCAACCCTGTCTCTACTAAAAAATACAAAAAATTAACTGGGCATGGTGGTGGGCACCTGTAATCCCAGCTACTTGGGAGGCTGAGGGAGGAGAATCGCTTGAACCCTGGAGGCAGAGGTTGCAGTGAGCCGAGATCACGCCACTGCACTCCAACCTGGGCAACAAGAGC
>NW_026652282.1:133901195-133914564 GCF_009828535.3 Hylobates moloch
TGGATCACTTGAGGTCAGGAGCTCGAGACCAGCCCGGCCAACATGGTGAAACTGCTTCTCTACTAAAAATACAAACATTAGCCAGGCGTGGTGGTGAGCACCTGTAATCCTAGCTACTCGGGAGGCTGAGGAGGCTGAGGCAAGACAATCGCTTGAACATGGGAGGCGGAGCTTGCAGTGAGCCGAGATCATGCCACTGCACTCCAACCTGGGCAACAGAGAGAGACTCCGTCTCCAAAAGAAGAAAAAAAAAGAAAAAAGCAAAAACGGTTATTAGGATGGTCCTGGAATGGAGAGAACGAGGGACAGTAAGGGCCTGGCCAGGGTAGGGCAGCTGCTGCAGGAACAGCAACCCAGCAACTGGCCACACAGAGGGCGAGTGACCCCTGGGCGGACTGATGGGCCACACCACAGGCCACACCCAGAGAGGAGAGCTAGTCCTGGGGCAGGGAGTACCTCTGAGCAGGAAATGACAGAGGAAGTTTCTGGTGCAGCTTTACTGATAAGGAAACAAACAAAGACTGTGTGATAGCAATCAGAAAACATTTCAGTCAAGCAGAGTGGAAGGAAGACTGCTTTATCTTTCTGTTCCCTCTAGTGAGAATTATGTCACAATATCATTGTCAGATGAAGATGCAATCTAACACTATGCAGCCAAAATGTGGGGAAAAAAGATAACACAGGTAGCTTCAGTACAAAATATAATAATAGGAACAAAAACATTGTACTTTGCTGCCTTTTGTTGTATTTGTCAGCTTTTTAAAATTTGTAATTTGTTGTGATTTCTTATCTTTTTCTAAATAAATGGACACATTTGCAAGTGATTTAGTATTCTTAAAGAGGAACCCTAAATTATATAAACTTTGGTCTCTATACAATGTGGGTTTTCCTTCCTATATACATGGTAGCCTGTTTAGAAATTTTAATTAAATTAAATAAGTTGAAGTTGTGGGAAACAAATCATCATGTTATTTCTTTTCTGTGCACAAAAGTAGTTTTTAAATACTGAAATGGGGCGGGGTGTGGTGCCTCATGCCTGTAACCCCAGCACTTTGGGAAGCTGAGGCAGGTGGATCATCTGAGGTTGGGAGTTTGAGGCTAGCCTGGCCAACATGGCAAAACTGGGTCTCTACCAAAGATACAAAACTTAGCCAGGCATGGTGGGGTGCACCTGTAGTCCCAGCTACTCAGGAGGCTGAGGCAAGAGAATTGCTTGAACCCGGGAGGCACCACTGCACTCCAGCCTGGGCAACAGAGCAAGACTCTGTCTCAAAATAAATAAATAAATAAATATTGAAATGGGAAAAGAGAAAAATCATAGAATTTTGGGATATTAAACTTTAACAAAAATCAAAACATTTATAAGTAGCCATATAAAACCAACCATATAAAACCAGGCTATTAGTAAAAATCTAAATGGTCGTCCTGCTTCCTAAATATACTCTTTCTCTCAAAAAGTTTTTGGATGAGAGAACATGGAAAACTGGGGATTTTTCTTCCACTGTTACAATGTCCTGCTGGCTCAGTCACAGGATAAGAAACAAGGAAACGCATATTGCTCTCAGGCCCAAATTGAACAGTCATGAAGAAGCTTCAGGAATTTCCATTGTGTTAAATACACTTACTAATATTGAAAGGGCTTTAACAACATAGAAGATAGAGAGGCAGAACAACATGGCCAAATAGAAGCCTCCAGTGATCATCCCCACTGCGGGAACACCAAATTGAACAACTAGCCACACAAAAAAGCACTTTCCTAAGATCCAAAAATCAGGTGAGCGATCACAGGACCTGGTCGAACTTCACATCACTGAAAGAGGCCCTGACAAGGGTAGGAAGGACAGTCTTGAATCACCCCCCGCCTCGCGCCCCCGCCTCAGCCCCGGCACCCCCCACCCCCAGCCCCCGCCCCACAGCAGCCTCGTGGCGCAGAGAGAGAAGCTGTACACCTGGGGGAGGGAGGGCACGGTGACTGTGGGGCTTTGCGTCGGAACTCAGCGCTGCTGCCCTGTCCCAGCAGAAAGCAACACGGGGCAGAAGTTAGCGGTCGCCCACGAAGGGAGGATTTACATCAGCCCTAGCCGGAGAGGAATCGCCCATCTTCAGCGGATGGAGCCTGAGTTCCAGCAAAGCCTCACCACTGCAGCCTAAAGTATTCAGGGGCCTGAAATAAACTTGAAAGGCAGTCTAGGCAACAAGGACGGCAAGTCCCGGGCAAGTCCTGGTGCTGGACTGGGCTCGGAGCCAGCGGACTTGGGGTACAAGCGACTTAGTGAGCTAGCAGCCGGGGTAGCTCAGGCCATGCTTACACCTCCCCTCCCCCAAGGCCAGGCAGTGCCGCTCCCAGCTCCAGGAGCCCCTCCTTCCTCTTGCTTGAGGACAGGAGAGAGAAAAGTGGGGAGGACATTGTCTTGTGTCGTGGATACCAGCTCAGCCACAGTAAGATAGGGCACTGGTCAGAGTCGTGAGGCCCCCATTCCAGGCCCTAGCTCCCAGACGACATTTGTAGACACACTCTGGGCCGGAAGGGAACCGTTTCCCTTGAAGAGAAGGACCCAGTCCTAGCGGGACTCATCACCTGCTGACTGAAGGGCTCTTGGGCGCTGAGGAACCAGCAGCCATACCCAGGCTGTACTTGCTGCAGGCCTCGGCTGACACTCAGAGCCGTGCGGGCCCAGCACACTCGCAGCTGCAGTGGCCACAGGCAGAGACCCCTTCGGTTTGAGGAAAAGAGAGGGAAGAGTAAAGGGGACTTGGTCTCGCAGCTTGGGTACCAGCTGGACCACAGCGGAGCAGGGCACCAAGTGGGCTCCTGGGGTCCCCAGTTCCAGGCCTGGGCTCCTGGGCAGCATTTCTGGACCTGCCCTAGGGCTAGAGGGGATCCCACTGCCCTGAAGGGAGAGGCTCAGGCCTGGCGGCATATTCACCACAAGCTGACTGAGGGCCCTTGGTCCTCGAGTGAACACGAGCGATAGCCTCGCAGTACTCCCCGTGGGCCTGGGGCAGTGGTGGCTGTGGGGTGAGGGTTCTCTTCCTGTGGAAAAGGGAGGGAAGAGTGGGAAGGCCTGTGTCTCGCAGCTTGGGTGCCAGCTTAGCCACAGTAGAATAGAGCACCAACTAGATTCCTAAGACTCCCAATTCCAGGCACTGGCTCCCAAATGGCATCTCTGGATCCGCCCAGGACTGGAGGGAACTCGCCACCCCGGAGGGGGCAACACTGGCCTGGCTGCCTTCGCCACCTGCAAGAACCACAGGGTTACTGGGCTTGGGGTGCCCCCTAAAGCAGATACAGCTGCAGTGACCAAACACTTAGATCCCAAAGGTTAAGGATAAAGAAAGGATCCCAAAAGCAGCAAGGGAAAACAAACAAATAACATGCAAAGGAGGCCGCTGACTTCTCAGTGGAAACCTGACAGGCCAGGAGAGAGTGGCATGACATATTTAAAGTGCTGAAGGAAAAAAAGCTTACCCTAGAATAGTATAACTGGCAAAAATATTCTTCAAACACAAAAGAGAAATGAGGGCTTTGCCAGACAAACAAAAGCTGATGGATTTCATCGGTCCCAAACCTGTCCTACAAGAAATGCTAATGGGAGCAGTTCAATCTAAAAGAAAAGGGTGTTAATGAGTGATAAGAAATCACTTGAAGGTATAAACTTCAGTGGTAATAGTAAGTACATAAAAAACACAGTACACTATAACACTGTAACTATGGCATGGAAGGTCCCAGCTACTTGTGAGGCTGAAGTGGGAGGATCAGTCGAGCCCAAGAGTTTGAGGCTGCAGTAAGCCATGTGTGAACCACTGTGCTCCAGCCTGGGTGATGGAGTGAGATTCTGTCTCAAAAACAAAACAAAACAAAATAAAATGGGGCCTGGCACAGTGGTTCACGCCTGTAATCCCAGGACTTTGGGAGGCCAAGTCAGGAGGATCATCCGAGGTCAGGATTTCGAGACCAGCTTCACCAACATGGTGAAACCCCATCTCTACTAAAAATACAAATATTAGCCTGGCGTGGTGGCAGGCGCCTGTAATCCCAGCTACTCCAGAGGCTGAGGCAGGAGAATCACTTGAACCTGGGAGGCCGAGGTTGTAGTGAGTCAAGATCGTGTCACTGCACTCCAGCCTGGGTGACAAGAGCGAGACTCTGTCTCAGAAAAAAAGCAAAAGACCTTAATAGACATTTCTTAAAAGAAGGCACAGAAATGGGCAACAGATACATGAAAAAATGCTCAGCATCACTAATCATCAGGAAAATGCATATTAAAACCACCACGAGACACCATTCTACTCTAATTAGAACAGCTATTTTTTAAAAGACAAAAGAAAACAAGTGTTGATGAGGATGTGGAGAAAAGGGAACACTTGGTGTTGGTGGAAAACAATATGAGGCACAAGAAATTTAAAATCGGCCAGGCACGGTGGCTCACACCTGTGATCCCAGCACTTTGGGAGGCCGAGGTGGGCGGATCACCTTAAGTCGGTAGTTCAAGACCAGCCTGATCAACATGGAGAAATCCCGTCTCTACTAAAAATACAAAATTAGCTAGGCGTGGTGGCACATGCCTGTAATCCCAATTACTAGGGAGGCTGAGGCAGGAGAATCGCTTGAACCCAGGAGGCGGAGGTTGCGGTGAGTCGAGATCACGCCATTTCCCTCCAGCCTGGGCAACAAGAGTGAAACTCCGTCTCAAAAAAAAAAAAAAAATTTTTTTTTTAATTTAGCCAGGCGTGGTGGTGCACACATGTAGTCCCAACTACTCAGGAGGCTGAGGTGGGAGGATTGCTTGAGCCCAGAAGGTTGAGGCTGCATGAGCCATGATAGTGCCACTGCACTCCAGCCTGGGTGACACAGCAAGACACTGTCTCAAAAAAAAAAAAAAAGAAAAAAGAAAAAGAAAAAAGAAATTAAAAATAGAGCTAACTACCATCTGATGTCGCAATCCCACTGCTGGGTATATATCCATAGGAAATGAAACGGTGTGTCAAGGAGATCTGCACCCTCATGTTTATTGCAGCAATATTCACAGTAGCCAGGTATGGAATTAACCCAAGTGTCCATCGATGGATGAATGGATAAAGAACATGTGGTATCCATACACAATGGAATCCCGTTCAACCGTAAAAAGAATGAAATCCTGTCATTTGCGACAGCATGAATAAACCTGGAAGACATCATGTTAAGTGAAATAAGCCGGACACAGAAAGACAAATACTGTGTGATCTCATATATGGAATTTTTTTTAAAAGAGTTGAGGGTAGGTGCAGTGGCTCACAAGTGTAATCCCAGTGATTTAGGAGGCCAAGGCAGGAAGATCCCTTGAGGCCTGGAGTTTGAAACCAGCCTGGGTAACTAGCGAGACCCTGTCTCTACCATATATATATATATATATATATATATATTTTTTTTTTTTTTTTTTTTTTTTTTTTTTTAATTAGCCGGGCATGGTGGTGTGAGCCTGTAGTCCCAGCTACTCAGGAGGCTGAGGTGGGAGGATCATTTGAGCTCAGGAGTTCAAGGCTGCAGTGAGCTAGGATCATGTCACTGCCCTCCAGCGTGAGTGACAGAGTGAGACCCTGTCTGTATACAAAACAAAAAAAGCTGATATCTTAGAAGCACAGAGACTGGAGAAGGGAGCACAGGGAGAGGTTCGTCAACAGCACAAAATAACGATTAGATGGGAGGAAGAAGTTCTGGTGCTCTGTGCACAGTGGGATGATGTTGGTTAACAGTAAGATATTGCATATTCCTGTTAAAATAGCTAGAAGATGCCTGTCATCCCAGCACTTTGGGAGGCCAAGGTGGGCGGATCACCTGAGGTCAGGAGTTCAAGACCAGCCTGGCAAACATGGTGAAACCCCATCTCTACTAAAAATGCAAAATTAGCTGGGTGTGGTGGCAGGCACCTGTAGTCCCAGCTACTCTGGAGGCCAAGGCAGGAGAATCGCTTGAACCCAGGAGACGGAGGTTGCAGTGAGCTGAGATTGCAACACTGCACTCCAGCCTGGGGGCAACAGAGCAAGACTCCATCTCAAAAAACAAAAAATAAAATAAAATAGCTAGAAGAGAGGTATTTGCACGTTCGCATTGTAAAGAAATGATACTTGCATGAGGTGATAGGTACACTAACTACCGTGATTGAATCATTGTGCAACATGATATGAATTGACATCATAAATATGCATGATTGGCCGGGCGCGGTGGCTCACGCTTGTAATCCCAGCACTTTGGGAGGCCAAGGCGGGCGGATCACGAGGTCAGGAGATCGAGACCATGGTGAAACCCCGTCTCTACTAAAAATACAAAAAATTAGCCAGGCGTGGTGGCGGGCACCTGTAGTCCCAGCTACTCGGAGAGGCTGAGGCAGGAGAATGGCGTGAACCCGGGAGGCGGAGCTTGCAGTGAGCCGAGATGGCGCCACTGCACTCCAGCCTGGGCAACAGAGCGAGACTCTGTCTCAAAAAAAATAATAATAATAATAAATAAAAAATAAATAAATAAATAAATATGCATGATTACAATGTGTCAAGAAAAAACAAATAAAGCCAAGAAAATAATCTAAAACTCCAGATTTCCTCAATATTTCTTTATAAGAAAAATCCTTGAATAGATCAAATTGTTTTATTCTTCATTTAAAAAATAGCTCTATGCCTTTGTCTTCCCTCCAGTTTTATCACAGTATGAAGTATGTAAAGGTGACAATGGGAACACTGCACTTTGGTTTTTGCAAGATTTGAGATGTATCCATTATGATTTTCTCATGAGAAATTTTATTATGTTGACCTTTCTAAACCCATAATACTTACCTTGCAGATCACGTACGTCAGCATTTCTTACCCTAAATATCTAAGGTTTTGTAAATGTAAACACGAGTTGAGCTAAACTGAGTTATAATAATGAATATCTGTATTTTAAAAATCAACCTTTTAAACTTCCAACAATAGCAGTAATTGTGTAGCCCTACAAAGTTACTCCACCTTGTAAACAGAATAAATTTTAGTGTCATATTTGTCAAATTTTATTCATGAAGTGTGATCATATTGTGCTTCAATGTCACCCCACTATAATTTCTTTTTCTTTTCTTTTTTTTTTTTTTTTTTGAGATGGAGTCTTGCTCTGTTGCCAGGCTGGAGTGCAGTGGCACGATCTTGGCCGACTGTAACCTCCACCTCCTGGGTTCAAGCGATTCTCCTGCCTCAGCCTGTCGAGTAGGTGAGATTACAGGCATGCGCCACCACGCCCGGCTAATTTTTGTATTTTTAGTAGAAACAGGGTTTCACCATGTTGGCCAGGCTGGTCTTGAACTCCTGACCTCGTGATCCGCCCACCTGGCCTCCCAAAGTGCTGGGATTACAGGTGTGAGCCAACACGCCCGGTCAGCCTACTATAATTTCTAAGATTCCCTCATCTACTGACTTTGAGACCTGGGGTAGACAATAAATTGAGGTAATTAGCAAGCATGTTTACCTGGATAATCTCCAAAGGAATGAAAATTCATAAAGACAAAATGCGAACGCACACAGTTATTTCTGACTTATATGTATTCTAGTCTATGCATAAACACAGTGGTGCTACACAACACTCACAAATCAGAAAATCACTGTAGTCTAAACATTGTTTTGTGCTATGCCTGAATTTTTACTTATTTATTTTTTTTTTAGAGACCGAGTCTCACTCTGTCACCCAGGCTGGAGTGCACTGATGCAATCCTAGCTCACTGTGACCTCAAACTCCTGAGCTCAAGTGATCCTCCCATCTCAGCCTCCCAAGTAGCTGGGATCACATGCGGGTGCCACTACACCCAGCTAATTTTTGTATTTTTACTTTTTGTAGAGATGGGGCCTTGCCGTGTTGCCCAGGCTAGTCTCGAACGCCTGGTCTCCAAGCAATCCTCCCACCTTGGCCTCCCAAAGTGCTGGGATTACAGGCATGAGCCCCCGCGCCCAACCTATGCCTGATTTTTAAATTTTTACTATAAAACCTAAACTCTTAAAGCAGTAAATAATACCACTACCTGAACATCTGTGTGTGTGTGTGTGTGTGTGTGTGTCTGTGTGTGTGTGAGATGGAGTCTCACTCTGTTGCCCAGGCTGGAGTGCAGCGGCGCGATCTCGGCTCCCTGCAACCTCTGTCTCCCAGGTTCAAGCAGTTCTCCTGCCTCAGCCTCCCAAGTAGCTGGGATTACTGGCACACACCACCATGCCTGGCTAATTTCTGTATTTTCAGTACAGATGGGGTTTCACCATGTTGACCAGGCTGGCCTCAAACTTCTGACCTCGGGTGATCTGCCTGCCTCAGCCTCCCAAAGTGCTGGGATTATAGGCACGAGCCACCACGCCTGGCCTTGAACATCTTTTACTGTGACTGCATATAGGTGTATGTATATGAATGTTTTTAAAATTTTCTGTATGATGGAGCGCAGAGGCCTGGGCGCAAGGGAGTAAAGGGTCTTTAAGTAATCACTATATTTTCAACCTCAAATATCCTATCTAGAGCCAGAGGTTTTTTTTTCTCACCCTCCTAGGAGCTCACGGCACTGCAAATCTGTTAACAGAGGTGCTTTTATGCTGCCCCTTGGCATGGTTATTTCATAACTGCAGCCAATTATAAGAGAACAAGCAATCAAACAGAACAGAGAGCAAAGGCTCTTCCTTTGTGGAGGAGCTAAAATTCCCACTGCTTATCATGTTACTTTCTCCTGTGTGTTGTTATCAAATATTGGGACTCTGGTTACACTGTCAAGGCCATGGGACAAGCTATGCTCCTCTCTTAAGCAACTGACCCGTCTCTCCTGGCAACTCTCTTTGGTACTGGACCTCTCCAAGATCAGTCCTCAAATTAATAACAACACTGACAAGGGTCTTCGGACCACCGTGTTTGGTAGCTGGCTGCTTGGGACCATCCAGGTTTGCCCCTTTGCCTGGCTTGGGTAACCCACTGTATGGTGCACACGAATAAGCCTGATGCCGAGAAGAATGAGCCTTGTAGTTATGAAAAGTGACTCAATGGGATTATAAAATCTACCCTGCAGCCTGGGAGCAGTGGTTCACACCTGTAATCCCAGTGCTTTGGGAGGCCAAGGCAGGAGAGTCGCTTGAAGCTAGGAGTTGGAGACCAGCCTGGGCTATATAGCGAGACGGGCATGGTGGCGTGTGGCTGTAGTCTCAGGTACCTCGAGAGGCTGAGGCAGGAGGATCGCTTGAGCCCAGGAGGTCGAGACTGCAGTGAGTTGTGATCGTGCCACTACTGCAGCCTGAGTCACAGAGCAAGATCCCGTCTCAAAACAAACAAACAAACAAACAAACAAACACTATCCTGTAAACGTATAAAAATGTCACTAATTTCAATGTGTTTCGGTAAAAAGGAATGAAGTACTGATACATGCTGAAATTCACATAGATCCTCAAAAACATTGTGCTCAGTGAAAGAAGCCACACACAAAAAGTCACATATCAGATGATCCACTTTATGTGAAATATCCAGAATAGAGGAATTCGTAGATACAGACAGCAGATTAGGGGTTGCCAGGGACTGAGGGATTAGGGGATGGGGAGCGGCCATGTAATGGATACAGGGTTTCTGTATGGGATGATGAAATATTCCGAAAGTACATAGTGGTAACGGTGGCACAACGTGCACTAGTAAATGCACTAAATGTCACTAAACTGTACACTTTCAGATGACTAATTTTATGTCATGCGATTTTCACTTTAATTAAAAACTACAATGTTGGCCAGGCGTGGTGGCTCACAACTATAATCCCAGCACTTTGGGAGGCCAAGGCAGGAGGATCATTTGAGCCCAGGAGTTCGACATCAGCCTGGCCAACATGGTGAAACCCCCATCTCTACAAAAAAAATACACAAAAAATTAGCCATGTATGGTGGCACACACCTGTAGTCCCAGCTACTCGGGAGGCTGAGGTGGATCGCTTGAGACCAGGAGGCAGAGGTTGCAGTGATTGGAGATCGTGCCACTGCATTCCAGCCTGGGCGACAGAGTGAGACTCTGTCTCAAACAACAACAAAAACACAATATATTTTGGTAATGCATAACTTCTTGGGATGAATTTTAAATGTTTATTTTTTATGCAAGAGCTAACACAAGTGCTCTCAGCACAATGACTTTTTACCTTCTGAAAGTGGCTAGAACGCATCAACACCAAGGTTTATCAAGTGGTGACAATGTGGACACCAATACTTGCAAAGTGGCAGCGTCACTGTCATAGACCCCCACTTTCCCCATCAGAGATCCCAGTGCCAAGGATGTACCAACTTCTTCCTGTTCCTTGGGTTTTCTCTCTTTTTCTTTCTTTTTTTGGGGGGCACAGGGTCTCGCTTTTGTCACCCAGGCTGGAGTGCAATGGCACAAACTCAGCTCACTGCAACCTCCGACTCCCAGGTAGAAGCGATTCTCCTACCTCATCCTCCAGAGTAGCTGGGATTACAGGCACCCACCACCACACCCGGCTAATTTTTGTATTTTTAGTAGAGACAGGGTTTCACCATGTTGGCCAGGCTGGTCTCGAACACTTGACCTCAGGTGATCCACCCATCTCGGCCTCACTGCAACCTCCACCTCCCGGGTTCAAGCGATTCTCCTGCCTCAGCCTCCTGAGTAGCTGGGACTACAGGCATGCACCACCAAGCCCAGCTAATTTTTGCATTTTTAGTAGAGATGGGGTTTCAGTATGTTGGCCAGGATGGTCTCTATCTGTTGACCTCGTCATCTGCCCCCCTCTGCCTCCCAAAGTGCTGGGATTACAGGCGTGAGCCACTGCGCCTGGCCATCTTGGATGTTCCAGCCTTGGCTAAGCTCCCTGCTGCATGAAGTCACATGAGTGACCCCAACCAACACGAGGTGGAGCAGAAGAACTGTGCCTTACAGGTCAGTCAATACATAAACTCATAAGAACTCATCAATTGTTGTTATTTTATGCCACTAAATTTGGGGGTGGCTTGTTAGGCAGCTCTACACTTGAGATCCAGACCAAATGGAGAGAGTATGGTAAGCTCTGGGGAGCAGGTTGCAACCTGAAAAGCCTGGCGGACTCGACTTGTGGAGGAAGACTGCTGGCCCCTACTTATTCCCCCAGCAGAATAAGTAATAATTACAAAGGATTTGCAGGAAACAAGGGAAATTGATGAGGGAGAGCCAGTTCTTGTTCTCTATCTGTCCAGGAATATTTTTTGGCATCGTCCTTAGTGTACTATTTCTAATAGTCATACAATAACGTCTTGTCCTCTTGCCCTTTCTCTGTTTCTCCATTTAACAGGTTAGGCCTGTGCAGGCTGGACAGTGCAGCTCGGACAAGGACCACATTAGATCCTAGATGCCTCCATGGCAGGAGATAGTATCACAATGTAAAAAATGCTTGTATAGGCTGGGCGAGGTGGCTCACGCCTGTAATCCCAGCACTTTGGGAGGCTGAGGCAAGCAGATCACTTGAGGTCAGGAGTTCGAGACCAGCCTGGCCAACATGATAAAACCCCGTCTCTACTAAAAATACAAAAATTAGCTGGGCATTGTGGTGCTTGCCTGTAGTCCAGCTACTCGGGAGACTGAGGCAGGAGAATGGCGTGAACCCAGGAGGTGGAGGTTGCAGTGAGCTGAGATCACACCACTGCACTCCAGCCTGGGGGACAGAGTGAGGCTCCGTCTCGAAAAAAAGAAAAAAAAAAAAAAAAGAAAATGCTTGTATAGCAAATAGGTTACGCTTTAGAAAACCACAGCTACCTTTGATAGAGGAGTTTGGGTTGAGAACGTATGCATCTTGACTTTCATTTGTTCAAATGATTACGTCGATGACTAACCTCAAGTGAGCTTATGACTGGGCAGGGAATGTGACCCACATCTAAAGTCTGTGCCGTGCCACTGCCCACGGGCTGCTTGGCTTCAGAACAAAGCGATTATTTGTATCGGTGAATCCAAGTTGGTCCTCTTGCCCCCCATGCTATAATTGGATACATCGAGTTTGTAAGTACAATGTCACCAGAAATGTCACTTGTAAATGCAAAGCTCAAATCATCAGATCCAAGACTCTAAGACACCCAGCCTTGCAGAACAAGGATGGAACTTGAGAGGGGATAGAATGTGCTAGAGCTTACACTGATGACCTGGAGGGTCACAGCCTTACCCAGATGTACAGGGGCTGCAGTCAGAGTGGGGACAAGTTTTCTGTTCAAAGGCAGTGAAAAGCTTTTTAGAACAATGGAAGCAAATAATATCTCTTGTTGTATTGTGTACAAAATGTAAGACAGATCAATGGAATACACACAATAACAGATAAAGGAAATACACAGGAAATGCGCGCAAGAAAACCACCTGGGTCTCTGAATGACAGGAAATAGTGCTGTCTAATAGTGCACTAAGATTGTGTTAGAAATTTCTTCCCTAGCAATGAAAGACAGTTAAAAGGAATCATGTCATTGTATGTGCAAATCTTGGTATTTTCATTGCATATGTATCGTATAAATTAAGCTTTTGTCTGATTTCCACTGTCTGCAAGAGTTAAAATTAAAAAAATAAACACTTGGCTGGACCACACATTGAATTAATGATCCTAACACAAAAATGATACTGAAGACAATGTGAATGCACTAATGCCACCGAACTGTATACTTGAAAATGGTTAAGATGGTAAGTTGTATGTTATGGGTATTTTACCACTATTAAAAAAAAAGCTTTTAAGAAAAAAGGCTAATAAGATTTCTGGGTTCAGGCAGGAGTAGGAAGGCAGTGAAAACCCGAATTCCCCCACTTCTCCTAAAAGAAGTCCAAACACAGGAAGAATGAATGAGTCCTTGATGTACTGGAGGAAACCAGAACCTGTGCCATTAGAAAGCGCTAGGATGTGACAAAGCAGGGAGGGGACTACAAAGGGCCCCAGCGGTCCCGACCAGGATCCACCCTTTCAGGACATGGCCCAGGCCCGCGCAGGATCGCATGGGGGCAGATGCGAGCCCCAGGAGAACTCCCGGGGGCCCCCGGCGGCCGCCTGGGGCTTCCTGACGCGCGACGGGCGCGGCGGCGCCAGAAGAGGGCGCCCGGGAGCCGAACAGGAGGCCAAACCCCGGGCCTTCCCGCGTTCCCGGGGGTCCCCGTGCTAAGGCAGACAGAAGTCGCCCACCCGTCAACAGTGAGAACCAGAATCCACAAAGGCCAAAGTGCGGCAGGCACAGGGACAAAGCAAAACGACCCACAGAGCAAGAAGACCGAGCTGCTGCCGCCGCTCACCGGAAAAAGCGTTGCACAGGGCCCGAGGCAGGCGCTTCGCAGAGGCGTTCAGCTCCTTCCTGCTGGGAGCTGTTCTGGGGCTCCGGGTCCCACGGCCGGCCGTTTGCCCAGCCGTTTCTGAAGACGCAGCCT
>NW_026652282.1:133914574-133931580 GCF_009828535.3 Hylobates moloch
CCAGGCCCTTACTGTCCCTCGTTCTCTCCATTCCAGGACCATCCTAATAACCGTTTTTGCTTTTTTCTTTTTTTTTCTTCTTTTGGAGACGGAGTCTCTCTCTGTTGCCCAGGTTGGAGTGCAGTGGCATGATCTCGGCTCACTGCAAGCTCCGCCTCCCATGTTCAAGCGATTGTCTTGCCTCAGCCTCCTCAGCCTCCCGAGTAGCTAGGATTACAGGTGCTCACCACCACGCCTGGCTAATGTTTGTATTTTTAGTAGAGAAGCAGTTTCACCATGTTGGCCGGGCTGGTCTCGAGCTCCTGACCTCAAGTGATCCATGCACCTTGGCCTCCCAAAGTGCTGGGATAACAGGCGTGAGCCACCACGCCCGGCCCATCCTAATAACCTTGAAGCCTGATTGTAGCCTCCCCTCTCCCACCTGTCCTCAACTATGCAGGGAGTGGAGCAGTGCCTCACGGGGTTCCTCCTCCTGGAAGTCAAAGAAAAGTCAAGCTTTTAACGAGGTCTGGCAGCCCCCGTGCTACCACTGACCAGGGTGTGAGGGTGGCCCAGGCCTCTAGTGCCCAGCTGGGGTAGCTGCCCGGTCCCCAACTGTGTGGAGAGATTCTCACTGTGGAGAAACTCTAACTTTGAGAGTTTCTCTTAAAAGGCCAGCACTTTTATAGTATCAGAGGTTTGGCCCTACATTTTAAAATGTTTTTCTCTGGTGAGTCTTTGAAGCCAATCAATCAGAATAGTGGTTGCATCAGCTGGGAGAGCCTCAGCATCTTCATTCATTCATTTCCTTTGCAAACGGGCAAAAGCATGCTTTGGGGGAAACTCCTCCCCTTTACTCTTGTTCTAGCTGTACAGAAAAAAGCCACCATCACCCAGCAGGATCATCTTTTTTTTTTTAAGTAAAAAAAAATTTTAGGGACAAAGTCTTGCTCTGTCACCCAGGCTGGAGTGTAGTGGCATGATTGCAGCTGACTCCAGCCTCGGACGCCTGGGTTTAAGTGATCCTTCCACTTCAGCCTCCCAGAGGGTTGGGGTTTACAGGCATGAGTCACCACGCCCAGCCACCCAGCAGAAGAATCTCATCGAGCCCTCCAGCATGCTGGAGAGTGTCAAGGAGGCCTCCCCTGAGGAAATGAGTCCCTCCCCTGTGACTGTGCCCGGACTGAGGGTCTTTGATGGCTACAGAGTTTCACGGTGTCCCTACAGAGTTGGTCAGCTCAGGAACCCCCAGGTAAGGACTGGCAGGCAGAGGGGCTGCTCCCTATTGTGCACAGCGCTACAGAAAGTGTGGATGGAGGATGAGCTGCTATTCAGTGCTGAAGCTGGAACCTCACACTGGCTCCCACAGCTTCTTCTGCCATCCTGTCACCTTATTCCATGCAATCTAATGTATGTATTTTCCTGGGATTGCTCTAGTTATTCAGAGCAGAAGGACCAGCCTCAAGGATTTCAAGTAGAGGTCAGTCTCATGGGGGCCAGACAGGCCGAGCCGGCCACCACTCACTCGCTTCCCTCCCAGTACAAGACTCAGACCGCCATGACCATGACTGAGATGTCTCGGGTGCCCTCGAGCCACCCCCCCAGGAGCCAAATTCTTCCCGAGAGTCCATTATCCCGGGGACAGCTGTCTTGTGATCCTGTTCCCTGGAGAACACAGGCACGGAACAAGCCCTGATCCCCTTCGGTGTCGACTCAGTAGAGTGCACAGCCAGGAAACCACAGAAGGCAGGCAGAACCAGTTCTCCAGCTGTAGCTACAAGTTAACTATAAAAAGACCCCTGGGTCCACAGGGCAGGGCTACTCGGCTGGCTCTGGCCCAGGCTCTTGGGCACAATTCTGGCCACAGACAGGAAGCACAGAGAAGATAACCAATGGTGTCACAAACAGGTTTTCCAAGATTTCAATCTGGGAGACAGGACACTTCATCCAGGCTTCTGGTTTCAAAATTGGAAGACAAATGTCCTAAGGGGTCTTGTCAGTTTTGTATACTGGCACACAGCCATGACTTACAGAAACAGGACTTTTGGTCTCTCACCCTGGAAGCCAAGAGGAACTAATCAAAATGGGCCAAAGGACCAGAAACTTCCAGTGGACATCACACTTGGACAGATGAGAGCTCGGAAAGCAGCTCAATTGCTGTGACCAAAGTTTGGCTCCCCCCTCAGTGACAGTTCTCCTGGGAAGGAAGGTAAGAGACTCAAGGAGCCTCTGGGGTCCCTCTGGGACTTCCCAGGCCAGGGCTGTGCTCCAGTGGCAGCTATCCTGAGGCCAGGGACATTGAGGGGAACCTCTAAACAATGGAAACAGCCAAAGAGATGATGAGCCGTAGGTCCAAGTGCAGCCAGGCAGCCTGAAAAGAGAAAGGGAAGGTGGAGTTCTCAGGGACAGGCTTCAGAGGAAGAGGAGGGTTTACATGAGTCTCTTCAGTGGGGCCAAAGCAAGTTCATTTCCCAAGGGCTAAAAGTCTGCCATGTTTTTATGAGTCGTTTGGGTTAAACCTGGGTCATGTTGACCTAGATACATCTCCAAGAAACACCAGATATGGGAATCTTAATAAGAAAGAATGAGCAACATGGTTGGGATCTTCCAACAGAAATACAGTGCAAGAGGCTGGGTGCGGTGGCTCACGCCTGTAATCCCAGCATTTTGGGAGGCCGAGGTGGGTGGATCATGAGGTCAGGAGTTCAAGACCAGCTTGGCTAACATGGTGAAACCCTGTCTCTACTAAAAATACAAAAATTAGCCGGGCGTGATGGTGGGCGCCTGTAATCCCAGCTACTCGGGAGGCTGAGGCAGCGAACTGCTTGAACCCAGGAGGTGGAGGTTGCAGTGAGCCGAGATTGCACCACTGCTCTCCAGCCTGGGCGACAGAGCGAGACTCCATCCCCCCTTCCCCCCCGCAAAAAAAAAAGAAATATAGTGCAAAAAAGTCCAGTTTTTTTCTCATAACAGTGTTCTGCTTAAGTTTGGAGAAAATATGCTTTTTCTTAAGTTTGAAATAAAGTTTAGCTACTTGTGGATGGGGTCTTTGTGTCATTCCCACATCAGACACCAATCTATACTATTGCCAGGAGGATGGCGACATGATTGATGGGAAAAGGAAAAACACACAGGTGGCTCCTTAGAGCAGGGAGCAAAGCAGTGATGCCTGTCAGAGGCAGAAGCTTCCCTGACAGGACTAATGACATTTACAGTCCTCATTGAGAGAAACAAGAGAAAAGGCACATGGAAACTATACTATGAATGGAAAATGGCTACAACCACAGATGCAGACAGGATTTTAAAGTAATGGCTATTATGAATAACTTTCTGCCAATACATTTGAAAATACAGTTGAAATGAACAAAGTCCTAGAAAAAGAAATTACCAGTATTGACTCAAGAAAAAGCAAAGACCCTAAATAGTCATATAATTATAAATTTTTTGTTATTAATAAAATATCTTCCCTTCAAACCAAACTCTAGGCCTAGATGACTTCATCAGCAAGATCTATCAAATATTCAAGAAGCAATAGTTCTAATTTTACACAAACTCTTTCAGAGAATTAAGAAAAAGAGGCTCCACTCTTGTTAGAAGGCAAACATAACCTTGAAACCAAAACCTGTCAAGGACAGGTTGAAATGAGAAAGAAAATTATAAGCCAACTTCACTTGTAGGCAGAGATTCAGAAATCCCAAACAAAATACTAGCAATATATAAAAAAGATAATACATGGTGACTGGACTGGGCATGGTGGCTACGCCTGTAATCCCAGCACTTTGGGAGGCTGAGGTGGATGGATCACCTGAGGTCATGAGTTCAAGACCAGCCTGGCCGACATAGTGAAATCCATTCTCTACTAAAAATACAAAAAATTAGCTGGGCCTGGTGGCGTGCGCCTATAATCCCAGCTACTCGGAGGCTCAGGCAGGAGAATCGTTTGAACCCAGGAGGTGGAGGTTGCAGTGAGCCGAGATTGTGCCACTGCACTCCAGCCTGGGTAACAGAGCAAGACGCTGTCTCAAAAAAAAACAAAACCAAAGGAAAAAAAAGATAATACATGGTGACCAAGATGTGTTTATCTCAGGAGTGCAAAGTTAGTTTAATAATATAAAATCATTTATTGTAATTAACCAAATTAATGTTAAAGAAGAAAAATTACATGATCCCCAGGGCATGGTGGCTCATGCCTGTAAGCCTAGCACTTTGGGAGGCTAAGGCAGGCAGATTGATTGAACTCAGGAGTTTGAGACCAGCCTGGTTAACATGGTGAAACCTCATCTCTACAAATAATAGACACACACACACACACACACAAAAATGATGGCACATGCCTGTCATCCCAGCTACTTGGGGGGCTGAGGCAGGAGAATCACTTGAACCCGGGGGGTGGAGGTTGCAGTGAGCCGAGATCTTGCCACTGCACTCCAGCCTAGGTGAAAGATTGAGACTCTGTCTGAAAAAAAAAAAAAAAAAGAAAGAAAGAAAGAAAAAGAAACTGTAAAAAAAGGAAAAGGAAGGAACCTGTACCTCTACTTCACACCATTACAAAAATCAATTTTGCATAGATTGAAAACCTAAATAGGAAGGGCAAAATAATAAATCTTTAAGAATAAAATGAGAATAGCTCCATTACTAGGGGTAAGCAAATGGTTGCATGGGTATTCAATTTAGAATTGTTCTTTAAACTGTACAATATATTTGATGCACTCTATTTCAAACAGCCTTATCAAGGTATAGCCTACATAAAACAAAGTGTGTGTTGCTTAAAGTATACAGAGGCTGGGTGTGGTGGCTCACACCTGCAATCTCAGCACTTTGGGAGGCTGAGGCAGGAGGATTGCTTGAGGCCAGGATTTGAGACCAGCCTGGGCAACAAACATAATGAAGCCTAGTTGCTACAAAAAATTTAAAAACTAGCCAGGCATTGTGGCACGCACTTGTGGTCCCAGCAACTTGGAAGGCCAAGGCAGGAGGATCACTTGAGCCCAGAAGTTCAAGGTTACGGTAAACTATGATTGCCACTGTACTCCAGCCTGGGAGACAGAGTGAGACCTATCTCTAAAATAAGGATAATAATAAAGTATATAATTTTGCTGGGCACCATGGCATGTGCCTGTAGTCCCAGCTACTCAGGAGGCTGAGGCAGGAGGATTGCTTGAGCCCAGGAGTTTAAGACCAGCCTGGGCAACAAACATAGTGAAGTCTGGGCAACATAGTGAGACCGCCATCTCTAATTTTAAAAAATAAATAACACAAAGTATACCATTTGGTCCATTTTGACACAGGTATACACCCTTAAAACCACCGCAATCAAGGTAATGAACACAGCTATCAACCCTAAGAGCTTCCTCCTGCATCTCTGTAAATCCTCCCTCCCGACACTCCCCATATCCCAATCTCCAGGCAACCCCGATCAGCTTTCTGTCACTACAGATTAGTTTGTATGGTCTAGAGTTCCATATAATCATACAGTATATCCTCTCAATGTGGCCTCTTTTAGTGTAATTATTTTGACATGCATTTAGGTAGTTGCCTGCTTGAATATCATATTCCTTTTGGTTGCTGAATAGTATTCCTTTGGACGGATGTACTACAATTTATCATTCACCCTCTGAAGGACATTTGAGTTGTTTCCAGTCAGAACTACTACAAATAAAGCTGCTGTGACTATAAAAATTCACAGAGAGGTTAATTCTGGGTCGAGAATGCAGATTGAACACCTGCATCTAATTCCACACCCCAGTAAAGCTATAGCAAAGCAACTTTGGGGAGAAAAAAAGGGGCATAAATCGACATGAATGGAGAGGGCAGGGGATGACACAACAGGAACAAGGTTTGGAGAGCCAGACAAACAGCTCTCAGAATGTCAGAGGGCAAGCTGCAGAGGGAGCCCAGGGCCCAGGAACTGGAGCTGGGGGCGGAGGGGGCTCTAAAATAAAGAGGACTGGGTGAAGGTTGACCACAGTGACTCACGCCTGTAATCTCAGCACTTTGGGAAGCTGAGGCAGGTGGATCACTTGACTCCAGGAGTTCCAGACCAGCTTGGGCAACATGGCAAAACCCCTTCTCTATCAAAAATACACAAGTTAGCCAGGCGTGGTGGCACATGCCTGTAATCCCAGCTACTTTGGAGGCTGAGGCACAATAATTGCTTGAACTGGGGAGGCGGAGGTTGCAATGAGCTGAGATTACGCCGCTGCACTTCAGCCTGGGAGACAGAGCAAGACCCTGTCAAAAAAAAAAAAAAAAAAAGGAAAAGAAAAGAAAAGAAAAAGGACTGGGTGAAAGCTGGTTACTAATGGTTACTAAGCACTCTGGGCTCCGGGTGCTAGGGTAACCTATTGTCCCAGCCACTTTCAGTGCTGCCAGCCCCATGTCCCCTGAACGCCCTCAGTCCCAGGCAAACCTCTCTGCCCGTGTGCTCCTGGGCAACTGTGCGTCCTCCATCCTGACAGAAATGGAGGACTTTATTCTCTGGAGAGGGCAAAGGAGTTAGTGAACTGTGGGACACCAGGTCCAATTGAAGGCAGTGAAATTCTACCCGGAGCAGAGTGACGCTGTGAGCCGGCACTGCCTGCAAGCGCTGAGCGACGTCCCCTCCCCTGCTCTGCTCCCAGAACTCTGCAACCAGGTCCCGGCCCTCCAGGAGGAATCTGATGTCCCCAGAGCTTCTTGTCGTTCTCCCAGACTGAAAGGCAGGAGCTGCCAAATGGAAAAGGCCCACAGTATGCCCTGCGTGTGGCTGACAACAGAGCCCCTACCAGGCAGATCACCATGACATCTCAGAGCACGGAGGACACGAGGAAGGTTCAATGAGCTTCCAAGGAGAGTTCCGTGTAGAGGCAGGAAGCAGAATGGCTGGCTTATATTTTTGTAATGAAACGGTCAGTCAAGTGAGACACAGCACAGGCTCAGGAAAAAAGAGTCGCTTATCCTCACAGGTCCGGGAGCTGTGACGTGGGACATGGGAGATACGGCCTGGCACACGAGGCCCCACGGGGAAGCACCAGGGGGTCGGGAGGCAGAATACAGGGGTGACAGGAAGACTGAGGCCAGAGCCTTTGCTGGGGAGCTTAAGGGCACAGGGCTGGTCCCTGGCTGCCTGGCACCTGGCTCTGGGATGATGAAGGCAGAGGGAGGAGGAAAGCGCCTGGGCTGCTCAGTCTGCACACCAAAGCCCGTTAGCGGCAGGGCCCTTCCTTCTCTCTAAGAATTGGCTGGCCCTGGGAGGACAGTCTCCCCAGCTAGAAAGAGTTTTTTTATATTCGTTTTTGGAGTTTTTAGAAAAGATGTCAAAACATTATAATATACAGGTAATGTATGTGCACACACACACACACAGACACACACACACACACACAACACACACACTGCAATGGCAACACCTGGAGCTAATGGAGCAATTCCCTCCAAGCGCTGGAGGAAAATCATTTCCAACCTAGAATTCCACATGTAGCCACATCATCAACGGCATCAGTGGACAGAAGGTTGTCAGACATGCATGTTCTCAAACATTTCTCTCCCACACACTCTTTCTCAGTGCGCCAAACTCAGGGGGTAGACAAGAACAAGACAACAAGGGCTACAGGGACACCAGTGCCAACAGACAGGAGACACAAAGGAGACCCCGGGAGGGGGGTTCAGCCTGACCAGCTCCCAGGCTTGAGGGCAGCCAGCCTAGAACAGCAAAGTGTGACTTAGAGACAGAGGTGTGCAGTCTCTGGTTCCCATCCCAGCCCTGTCAGGTGCATGACTGCAGACCCCTGTTTCCCAGGAGTTGCTAACAACCTTGCCCACTGGCTTTCCCAGAAATGAACTGTCAGGGAAGCCGGGGCCAGGCCGTGACCCAGAAACTCTGTCCGGCTTCCTTCTCCTGGGAGTCTTGGCCCTTTCCTTACTCACCACTTGGTTTTCTATGCATCACCTTTCTTGTGCATTTCTACGCATCACCTTTCTTGTGCATCTCTATGCATCACCTTTCTTGTGCATTTCTACAAAGCGCGACTTCCCTGTCACTCTATCTAAACTCACAACCCTCCCACTGCCTGTCATGCTAGACTCCGGGGCTAGAACACTGAAGAAAATTGCAAAGATGCCATTTCCTCCTTGACACCGATAACAAAGGCAAGAGAGGTGCAAGTGTGTTTGCGGAAGTTATCCATTCAGTGAACTGACACGTGAGTGCCGAGGACGGACCAGGCACTTCCAGATGCTGGCTTGAGCCCTGTTCTTGGGGCACGCTCCTTTGAGCGAAGACCAAAGTGAACACACCTCTAGAATCTGGAACGTTCAGTAGCGATAGGTGCTTGGAAGGAGGGCAGAGCCAAGGCGGAGAGCAGGACCAGGTAGCAGTGGCAGTGGCAGCTGCTGTTCCAGATGTGCTGGGTGGAGAGGGTTTCTCAGTGGCCAAGGCCATTTGAGTAATTGATTCTGATTTCCTTTGCAGCACCATATATTATCATCCTTTGTAAATGTGTCCTTGGAACTAGATAGCGCACATTCTCTGTAGTGTACACAGTTTGACAGATAGTTTTAGCCAGCTTGTTTCCTTCTCTTGGTTTTGCCCCAAGAAAAAGACTGTGCTATACTTCTGCCCATTTCTTCTTCACCTACTTCCAGCAAATTGTGCTTTCTCTAATAAATGCTGCCCAGTTCATAAAGATTCATTACAGTTACCTCTTTATGGCAAAGTGGTCTCCTTATTGACATAAAATTATACTTTTTTGATATCATTTAATGTTCTTTGAGTTCTGCTTTGCCAGACACCATTACTGCTTTTTTCACTAATTTACATTTATTCACCCAAACTGAAAGAGGTTGCTGAGAGCAGGTGGGTCTCTGAAGAGTTCAGACAGTTGTTCAATTAACTGGCACTTCTGAGGGACAAACCAGTGACCATTTTCTTGGAATGGCAGGGCCATAGGGCATAAGTCAGTAGCTGGTTCACAGGGAATCATCCCCATTTTCGAAATAAGTGATTATCTGGAAGGAAACATTCTGGAACCAAGTCTAGCAAACTCAGACGCGAGGAGCAACAGCAGTCTGAACAGTGGCGGTGAGCAGGAAAGCCACGTAGATGGAGAACTGTGAGAAAGCCACAATGTCTAAAGCTGTGGGGTAACAACAAGTAAAAAGCTGAACAAACTGAAAAATCAACAGTTTTTCTTAGACCTATAAGAAAAGCTCACTTCCACTGCCCCGGAAGTTGGAGAGACAGACAGGTAGATACAGAGAATCACGACTGGGCAGAAACATTCATGGGAACCGCTGCTGGAGGGGAGACCTGAACTGTAATTGATGAATTGCTGGGGGCTAGGTATGGACAAATTTCAGAGCTAAAAACTTCAGAGGTGGCCACTGATGGGGTGAGCACACTTTTGTGAGTTTTACCTCCAGGAGCTTGACCAGGTTCTCACAGTAAATATCAGAGAATAACTTCCTCATGCTTCTGGCAGGGGGAGGGAAAAGGAACCATTTTGAAATCATTACCTCCAACTTCCCAGAAACCCTGGAAGCAAGGAAGGAGCAGAGTGAAATGTTTCCAGTGTTGAGAGGGAAACTCCACTGACCTAGAATTCTGTACTCCCAGAAGTTATCCTTCAAGAGTGATGGAGAATAAAGACTTTCTCAAACAAATAAATATTGAGAAAATGTGTTGCCAGTAGACCTGCATTGCAGGAAATGGTAAAAGAAGTCCTTTAAAGAGAAGGACAATGACATAGGGTAGAAACTTGGATATATGTAAGGAAAGGAGAGCATCAGAGAAGGAATAAATGAAAGTAAAAGAAAAACGTGTATTTTTCTTATTCCTAATTGATCTAACCGCTAACAGTTTCTTCAAAATAATAATAGCAACAATCTATTTGATTATGTAGCCTTATATACAGGTGAAATGAATGACAGCAACGGCGCAGGGATGAGAGGGAAGCATTAAGATTATTGTGTTATTATAAGGTATTCACACTCCCTGGGAAGTGGTACAGTGCTATTTGGAAGTGGGCTTGGATTAGTTGTAAATGTATAAGGCAAACTCTAGGGCATCTGCTAAAAAAGGTATTAAAAAAGAAATATAACTGATATGCTAAGAAAGGAGAGAAAATAGAATCACATGAAATGCTCAATTAAAACCACAAAAGGAAGAAAAAAAGCAGAAAACAAAAATAGAAACAAAAGCAAAAATTAGAAAACAGCACCAAATATCATTAAATGCCAATAGTTTAAGTACACCAATTAAAAGGCAGAGATTGGCTGGGCATGGTGGGTCAGGCCTGTAATCCCAGCACTTTGGGAGGCCGAGGCAGGTGCATCACCTGAGGTCAGGAGTTCAAGAGCAGCCTGGCCAACATGGGGAAACCCCGTCTCTACTAAAAATACAAAAATTAGCCAGGCATGGTGGCAGGCACCTGTAATCCCAGCTACTTGGGACACTGAGGCAGGAGAATCACTTGAACACGGGAGGCAGAGGTTGCAGTGAGTGAAGATTGCGCCATTGCACTCCAGCCTGGGTGACAGAGTGAGACTCCATCTCAAAAAAAAACAAATAAATAAAATAAATAATAAAAGACAGCGATTGTCAGAGTAAGTCACAAAACATGAGCTAATTGTATGTTGTCTACAGGAAACCCATTTGACGTGTAGACACCTGTAGATTAAAGGTAAGCGGATGGAGAAAGATATATCATGCTAACAAATAATCAAAAGCAAGCAAGCAGTAGCTATATTAATTTCAGGCAGAGCAGACTTCAAAGCAAGGAAAGTTATCATGGATAAAGAAGGGCATTACAGGCTGGGAGCGGTGGCTCACGCCTGTAATCTCAACCCTTTGGGAGGCCGAGGCGGGTGGATCACCTGAGGCCGGGAGTTTGAGACCAGCCTGACTAACATGGAGAAACCCCGTCTCTACTAAAAATACAAAAAATTAGCCGGGCGTGGTGGTGGGTGCCTGTAGTCCCAGCTACTCGGGAGGCTGAGGCAGGAGAATCGCTTGAACCCGGGAGGTGGAGGTTGTGGTGAGCCGAGATCGTGCCATTGCACTCCACCCTGGGAAACATCTCAAAAAAAAAAAAAAAAAAAAAGGCATTACATAACAATAAAGGGGTCAATTCTCCAAGAATACACAACAATCCTCAATATGTAAGTGCCTAACAACAAAGTGTTCAAATACATGAGGCAAAAACTGGTAGAACAACAAGGAGAAATTGATGAGTCCATTGACAAAGTTGGAGACTTCAATACCCCTCTGTCAGAAATTAACAGATCCAGCAGGCAGAAAATCAGGAAGGACATAGTTGAACTCACCAACACCATCAATCAACCTAATATAACTGACATCTATAGAATACTTTATCCAACAACAGCAGAGTACACATTCTTCTCAACCTCCCATGGAACATTCTTCAAGACGGACCACATTCTGGGCCATAAAGCACACCTTAACAAATGTAGAAGAATAGAATTACACAGTGTTTTCTCTCAGACCACATTGGAATTAAACAAGAAATGAATAACAGAAAGATAACTGGAAGTCCCCAAATACTTGAAGATTAAACAACATGTGTCTGAATAACACATGGGTAAAAGAAGAAATCTCAAGAGAAATTTATAAGTATTTTGAACTAAATGAAAATGAAAACACTGCTTACTAAAATGTGTGGGATGCTGTGAATGCAGTGCTTAGAGGGAAATTTATAGCACTGACTGCATATATTAGAAAAGAAGAAAGATCTAATATGAATAATCTAAGCTTCCACCTTAGGAAACTAGAAAAAGAAGAGCAAATTAAATTCAAAGTAAGCAGAAGAAAACGAATAATAAAAATTATGGCAGGCCAGGCACTGTGGCTCATGCCTGTAATCTCAGTGCTTTGGGAGGCTGAGGCAGAAGGATTGCTTGAGCTCAGGAGTTTGAGACCAGCCTGGGCAACATAGTGAGGCCCTATCTCTACAGAAAATAAAAATAAAATAAAATTTAAAGTAAAAATTATAGCAGAAATCAATAAAATTAAAAACAGTAAATTAATAGAGAAAGTCAATGAAATCAAAAACTGGTTCTTTGAAAAGAATAATACAATTTGTATGGCTCTCGTTAACTAGGAAAAAAATGGAGAACACAAATTACTAGTATCAGAAATGAAAGAGAGAACATCACTGTGGATGCCATGGACATTAAAAGGATAATAAAGAAATCCTATGAACAACTCTATGCCCACAAATTTGGAATCTACATAAAATGAATCCATTCCTTGAAAGACACAATCTGCCAAAACTCACACAAGAAGAAATAAACAATATGAATAGGCCTATATCTCTTTTTTTTTTTTTTTTTTTTGAGACAGAGTCCCACTCTGTCGCCCAGACTGGAGTGCAGTGGTGCAATCTCCTCTCACTGCAGCCTCCGACTCCCAGGTTCAAGTGATTCTCTTGCCTCAGCCTCCTGAGTAGCTGGGATTGCAGATGCCCACCACCACGCCCGGCTAATTTTTTTTTGTATTTTTAGTAGAGATGGGGTTTTGCCATGTTGGCCAGGCTGATCTTGAACTCCTGACCTCAGGTGATCTGCCCACTTCGGCCTCCCAAAGTGCTGGGATGACAGGCGTGAGCCACCGCGCCTAGCCTGAATAGGCCTATGCCTATTAAAGAAATTGAATCAATAATTAATAACCTTCCAAAAAAGAAAGCACCAGGCCCAGATGGGTTCATTGTTGAATTCTACCAAACATTTAAGGAAGAAATTACAGCCATGTGGCACATCAGAGCCTTTCAGTCAATGACAGACCACACATATGGTGGGGATTACAATGCTTAGGATATGTTTAGATACACAAATACTTACCATTGTGTTACAATTGCCAACAAAATTAGTACACTAACATGCTGTACAGGTTTGTAGACTGGGAGCAATAAGCTAATCCATATAGGCTACAATTTAAGTTTGTATAAGTACACTCTGTGATGTTCATACAATAATGAAATTGCCTAATGATGCATTTCTTGGAACATATCCCCATCATTAAGTGATGCATAACTGTATACCAGCTCTTTATGATCTCTTTCAGAAGAAGCTGAGAGAATACTTCCTAATGCATTCTATGAGGCTAGCATCGCCTTGATGTCAAAACCAGAAGACATACCAAGAAAACTATAGACCAATATCCCTAATGAACATAGATGCAAAAATCTTCAACAAAGGATTAACAAATAGAATTCAACAATGTATACAAAGAATTATGACTATGACCAAGTAGGATTTATCCCAAGTAGGCAAGGCTGGCTCAACATTCAAAAATCAATTAAAGAGGCCAGGTGCGGTGGCTCACGCCTGTAATCCCAGCACTTTGGGAGGCCAAGGCGGGTGGATCACCTGAGATCAGGAGTTTGAGACCAGCCTGACCAACCTGGTGAACCTCTACTAAAAATACAAAAATTAGCCGGGTGTGGTGGTGGGTGCCTGTAATCCCAACTACTCAGGAGGCCAAGGCAGGAGAATTGCGGAGGTCGCAGTGAGCCGAGGTCGCGCCATTGCACTTCAGCCTGGGCAACAAGAGCAAAACTCTGTCTCAAAGAAGAAAAAAAAAGAAAGAAAGAAAGAAAAAAAAAATTTGTCCAAGTGTAGTGGCGTGCTCCTGTAATCCCAGCTGCTCAGGAGGCTGAGGCAGGAGAATCGCCTGAACCTTGGAGGTGGAGGTTGCAGTGAGCCGAGACTGCGCCAATGCACTCCAGTCTGGGCGACAGAGTGAGACTCTGTCTCAAATCAAACAAACAAACAAACAAGAAAATTGGGTCGAAAATCTTTAGAGAAATCTCCCCAAAGAAGATAGACAGATGGCAAATAAGCATATCAGAAGATGCTCCATATCATACATCATCAGGGAAATGCAAATTAAAGCAACAATGAGACGCCACTACAAGCCTACTAGAATGGCCAAAATCCAGAACACTGATAACACCAAATGCTGGCGAGGATGTGGAGCAATGGAAACTCATTCCTTGCTGGTGGGAGAGCAAAATGGTATAGCCACCCTAAAAGACAGTTTGGTGGTTTCTTATAAAACTAAACATACACTTGCCAGATGATCCAGCAATCACACTCCTTGGTATTTACCCAAAGGAGTTGATAAGTTATGTCCACACAAAAACCTGCACATGGATGTTTATAGCAGCTTTATTCATAATTGCTCAAACTTGGAAGTAATCAAGATGCCTTTCAGTAGGTGAATGGATAAATAAACGATGGTATATCCAGTTGATGGAGTATCACTCAGTGCTAAAAAGAAATGAGCTCTCAAGCCATGAAAAAACATTGAAAGAAGCTTAAATGCATATTACAAAGTGAAAGAAGGCAATCTGAAGAGGCTACAGACTGTAGGATTTCAACTCTATGGCATTCTGGAAAAGATAAAACTATGGAAACAGGGAGAATATGGGAATTCTCTGTATCTTCCTCTCAATTTTGCTGTAAACCTAATAGTGCTCTAAAATATAAAGTCTTAAAAAAAAATCTGGCCTTCCCTCTCCCTCACCCTGCAGGGGCAGGTCCTGTTGCCTGCCTGTCCCAGGATCCAGGCTCAGCTGGTTTCTGGCTGGGTTTGACCATAGGAGACCTGAGCCAGAGACTAGAGGGAAGAAGAAGCCTTGGGTGGGCTATGCTGATCCCCTATCAACCTCCAAGTAGTCCTGGGTACGCTTTTCCTGGTATTTAGTGTCCTAAGTCGAAGTGGTTTCTGTTTTCCTGGGACTACTCTAAACTGATGAAATAGTCACTTGGAGACTGATATGATTTGGATATGTGTCCCCACCCAAATCTCATGTTGAATTGTAATCCCCACTGTTGGAGGTGGGGCCAAGTGGGAGGTGATTGGTTCACGGGGGTGGGTTTCTCATGAATGATTTAGCACCCTCCTCTTGGTGCTATCCCCACAATAGTGAGTGAATTCTCACCAGATCTGGTTGTTCAAGAGTGTGTGGCACCCTGGAGTCCCACCTATTCAGGAGGCTGAGGCAGGAGAATCACTTGAACCCGGGAGGCGTAGGTTGCAGTGAGTCGAGATAGCACCATCCACTGCACTCCAGCCTGGGCAACAGAGTGACACTCCGTCTCAAAAAAAAAGTAGGCCGGGCGCGGTGGCTCACGCTTGTAATCCCAGCACTTTGGGAGGCCGAGGCGGGCGGATCACGAGGTCAGGAGATCGAGACCATGGTGAAACCCCGTCTCTGCTAAAAATACAAAAAATTAGCCGGGCGTGGTGGCGGGCGCCTGTAGTCCCAGCTACTCGGAGAGGCTGAGGCAGGAGAATGGCGTGAACCCGGGAGGCAGAGCTTGCAGTGAGCCGAGATCGCGCCACTGCACTCCAGCCTGGGCGACAGAGGGAGACTCTGTCTCAAAAAAAAAAAAAAAAAAAAAAAAAAGTAACCCCGACAATGTAAAATTAAAGTGTAGCTGATGCAAAATGGTCAAAGATAACTTTACTAGTGAAAGCTAATGGAACAAGAGGTTTAAACGTATTATTTAAACATACAAAGAACTAAAGATAACAGTGGATGGTGTTACATACATGGTCATATATCAGGTGTGGGGGTCCCTAACACCACCTTCAGGAACACCCAGACCTGCTGGAGTTAACTCTTGCTACACATAAAGAGGAGAGAAATGTGTCCCATCCAGCAACAAAAAACTATCCTTCCATGTTTTGTGTATAGGTTGACGCTAAAAGCTGAAAAGCAAAAACAAAAATTCACATTAGAAGGACTATGGCAAGGAGTCTCAGGCCAAGGATGTCATCGAAGAGTATTTCAAATGCAAGAAGTGAAGAAATAACTCTTTGGCTCACAAAAAAAAAAAAAAAAAAAAAGAAAGTCTATATAAGTATTTTCAGTGCCAGGCCAAGAAGAGGAATGCTAGGATTATATTTCCTTCTTATACGTCTAATTTGATAGTCCCTGAGCCATTTGAAAAGAGAACTTTCCTAGCACCCAGGTCCCAATGATTCTCTTCTTACCATCAATTAGGAAAATTATGATCTATTTTACTTTACTTCTGGCTTTTTTCTTTTTTCTTTATTTTATTTTTATTTTTTGGAATGGAGCCTTGCTCTGTCACCCAGGCTGGAGTGCAGTGGTGCAATCTCGGCTCACTGCAACCTCCGCCTCCCAGGTTCAAGCAATTCTTGTGTCTCAGCCTCTTGAGTAGCTGGGATCACAGGTATGCACCACCACACCCAGCTAATTTTTGTATTTTTAGTAGGGACAGGGTTTCGCCATGTTGGCCAGGCTAGTCTTGAACTCCTGGCCTCAAGTGATCTGCCCACCTCGGCCTCCCAAGTGCTGGGATTACAGACTTGAGCCGCCGCGCCCGGCCTGCTTCTTGTTTTGATCATAACTTTCTTTCTTTTTTTTTTTTTTTTGAGATGGAGTCTCGCTCTGTCGCCCAGGCTGGAGTGCAATGGCACTATCTCAGCTTACTGCAACCTCCGCCTCCCGGGTTCACGCCATTCTCCTGCCTCAGCCTCCGAGTAGCTGGGACTACAGGCACCCGCCACCACACCCGGCTAATTGTTTGTATTTTTAGTAGAGACGGGGTTTCACTGCATTAGCCAGGATGGTCTCAATCTCCCGAACTCGTGATCCGCCCGCCTTGGCCTCCCAAAGTACTGAGATTACAGGCGTGAGCCACCACTCCTGGCAGATCATAACTTTCTTGTATAGTTCTTTCCTCCTGGTATTTCTAATTGCTTTTCCTTATTTTCTTGTACTATTTGCCATCATCGTATCCAACTTCAAACTCCCAATCACACCATCTAATATGTTGAATTCACATATACACAATACATTTTTTTTTTTTGAGACGGAGTCTCACTCTGTCGCCCAGGCTGGAGTGCAGTGGTGCAAGCTCAGCTCACTGCAACCTCTGCCTCCCAGGTTCAAGTGATTCTCCTGCCTCAGCCTCCTGAGTAGCTGGGATTACAGGCATGCGCCATCATGCCTGGCTAATTTTTGTATTCTTTTTTTTTTTTTTGAGACGGATTCTCG
>NW_026652282.1:133931645-133950047 GCF_009828535.3 Hylobates moloch
CCGCCAACACGCCCGGCTAATTTTTTGTATTTTTAGTAGAGACGGGGTTTCACCGTGTTAGCCAGGATGGTCTCGATCTCCTGACCTCGTGATCCGCCCGCCTTGGCCTCCCAAAGTGCTGGGATTACAGGCTTGAGCCACCGCGCCCGGCCTAATTTTTGTATTCTTAGTAGAGACGGGGTTTCGCCACGTTGGCCAGGCTGGTCTCGAGCTCCTGACCTCAGGTGATCTGCCCGCCTCAGTCTCCCAAAGTGCTGGGATTACAGGCGTGAGCCACCACACCTGGCCATATATATATATTTAATTCTTGGAGTCCTCTCTCCCAGAGCCTACCATTCTCCTACTCCAACCTGGACTGATTGCCAACCAGGCTTTCTGCCCAGTTGGCATCCCTGGTATTTCCCATCACAGCTCTCCTGGATTAGATCCATTGTCTTATGGATCCCACATTTTCCTTTTTCTTGGCTTGCATCCTTGATTTGCTGCAGAGCATCCACAAGTAGCTTCCTAAGAAAGTACATTTCAGAGGCAAATTTTCTTAGCTCTTGTGTATCTAAAAACATTTTTATTCCATTATCACACGTAATGGATATTTTGGATGGTGTATTTCTATGTGGAAAATCATTTTCCCTTGGAATTTGGAAAGCATTGCCCTATTATCTTTTTCTTTTCTTGTTGTCCTGTGATCTTTTATCATTCAGTGTTGTTATGAACTCTGGTGCTACTCTGATTCCTGTTCCTTTTTCTTTATTTCATTTTTCAATAATTCTTGTTAGTTGCTTGCTGGACTTCCTAGATCACTCCTCAAAGTCCTTATATTTTCTCTCATATCTTTGTCTCTATTGTTTTGTTCTATTTTCTGGGAGACTTCTTTAGTTTTATTTTCCAATATTTCTATTGAAATCTGAATTTCAATAATTCCTTCTTGGTCTCTGATTGCTCTTTTTACATAATATTCTGTTCTTGTTTTATGAATACAGTATTTTCTTTTAGTTCTGTAGATATGTTAATTAAATTAAAATGTTTGATACATTCCCTGAATTTTCTTGAATTCCAAGTTTATATTTTTTCTACAGGTTTATCGTGACTCTTTTTCCTGTTGAAGTCTTTCATCAAATTTCTGATATTTACTGGCTGGTTTATATTTAATAAGGAAGGACTGGATAAGTATTGTGGATTTAATCTGCTGTTGGGCAAATAGGTCTGTTTTCCTGCTGTGACTCTTCTCTGTGTAGGACAGGCAGGTGAGGAACAGAGTATCCCCCAGATGCTGGAATGAGGAAACAATTGTTCAGGGGTTGTCAGCATCCATGCTAGAAGCCTTAGCTCTCCATCGACATTTCAATCAATTTCTATACAGAACTGTCGGGTGTTTTCCCTGTAGGCCTGTGCCAGCTCCCAGCTCAGCTGTCTGGTGGGGAAAGGAGGTTCCAACTGGTACAGTCATTCTGTACTGGCGCCTTCAATTAATCCCCATGTGTTCAGTCCTATTTAATTCTATTGTTTTCTACCACATGCCTGCTGATTCTGATTGTCTGGTGTTATATCTAGCAAACTCGCTCCCACTTCCTCTGTGGCTCCCTTGTCAAATATTCTCACCTGAATTTTTACTGTCTATTTTATTCATCAATCAATTCCCATATGCTTTCTATAAAGTTGTTGTCCTTTGATGATAACCTCTCATCCTCACCACATTCTCTTCACTCTGGTGGGTTTATTCCTTTCCTTTTTTTTTTTTTTTTTTTTTTCAGACAGAGTCTTGCTCTGTCGCCCAGGCTGGAGTGCAATGGCACAATCTCGGCTCATTGCAACCTCTGCCTCCTGGGTTCAAGCGATTCTCCTGCCTCAGCCTCCCAAGTAGCTGGGATTACAGGTGCATGCCACCAGGCCTGGCTAATTGTTTGTATTTTTAGCAGAGGCGGAGTTTCACCATGTTGGCCAAGCTGGTCTCAAACTCCTGACCTCAAGCAATTCACCCTCCTTGGCCTCCCAAAGTGCTGGGATTACAGGCATGAGCCACCAGACCCTATCTCCTTTCTGTTTCTTGACATTCTTCTTTTAGTGCACTTCTATGAGTAAAGAAGGAAAACTCTGTGTGTGTGTGTGTGTGTGTGTGTGTGTGTGTGTGTGTCTGTGTGTGTTTGTTTGTGTATATGTGTGTCTGTGTGCCTGTGTATGTGACTGTGTGTGTGTGTCTGTGTGTCTGGGTGTGTGTGTGTTCATGCACATCTGTGCCTGCTCATGGTGTCTTATATCAGAATTTATTCATTTCTTATCTATTTTCTAACAAAAATGGTTAAGGCTATTAATTTTTCTAGGTGACCTCTGTAGCCTTATCTCCTAGGTTTTAATATGTAGGGCTCTCAATGTTGGTCATTTCTTTTGTTTTTAGAGACAGGGTCTTGCTCTTTCTCCCAGGCTGGAGTGCAGTGGCACGATCCCACCTCAGCCTGCTGAGTAGCTAGGACTACAGGTGCGCAGGTGCCCAGCTAATTTATTTCATTTTTGGTAAAAACGGGGTCTCACTTTGTTGCCCAGGCTGATCTCGAACTCCTGGGCTCAAGCGCTCCTCCTGCCTTGGCCTCCCAAAGTGCTGGGATTACAGGCATGAGCCAGCGCTCCTGGCCTGGATTAGCTCTTCTGAAATATATATATTTTCTATCAGTTTAAGAGATTTTTAGACAAATGGAGTAAAAGTTTGTGTTGTTTGTCATATTGATAAAATCCTTCTGGTTGTGGGCTTTCTGTCAATTACCATCTATACTAGATTTTCCTGGTTTTTATCTTCTACAGTCCTGTTTTTAAGGGGACTTTAAACTTTTATAGTCCCATTTTTTAAATGACCAATTTTTAATTCCAATAGTAAATAATTTTGATTATAGTATATTTTTCTTTTTTTTTTTTTTGAGACGGAGTCTTGCTCTGTCGCCCAGGCTGGAGTGCAGTGGCACAATCTCCGTTCACTGCAAGCTCCGCCTTCCGGGTTCACACCATTCTCCTGCCTCAGCCTCCCAAGTAGCTGGGACTACAGGCGCCCACCACCACGCCCGGCTAATTTTTTGTATTTTTAGTAGAGACGGGGTTTCACCTTGTTAGCCAGAATCGTCTCGATCTCCTGACCCCGTGATCCGCCCGCCTCAGCCTCCCAAAGTGCTGGGATTACAGGTGTGAGCCACCACGCCCAGCCGATTATAGTATATTTTTCTACTTTTCAATGGCAAGTGTGAAACAGTATAACTTAAGTCCCTTCTATTCAATCTAAGGAATTTAGCAAGATTCTCTTCATTATTTTTTAATATTTCAAAAACTTCTTGATTTCTAGTCTTGTACATTACTCTTTCCAATCTAGATTTAACTTGTTATAGCCCATGAAACTTCTTGACTTTTGATTGAGGCAAAGAATTTCCAGAGTTATTGATGAAGAATTAACATTTCTATAATGTTAATGCTTCCCTTCCAGGAATATGGTAGCGTCTGTTTTTGTTTTTGTTTTCTTCAGGTCTTCTTTTAGATTTTTCAGTAAAGTTTTATAGCTTTTTGATACAGGTTTTGACATTTCTTACTAAGTTTGTTCCCAGCTGTTTTATAATTTTTGTAGTGAGAGTGAGTTGAATCTTTTTTCCCCTCATTACATTTTCCAGCTTTTTATTACTGGTCATGTTTATATGCCTGCATCCTGACACCAGGGAACTGACTTGAAATGGGCCTTTCTTCCCGCAGTGACGCACCAAGAATGAGGTTTAAAAGAGAATGGAAGAAGGATGTATGTGGGGCTTTTTATTTTTGTTTTTTAATTGACACATATTTAGGAAGTACAATTTGATATTTCAATATATATTTATGTTGCACAATGGTCCAAGCAGGGTAGTTAATATATCCATCACCTCATATGCATGTTGTGGGAACTTTCAAAAGTCTCTCTTCTAGGTATTTTGTAACATACAATATATTGCTGTCAACCATAGTCACAGAATCTCGCTCTGTCACCCAGGCTGGAGTGCAGTGGTGTGATTTCAGCTCACTGCAACCTCTGCCTCCTGGGTTCCAGTGATTCTCCTGCCTCAGCCTCCCAAGTAGCTGGGACTATAGGCACCCGCCACCATGCCCAGCTAATTTTTGTATTTTTAGTAGAAATGGGGTTTCACCATGTTGGCCAGGCTGCACTCAAGCTCCTGACCTCAAGTGAATCACCCACCTCGGTCTCTCAAAGTGCTGGGATTACAAGCGTGAGCCACTGCGCCTGGCCAAAACACCAGAATTTATTCATCTTATCTAATAATAACTTTGTACCTGTTGACCATCCTCTCCCTATCCTCCTCTCCCCGATCCTCTCCCCAGTCTCTGGTAACTACTGTTCTACTCTCTGCTTCTATGATATGAACTCTTTTTTGTTTTTGAGATTCTACATATGACTGAGATCATGTGGTATTTGTCTTTCTGTTTCTGGTTTATTTCCCTTAACATTATGTCCTCCAGGTTCATTCATGTTGTCTTAAGTGACAGGATTTCATTCTTTTTTATGGCCGAATAGTATTCCATTGCATATACGTACCACATTTTCTTTATCCATTCATCTGTTGTGGACACCTAAGTTGATTCCATATCTGGCTATTGTGAATAGTCCTGCAATAAAAATGGGAGCGCAGATAACTCTTCCACATACTGATTTCATTTCCTTTGGATATATACCGGTGGTAGGATTGCTGGTAGTTCTACTTTCAATTTATTGAGAAGCCTCCATACTGTTCTCCATAGTGACTATACTAACTTACTACCCCACCAACAGTATGAAAGTATTCCCTTGTCTCCACATCTTTGCCAACTTGTCTTCTTTTGTCTTTTTGATTAAAGCCATTCTAACTGAATTGAAGGGGTATCTCATTGGGCTTTTGATTTGAATTTCCCTGATGATGAGTGATGTTGAGTTTTTTTTCCCCTCCCTCCCTCCCTTCCTTCTCTTTCTTTTTTCAAGACAGGGTCTCACTCTGTCACCCAGGCCAAAGTGCAATGGCATGATCCTAGCTCATTGCAGCCTCAAACTCCTGGGCTCAAGTGATCCTCCCACCCCAGCCTCCCGAGGAGCTGAGATGACAAGTGTGCACAATCATGCTTGGCTAATTTTTTATTTTTTTAGAGACAGCAGAGTCTTGCCATGTTAACCAGGCTGGTCTTGAACTCCTGGACTCAAGTGATCTTCCCACCTCGGCCTACCAAAGTGCTGGGATTACAGGTGTGAGCCAAGTGCCTGGCGAGCTTTTTTCTATATACCTGTTGGTCATTTGAATGTTTTCTTTTGAGAAACGTCTATTCAGGTCTTTTGCCCTCTCCTAACCTTTTATTTTATTCTATCTATCTATCTATCTATCTATCTATCTATCTATCTATCTAACTATTTCGAGATGGAGTCTCGCTCTGTCACCCAGGCTGTAGTGCAGTGGCGTGATTTTGGCTCACTGCAACCTCCACCTCCCAGGTTCAAGCGATTCTCCTGCCTCAGCCTCCTGAGTGGCTGGGACTACAGGTGCGTGCCACCATTCCCGGCTAATTTTTTTTTGTATTTTTAGTAGAGATGGGGTTTCACCATTTTAGCCAGGATCATCTCAATCCCCTGATCTCATGATCCGCCTGCCTCAGCCTCCCAAAGTGTTGAGATTACAGGCGTGAGCCACCGTGCCTAGTCACTTTTTTTTTTTTTTTTTTTTAAGACAGGCTCTTGCTTTGTTGCTCAGGCTAGAGTGCAATGTGCAATCATAGCTCACTGCAGCCCCAAACTCCTGGGCTCAAGTGATCCTTCCACCTCAGCTTTCCAGGGAGCTGGGACTACAGGTGTGTGCCACCACGTCTGTCTAATTTTTAAATTTTTTTTTGTAAAGACGGGGTCTTGCTTCTTGCTATGTTGCCCAGGCTTGTCTTGAACTCCAGTTCTCTGATTTTTTTAAAAAATCATAAGTAGATGTTGAATTTTATCAGATGCTTTTTCTGCATCTATTGAAATAATTATGTAGTGTTTTTCCCCTTAAGTTTGTTAAGGTTGGGTTTCTAATTTTAAACCATATTTGCATTCTTAGGATAAAGCTCAACTTGGTTGTGATAGATCATATACTTCAGGATTCAGTTTGTCTAGAATTTTAAAACTTATTTCCACATCTTGTGTCATACTTTTCTTGGCTCATCATAGTAGATATATTAGTCTAGTAAAATAAGTTTGGAGACATTTATTTCTTTTCTGTGTATGATTGGAATTGCCTACTCATTAAAGATTTGGTGGAAGTCATCTGTAAAGCCCTCTTGGTCTGTTTTCCCTCTCTCTCTCTCTCTCTCTCTCTCTCTCTCTCTTTCTCTGTGTGTGCGTGTCTGTGTGTGTCTGCGTGTCTGTGTCTGTGTGTAGGGGGATGGGTAGCTTTTTAAATACATAGTCAATTTCATTGTGGTTACAGGGATTTTCTGTTTCTAAAGTCGGTTTTGGTAAGCTGTACTTTCCTAGGAATGTATTCCTTTTGCTTATGTTTTCAAATTTACTGACACACAGTTCATAATAAAACCTTTTCATGAGTAAAATAATTTACTTTTCTCTTTATATCCAGCTTGTTAGAGGGTTGGCTTTTGTTTTTCAGCTTTTCAAAGCAGCAGGTTTAAAATTTTCTCAATCCTCTCCATCATTTGTTTCTATTTCATTAAGTTTTATTCATCCTTATTTTTCTTTCTTCTACTTTTGCAGGCTTACTCTGTCATTTCTTTATGGCTTCTTGAATTGGATGTTCAGCGTGATGACTTTTGGACTGCTTTAGCTGCATCTCTATACTTCAGCATCACACATCCAATGGCTTACTCAATATTTCCACTTTCACACCGCTGGGCACCCCAAGCTTAATAGAGCCAAAGCAGAACTCTTGATCTGCACCTCTGAAAATGTACTTTTCCTGTAGTTCTCCCCACTATGGTGAAAGGCACCCTTATTTCCCCAGTTGCTCAGGCCCCAATCTCAGGAATCATCCTTGTTTCTTCCCTTGCTCTATGCCCTACATCCAATCCTTTTGTTCAGTTTTGAAAACATATCTTGAATCTCACAACTTCTCAGAGCTGCACTGCTACCACCCTAGTTAAAGCCACCATCAACTCTTTCTCCTAGACTGTTCCAGGGCCTTGCAACTAGCTTTGTGCTGTAGTTTTGTTTCATCACGTCCAGTTCTCCACTCTACACCTGCAACATAGATCAGACAGCTCCTGGCTCAAAATCCTCTGAGGGCTTCTCATCTTAGAATAAACTCTCGGTTCTGGCCGGGTGCGGTGGCTCACGCCTGTAGTCCCAGCACTTTGGGAGTCCGAGGCGGGCGGATCACTTGAACTCAGGAGTTTGAGACCAGCCTGGGCAACATGGTGAACCCCCATCTCTATCAAAAATACAAAAACTTAGCCAGGCGTGGTGGTGCGCATCTGTGGTCCCAGCCACTTAGGACGCTGAGGAGGGAGCATCGCTTGAGCTCAGGGTGGACGTTGCAGTGAGCCAAGATTGCGCCACTGCACTGCAGCCTGGGTGACAGAATGAGACCCCATCCCACCCCCCAAAAAAGAATGAACTCCCAGTTCTCACAGTGGCCCCGGCTGCCTTTCCAATCACATTCCCTACCACTCTCCAGCAACACTGACTTCCTTGTTAGTCCCCAACATGCCAGGTATAGTCTCTCCTCGTGGCCTTTGAACTTGCCTGGAATGTTCTTTCCCCAGATATTCATATGAGAGAGTAAAATGAGGGTGAAAACCAGTAGATATCTAAATAGCACCCCCTTCACTCTTAGTTTATCTTTCTCAAAGCCCTTATCACTATGTGAAATGATATATTATACTTATTTGTATGCTAGTATGAATCTTCCCGGCAAGAATGTTAGTTTGCTGTCTGTTCAGTACCGTGCATCCAGAGCCTGGAAGAGTGCCTGGCATATAGCAGGTAGTCAATAAATGAATGGGGGCAGGCAGCCAAATCAGAATCAAGTTTTCTTGCTAAGCATAGAACTAACAGAAGGATCATTGAATGGATTGGATAATGACTGGCATCAGGGTAAGGTCCCCTTAACAAACACTCCTGTCCTGAACACCTGGTTAGCTAACAGTTTTCTCATACTCTTATTTTCCCAAAACACAATTGCTGGATCTCAGTTCCAAATCAACTCTTCTAGGAAAGTGAAAAATTGCTGGATCTCAGCTCCCAAATCATATCTTCCAGGCAGAGCTAACATTGCCCCTTATTCACACCTCCACCAAACCATCTGATCCAACAATGACAAGTGTCACGAGGCCTTGGCATGCACTCTCTTCCCCCGCCAGAGTTCTGCGAAGGCCAGGGTTGAGGATTTGTTGTCAGTTTATTCCCCGCCTCTATGAGAGCGTGAGCACCGGGCAGGCTCTGGATGAAATAATGCATTGAGTAGGCCTCATGAAACCAAGACCCCTCAGCTGGGGCAATGTCAGGCTGCAGGGTGGGCAACTTTGCTGCTTCTGCTAAGATGGTGATATTGAGAAAATGAGGGTGCAGTGAAACGCTTATTGCAGCGCACTCGGTGATCTGTGGACAGACGGTCAATCGCCCTTCAGAGCGGCGCAAACAGGCGTCCCGAGCCTAGGCCTTCACTTGCCCCAGCATCCGCAAGGGTCCATTAATGCTTAACATTCAAATTCCGCCCACTAAACCAGCCCCTCCGCGCCCAAGCCGCCTCTTTTCTCCAAACGACGGCCGAAAGCAGCCAATCAACAGCTGGAGGGGTCCGCCCCCTTTTCCCTGGCCGAAATGGACGGGAAATCCCGCCAATTGACTGCATCGCCGCCGAGAAACTCCCCCCCCCGCCGTCCCAGCCCGGCCATCACAGCCAATAACGGTCGGGCTCGCAGCGGCGCCGGGGGCGGGGCGCGGGCGCGCAGGTGCAGCAGCGTGCGGGCCGGCCAAGAGGGCGGGGCGCGACGTCGGCCGTGCGGGGTCCCGGCGTCGGCGGCGCGCGCGCTCCCTCCTCTCGGAGAGAGGGCTGTGGTAAAAGCCGTCCGGAAAATGGCCGCCGCCGCCGCCGCCGCGCCAAGCGGAGGAGGAGGAGGAGGCGAGGAGGAGAGACTGTGAGTGGGACCGCCGTGGCCGCGGGCGGGGACCCTTGCCGGGGGGCGGGGGTCAGGGGCGGGACGTGGCGCGGGAGGGGCCCGCGGGGTCGGACGACACGGCTGGCGGATGGCGTCCCTCCTCTCTACCCTCCCCCTCCCGCCGCCGCCGGTGGCGACTCTCCCCTCGGCCCGTCACCCGTGCTCGCGGGTGACCGTCCTCGGCGCGGCCTCCCTGGAGCCGCCTTCGCCTGACGCCCCTCTTCCTCCCGCCCTCGGCGCGCATCCCGGCCCCCGGCCCCGCGGGCGCCCCTGTCGCCGGGGCTTCGCCTGTCGGGGCTGCGCGCGCTCCTGCCCTTCTCGGGGCTTAGGGCCGCGGCGCCGTCGCGCGCCCGCGGCCCCGGCCTCTCCCTGGATCGCGCTCTCCCCTCTCCCTCCCTCGCGCGCCCCCTCTCCCGTTACTCGGCCCCCCCACCGACGCGCGTGCGCACTTCGCCTCCCGTCGGGAGAGTGCGCCACAAGGGCTCCTGAGCTCTCACCCCCATCTCCGGGCTTTGCCTCCCCCTCCTTCTCGCCCATTCCGCGAATTTCTGGCCCCCGCTACCCCCCGCGAACGAGTAGGTCCACCGGCTCCTTTCCCCATCTAGCAGGAACAAGTAGGTGGGGATTATTATCCGCAAAAGGGAGTAGACATTGTGTTCTGGGTCCCACAACTCATCATAAAGAGGTGGTTATAGTTCCCATCAGGAGCCGTGGGTAGGGGACTGTGCGTCCAGCAGCACCCGAGGCTCTTCCGCGCCTGAGGCTCTAAGGTGCGAGCGTGTCCCCAGGGTGCTCAGAGGTTCTTTGGAGTGCTGTGGCCTCGGAATGTGAGCACCCTCCCATCCTACCCTCCCCTTCGCCGGCGATCTTCCAGTTACATAAGTGGAGTGGGACATAGTAGGTAACGGGCTCTCATCGCCCTGGAGCGCTCGGGATCACCGGTACCAGATGGGGCAAGTTCATCGCGACGCTGTGGCTCCTGTTCATTGTGCCTGAAAGGTTATTCTCTGTTCAGTTTGGTCATGACCGAATCACCCAAACTGAAACTCAGATGACTTTTATATGGCAGTGGCAACGTTTCTGTGGTTTTGCACTAAAGACTTAAGGTCATTATGAAGAGTTTAAAAGGATTGCTCTCGCAGGGGAGACCGTTTATGGCATTGCTAAGTATGGACCCCGAGGGGGAAAAAGCTCAGTCTGGAATTGCTCTGTGGCGGTTGCTTCTGTTGTGAGTGTGTTCGGGTGTGGGTTGGTCACAGCAGAAATGGGCTCCACCACAAAATTGATATTCCTGACTCATGGTCAGGCAGATGTGTGCTTCTGGTTATTTTTCCAGGAACAGGAATGGGCTCTGCCGAGCCTTTCACACGTTGTGTCTCTGCTGTGCGGGATCAGTACCCCAGACTGTGAGATAACAGGATCGAATTCAGGGGTTGGTTGGTGATCCAGGAACCTTACCTACTTGGATGTGATACTGAGTGGCTTAGACGTTGTAGGACTCTCATAAGTTTTAGGCATTTTGTTATACTGTAAAAATGAAGCATATACGGCCTCGGTAGTAACATTGCACTAATAGGTAATTGTTACTCTAGAGAATTTTGGGTTCCGTGGCTGGAATGTTCATCAGTATCTCAGCAATTTCAGTTAATAACCAGATTAAGCTGACCTCTTGAGTCTTTTGAAATCTGCTGGGCCCCTATAATAAGACAGGGTCTGGATTTTTTAATCTTTTGGGAATTTCCACCAAAGATTTAGGGAAATAGGCTTATTTATGGGCTTTTCAGGATTTCTATTTCAAATCCCAGTGAGGAAGTCTAGGAAACACTTGCTTTTATTTTCTTACCTGAATATGTCAGAACCTTAAATCACCCAATCAATCTAGAAGTACTACAGTTGATTAAAGTAAGTCACCACAGGTCACCCATTCGTGGCAGGTCAGCTAGGTGGCTGATCACTGGAATACAGTCATATCTCCAGGCAGACACACGAGCCTCACTTGACGATCCCAAAGTTTGTACATCTGAGCTTGAGACGTGACAAGTTGAGGTCTCTGCTTTCTTCTTCATAGTTGGCAGTTTGTCTCCTCGGGTGCCCCTCCGGTTAGCTGTTTATCATACGTCTAGCCCTTTCAACAGTGCAGGCAGCTTCCAGAGTATAGTTTTCTCTGCAAAGTGCCTGGTGGAGGGGTACCTCCTTTTCCATTGTCTTAATGGCTCCATTGGGCTTCCATACCAGCCCTTTCCAGTGTCCTAACAGCTCAAAGAAACCCATCTGTGGCTTTCTTGTTAGCACTGGCCTATCACACCTTCCTATTGCCTGTTACTAAAATTTTGCGTGGAATGCTTTAAGCTTAGAGTACTGGGTCTTTGTTTTACCCGATTGATAGAAGAGTGTCATGCAGTCAGCCAAACTCCGACTTCTGTGCTGTTTAAATCCTTAGGTAGGTCTGGGGCAAGGCACAAACCACTGTGTACTCAAAGGGTTATGGTGCTTGCATTCTGTGTGTATTTGTTTGTAATTTCCAACCAGAGTCGTTTCCCGTGCCTGCCCTGCCTCTGTGCAATCTAGTCTAGTGGGGTAGGGAGGCAAGCTGTGGAGTATGGAAAAAAAAAAAAAAAAAAAAAAAAACTGGCTAGATGAGTTTAATAGGCTGTTACCCCCTCCAGAACATTCCTCCCATGTGGAGATGGAACGAGAAGTTCATTTCTTTAACCTAAAATAAAGAACAACAGAGATAAAATTGTTAGTTCCTTATTGGAGCCTGGTTTCCACTGCTAATGTACCTGCTTGGGACTCTGCATGATAAATGACGTGTCCTGGAACCTGAAATCTTTTATAAAGGTTAATATCAGCAGAAATCTTTTAATTAGCTAAGAGCAGCTTGTTCTCAAGCTGCCCGAGTTATCTTGGAGGAGGAGAGAATCACAGGAAATGTTTGATATTTCTAGTAACCAGTGTTTTCAGTGCGTGGGGTAAAGCACACTCCTAGACTGGCCAGTCCCAAAGAGTGTGGCAGGACACCTGCTTGTTTTCCCTGCCCTCTGCTGTGGTGACATCCTTGCAGACCAGTCTTGCGTGGCTGGCAGACGCAATCTTTTTTTCTTGGGTAGAGCATTATCACCGCTGCGATGGAAGGACCTTGTCCTCGGTGCCTCCATACCAGCGCTTTCCAGTGAAACTACTGCTGTCCCGGCAAGCCCCTGTGCGTGTGCATCATTCCGGGTAGGACAAGATGTGAACAGGTCCCTCTTCTTTGGACTTAAGTAGAAGTTGTGCCCTTCTGCTTTTACCTGTTCTCTTCTGCCTTTCTCTTGCAAGAAACCTTCTCCTGTCGAAAGCTTGGTTTGCATGCCATTGCTTAAATACTTTGATGGTATGTATGGTATGTGGGATAACTGAGTGGGAGCCGGAATTGGGGGGTGGGCAGGGCATCCCCACCCCCACCCCCACATCAAAGGGGGAATGACCATTTTGTTAGAGAATAAAGCCTGAGTCTTATAACTTCTTCAAGTACATGTATGCTGGGTCTGCTGGCATGTGAATGTATCCCCGCTGTGCTGTGTGGCTGTTTTGCAGTTACTGTAGACACTGTAGTCTGGGCTCTCATTATTGCCTCTGAAGTTGACAGGACCAAGCCTTAGTAAGGATGCACTTGTCTTCCTTGCCTAAGAGCTAGGGGTGTTTTATGTATATATATTAACTTTTTTTTTTTTTAGATTTCACAAACTGCTCTTATTTTCTGACTCTTCTTTCTTTCTTTCTTTTCTTTTTTTTTTTTTTTTTTGAGACAGTCTCGCTCTGTCACCCATGCTGGAGTGCAGTGGCACGATCTCAGCTCACTGCAACCTCTGCCTCCCGGGCTCAAGCAGTTCTCTGCCTCAGCCTCCCAAGTAGCTGGGATTACAGGCACCTGCCACCACGCCCAGCTAATCTTTTTTTTTTTTTAAGTCGAGATGGGGTTTCAGCATCTTGGCCAGGCTGGTCTTGAACTCCTGACCTCGTGATCCACCCGCTTCAGCCTCCCAAAGTGCAGGGATTACAGGCGTGAGCCACGCGCCCAGCCTCTGGCTCTTTTCTTTTTGACATGGAATCTTAAGTTAATTATCTTAAACTTTAAGAACTAGAAGGATTCTTAGTCCAGCACCATCAGTTTACAAACAAAAAAAACTTGTGTCCTTGAGAAGTTGTGACTTTTCCAGGGCCTCCTAGCCAGGATACCAGTTTGGTTTTTATTATATAGCTAGCCGAGTAGTACTATGAACTTGACTTCTGGGATTTCAAAGTATTCTATGACTTGACTGTTTAAGGGAATTATGAGGCCTCACTGAACCTCAAAAGATAATTTTAGGTACCATCCTGGTAGCTATAGAGCAGCAACAGACCAGTAAAAGACTTGGTTGGTGTTGCCCTTCTTCTGGGTTTGATTACATGAGTAATTGTGTGAATAGTCTCTAAGTTGTATGCTCTGAGCTTTTGTTTTTAGCTTATAAAAGTGCTACTCTTGGGCCAGCATAGTATCAGAAATTAGCTAATTAATATGGGGCAGTTTAGGCTTTAACTAGGAAATGATGGTTATCTTAATGACAAAAAGGGTACTGACAAAAGTCCTTTTTTGAACATGTGCTCAAAAGAAAAAGAGAAACTTTCAAACTAATAACTGAGTTTGTTGAACATCGAGATTGACTGATCTGAGAGGCTTAAAACTGATTGCCCTGAAATAGACTTGCATGTTTTGGATGATGGCATTGGGTCTCCCAGAGCACTTGGTTTCCCTTGGTGCTGATTTTTTCTCTCAGGATTAAAGCCCCTTTACGTGATGTTGTTACAGCAGCTCATTGCAACTTCATTCAGCTGCTTGAAAAAGAAGGGAGACTGCCTCTAGGTTCCATGTGTTCTTTCAGGGATGGTATTTTGATGTTGCCTATTCTCTTAAACATGTATTCTTCCCTGAGAATTTCTGTGTGACGTGATAGAAGAAATACTTGCCAGAAATCACCACTCATGGTATGCTTTTGCAGTGTGGAAGTGTCCCCTAGAGGTGACAAGACTTGTGATAGTGTTGATTCTAACAAGCATGAATCTTTCCTTTATTTTAGCACTGTGTGTTACGTGCCAGTAATTTGCAGCTTATCCTTTGTTTCTAGCTAGGTAAGCTGGGAAATAGCATAGTACTTTGTCTATGTGTTTATCTTCAAAATGTCCCAAATAGCCCTGGGAAAAAGGTCGTGCAGCTCAATGGGGGCTTTCAACTTACAATTTTCTTTGTTTTAGGCTCCATAAAAATACAGACTCACCAGTTCCTGCTTTGATGTGACATGTGACTCCCCAGAATACACCTTGCTTCTGTAGACCAGCTCCAACAGGATTCCATGGTAGCTGGGATGTTAGGGCTCAGGTAAGTAACTTTCCTTTTTTTTTTTTTAGTATATGTCCTGGTTTGGCCATCTGTTTTTTTTTTTTTAAAAAAAAAAAAAAGGAAAAGAGGAAAAAAATATACTACTCTTGGACAGTATAAAAGTACCCCAAAGACTAAAGACATAACTGTGCCAAACTGTGCCATATAATAAAAAAAAGTCACTTCCCTGAGCCCTGAAAGGTCAGTGTGTGTAGGGTTACTTGGTCGCCACAGCGTGATCTGGGGGCGGGTGTCAGATTAGAGCCGGAACTGGTGATCTGCAACTTCAGTTCACCTTGAAGCAGGTCAGCTGAGCTGAGAGCGCTTGCACTGAGCCCTTTTGCGCTGCTGCTGTTGCCTTAGCGGTCTTCAGCATGTGTTTGCTTCGGTTTGGGGTAAATGGCTTAGTGGTCAACATTAGTGAGCAGTGGTAATGCATTTTCAGATACGGGAACTGGTATATGGCTGGTTCCCTAGAAGGACATCCTCCTGAAAGCTGTCTCAGAACACCGGGGGGCCATGGCTAATGTCATGTGCTTGCTACACTCCTCCCATGGTAACTGAAGAGAGTACCCAGATATACATCTGGTTCTTGGGACTCTAGAGGAGGATGAGTACTTTGTAAAGAGCTGGGGGCCCAAGTCATTCTAGGTCGGACACTCAGGTGCTGTATCAGCTGCAGTTTGAACTACTTGGCACCATTGTGTGGACTTTAGTTTTGTAAAAATGAATGGTTCCTTAATTTCTCAACCTTCGAGCTCGACATCTCAAGCTGTTTTTTGTTGTTGTTGTTGTTGTTGTTGTTTTGTTTTGTCTTTTTGATTAGTGGTCACTCTGCATTTGATGTTTTGACATGTGGATTTCAGAACTTCTGTGTAGTAAAGCAGAATGTTCCAGTCGAATTTTCCCTTTTTTTCCCCTAAGCAAAAATGTGAATTTTCACATATGTGGCCATTGTGATTCCAACTGAGACCCTAAGTCGTACTTTGTTGTGTCTCTCTAGTGGTTTCTGACACCTCAGTGTGAAGCTGTTGTAGACATCCATAAGAAATAGCCTGCTTAGGGATTGATTATGTGAGGGCAAGGTTTGGCTGAAGGAGAATAGAAGGTGTGGAAGGAAGCAAAGAGCAGAAGAGCATCACACTGCCTCAAGTCCCAAATTTGATTCTGCTCCTGATCCTGTGACTCAAATTGTCATTCTCTTTTACTGCTGCGGGGTGTGCTCTGGGCCCAGCTGACAGGACATTCTTTGTACTCCACGTATTTATGCTGGTGGGAGTTGTATGGCTAGTGCTTTGTGCTTTGTCTCAGAAATTGTGTGGACTAAATGTAATATGGGCAGTGAATGGGTTTCTTCTGGAAGATGTTAGGCCTGGAGCGTGGTTTGGGTTTTTACGACGAGTCTTTTTCTCAGATTACAGATTACGAATGGATGTTATAAAACAGGCAGTGTTGACACCATACAGTTTCTCCTAAGAAATGTACAGAGAGTTCAACCTGAGGAAGCTAATTGAAAATAAACTTTTAAAAAGAAATATAGAAAGAGGAGATTTAAAAAATATCTTATTACTTATGAATGGGAAAGATGTAGCCATTTGAGCTTCAAATAACTTTTGAGGGAATTCTCAAAGGACAGTACCTGTCTTTAGTAGATAAATGCTTGATACCTATTTTTCTTCTTTTACTTTTTAAAGAATTACTAAAATAGTACATGGATTTATAGAAAAATCAAACCACTTAAAAATTTATCAGGTAGGGCTGGGCAAGGTGGCTCGTGCCTGTAATCCCAGCGCTTTGGGAGGCCTAGGCGGGTGGATCACCTGAAGTCAGGAGTTCGAGACCAGCCTGGCTAACATGGCGAAACCCCGTCTCTATTAAAAATACAAAAATTAGCTGGCTGTGGTGGCTCGAGCGTGTAGTCCCAGCTACTCGGAAGGCTGAGGCAGGAGAATCACTTGAACCTGGGAGGCGGAGGTTGCAGTGAGCCAAGATCACACCACTGCACTCCTGCCTGGGTGACAGAGTGAGACTCTATCTCAAAAAAAAAAAAAAAAAGTATCAGGTAAAAAAATGAAAGCTCCCCACTTAGTCTCTGCTCCCACTACCCAGAATAACCGCTGTTAATAGCTTACTGTAGATCCTTCTAAGTCTTCTAAGACTAAACTGTGTACTTTTTGTGTTGTAATTAACAGGAGGAGTTTTTTTTGTTTTGTTTTGTTTTTTGTTTTTTTGAGACGGAGTCTCACTCTGTCGCCCAGGCTGGAGTGCAGTGGCGCGATCTTGGCTCACTGCAAGCTCCGCCTCCCGAGTTCATTCCATTCTCCTGCCTCAGCCTCCTGAGTAGCTGGGACTACAGGCGCCCGCCACTACACCCGGCTAATTTTTTTGTATTTTTAGTAGAGACGGGGTTTCACCATGTTAGCCAGGCTGGTCTCGATCTCCTGACCTTGTGATCCGCCCGCCTTTGCCTCCCAAAGTGCTGGGATTACAGGCATGAGCCACCACGCCCCGCCAGGAAATCCTTTCCTACTCTTAACAACAGATCAATAGTCATCTATATTTTCTTCCTAAAAAACCTGATGATGTATTATATTCATACATATGTATTTGATACATACCAAAGGGCCAGATGCGGTGGCTCATGCCTGTAATCCCAGCACTTTGGGAGACTGAGGTGGGTGGATCACCTGAGGTCAAGAGTTCAAGACCATCCTGGCCAAGATGGTGAAATCCCGTCTCTACTAAAAATAGAAAAATTAGCCAGGCATGGTGGCGGGCGCCTGTAATCTCAGCTACTGGGGTGACTGAGGCAGGAGAATCGCTTGAACCCAGGAGGCAGAAGTTTTGGTGAGCCAAGATAATGCCACTGCACTCCTGCCTGGGTGATAGAGTGAGGCTCTGTCTCAAAAATAAATAAATAAAAATAATAATTTTATAGTTAAGTTGCCCTGTGTTTTTCCTGTGATTAAAAAAAAATTTTAACTTTGGGGTGGGATAAGCTATAGCCCACTTAGTCAGTTGTGTCTAAGCCACTTGGTGAACCAGTCAGTCCAGTCTTCACCTTTAACAAATGCTGATTTCTTCAAGAGAGCAAAATATTTCTTAAACTTTTTCCTATTTTCTCTATAAAGTTGCTTTTTTCTGAATTTTTTCTTTATGAGGCTTGATGGCAGCCTTGTCGGCAGACAATCATTCATTCACCCAACAAATATTTGAGCATCTGCTTCAAGCCAGGGGCAGTGCTAAACCCTAGAAGTGGTATCTTCTCCTTATCCGGGGGTGGGGCTACAGTGTTCATTCCAGAAGGCTCAAGAAAATAGCAGATCATCACAAAAGTAGGTTTTACATAAATGAGGAGGAATCCTCAGGGTTTTGTATATGTGTGTGTGTTTTAAATTCTGACATAAGTTGGAGCTTTAGGGTAGACTGTGACATAAGAGTAGTTTGTTTTCCAACTCACGTAATTGCGGGCTGATTTTTGTCTTGAATTATGATAATGGTAACTTTTTTCTGTTGAAACAATTCTGTATTCATCTTAGCTTGGTTGGGATGCAATAAAAGCTTTGTACTGGTAAAAATGATAATTCCGGCCGGGCGTGGTGGCTCACGCTTGTAATCCCAGCACTTTGGGAGGCCGAGGCGGGCGGATCACGAGGTCAGGAGATGGAGACCACGGTGAAACCCCGTCTCTACTAAAAATACAAAAAAATTAGCCGGACGTGGTGGCGGGCGCCTGTAGTCCCAGCTACTCGGAGAGGCTGAGGCAGGAGAATGGCGTGAACCCGGGAGGCGGAGCTTGCAGTGAGCCGAGATTGCGCCACTGCACTCCAGCCTGGGCGACAGAGCGAGACTCCGTCTCAAAAAAAAAAAAAAAAAAAAAAAAAAAT
>NW_026652282.1:133950147-133951007 GCF_009828535.3 Hylobates moloch
TAATTCTATGATGATTTTGAAGCTTTTCTGTAACACCTGATAAAAATAAAGAGAGGGGCCGGGCGTGGTGGCTCATGCCTCTAGTCCTAGCTCCTCGGGAGGATGAGGTGAGAGGATCCCATGCGCCCAGGAGTTTTAGGCTACAGTGAGCCATCATCACACCACTGTACTGCTGTACTCCAGCCTAGGCAGCCTCGTTCTTTAGAGTAAGACACTGTCTCTTTAAAAAAAAAAAAAAAAAAAAAGAAAAGGCGTTTAGTGAATATATTCTTAGGGTAGCAAGTGTAATTTTTGTAAATTGAATTATTTGAATCTAGTAAATACCTTCAAAGCTGAAGTCGAATTCTGATTTTGATTGAAAGTATTTTTTACTTAAAGGAAGAGGGATAGAATAAATGACACGATTAAGGAAAAGACTTCTTGTATAAGGCTGGGGTTTTTTAAATGATTTTTTGAATAGTTAGATGGACAATACGGAATTAAAAAGGTGGTATAAAAAGTTATACGGGGCTAGGCACAGTGGCTCATGCCTGTAATCCCAGTACTTTGGGAGGCCGAGGTGGGTGGATCACCTGAGGTCAGGAGTTCGAGACCAGCCTAGCCAACATGACGAAACGTCATTTCTACTAAAAATACAAAAATTAGCCGGGCGTGGTGGTATGCACCTGTAATCCAGCTACTCGGGAGGCTGAGGCAGAAGAATCGTTTGAACCCAGGAGGCAGAGGTTGCAGTGAGCCAAGATTGTGCCATTGCACTCCAGCCTGGGTGACAGAGCGAGACTCCGTCTCAAAAAATAATAATAATAGAAAAAAGTTATATGGGGCTGGGCATGGTGGCTCACGCCTGTAATCCCAGCAGT
>NW_026652282.1:133955820-133979637 GCF_009828535.3 Hylobates moloch
GTTGCAGTGAACTGAGATCGTGCCACTGCACTCCAGCCTGGTGACAGAATGAGACTCCATCTCAAAAAAAAAGCGTGTGTGTACCCGTGTATTAAATTTTTATTATAAAATATATGTAACAGGCCGGTCGCGGTGGCTCACGCTTGTAATCCCAGCACTTTGGGAGGCTGAGGCGGGCGGATCACGAGGTCAGGAGATCGAGACCATCCTGGCGAACACGGTGAAACCCCGTCTCTACTAAAAATACAAAAAATTAACTGGGCGTAGTGGCGGGCGCCTGTAGTCCCAGCAACTTGGGAGAGGCTGAGGCAGGAGAATGGCATGAAACCGGGAGGCGGAGCTTGCAGTGAGCCAAGATCCCCCCACTGCACCCCAGCCTGGGTGACAGAGCGAGACTCCGTCTCAAAAAAATCTATATCTATATCTATATATCTATGTCTATATCTACATCTATGTCTACATCTATATCTATAACAATTTACAGTTTTAATCATCTTGACTGTACAGTTCAGTGGCACTGAGTACATTCACATTGTTGTACAGCCATTACTACCATCCATCTCTACAACCTTTCGTCTTCCAAAACTGAAATTTCATACCTATTAAACACTAACTCCCACTTCTCCCCTTCCCCCCACCCCAACCTCTGGCAACTACTATTCTACTCTTTGTCTCTATTGGACATATTTTTGTGTGTTTAGGTTTGTGTATCTATTTTACATGTGTGTATAAATACACAAGGGTATGTGGGCGTTGTGTTTTTACACGTACCATAAAATATTGTGCATATTTGTTTATTTTAATGTATCCTGTAGATTATTTAGAATCAGTTCATACAGAACCGTATCATTCTTTTTAAGGGTTGGGTTTAAATAGTCTATTATGGATGTACCACAATTTATTTAACCAGTTTTTAAATTTTTTACTTATTTTTTTTTAATTTATTTTTAGAGACGGGATCCCACTCCATTACCCAGGCTGGAGTGCAACAGCATGATCATAGCTTACTGCAGCCTTGAACTGCGGGGCTCATGTGATCCTCCCACCTCAGGCTCTCTTGTAGCTGGGACTACAGGGATGTGCCACCATGCCTGGCTAAATTTTTTATTTTTATTTTTGGTAGACACGGGGTTTCACTGTGTTGCCCAGGCTGGTCTTCAACTCCTTGGGCTTGAGTAATCCTCCTGCCTTGGCCTCCCAAAGTGCTGAGATTACAACCATGGGCCATGGAGCCTGACAAGAGTAGCCTTTTAATTGCAGACTATTAAAGAAAAAGTTGCGTATGAGTAGATAAGCATACAAATTTATCACTGCAATACTATTTGTAGAGATCACAGAGCTGTTAGGCTAGGAAGAAGTTTTTAGCAGTTAGCACTAGAAAGCAAAACTTTGGAAACTTCCATTTCATCAAAAGTGACCTCATCTGAGTAGGGCATGTGAGGGAAGGACCTTTTTACTTGACAAGGGGAACTTCAGCCAGTTCTTGTTTGTGAACCTTGAAGAAAGTGGAGCATTTTTATTTTGGGACCATTCTAGGTTGTGGTAGTTCCTTGGTACGCGGGGTTGGAGAATCTCCCTCTGCTGCTGGACCTTCTGCCTCTTTCGTGCTGTAATATGCATAAGAGGTATCCTAGAAGTATTCAGGAACAGGCTGTGTTTGCTTCGTTGTTCTGTGACTGTTGAACTCTTTATATAGCAGTACTTTTTTAAGCTGTACTAGTTGAGCATTTATTATGTGTCAGTTACTGTGCTAGCTGCTGGAAACTATCCTACCCTCAGCAATCTTCTGGTCTAATGGGAGGTACAGACAGGCAAATGGGCTATGACTTTACAGAGTCCAACTTCTGTGATGGAGAGAAGTTCCAGCCACTAAGGGAGCAAATAAAAATCAGAGGAGATCCTACCAAGAATTGGGAGGTAGGTCAGGGAGGAGACTTCTTTGAAAAATGGCATCTAAGACCCGAACAATAAGGAAACATTAGCTAGGTCAAGGACAAAACATCAGTGGGGAGAGATGCATAAGTCTTTTGGAAGGACCAGCATGTGTAGAGGCTCTGACAGGAGAGAATCTCTCAGGCCCGTTCAGAGAGCCCAGTGTGTGAAGATGAGGCATGAACAACCATGAACAACCAGCCAGGACGTGGAGAGGAGCATTTTTCGTTTTCTTTTTTTTTTTGAGACGGAGTCTCACTCTGTCACCCAGGCTGGAGTGCAATGGCACGATCTCGGCTCACTGCAACCCCCACCTCCAGGGTTCAAGCGATTCTCCTGCCTTAGCCTCCCAAGTAGCTGGGATTACAGGCGCCCGCCACCATGCCCGGTTAATTTTTGCATTTTTAGTAGAGACAGAGTTTCACCATGTTGGCGACGCTGGTCTCGAACTCCTGACCTCAGGTGATCCACCTGCCTCGGCCTCCCAAAGTGCTGGGATTACAGGCGAGAGCCCCCGCGCCCGGCCAGGCTCAGCTTTCTTTCCAGGTCCCATCAAACTCTTAGATGTTCCCTGGGCCCCAGAAAGCAGCGTGAGGTGCTCTGCCCATCTATGCTGTCCTTTTCCACCCCACCCTATCCACTGAGCCCCTGGGGCTCCCACTCCACTCCAGGTCTCTTCATGGAACCTTCTTTCCCTTCACTTCTGTCCCAGGAGACCTGAGAGACTCATGGGAACAGGCATCATCTTCTCCAGCACAGTTCATTGACTAATGCACGAAAGTGCCGGGCTGTGAGAAGGTCAGGAGCTTGCATGGAATGGGAGTCAGCTATGGTACAAAGTGCGCTGCTTAGTTCTACTGATTTTTGATTTTTGATTTTTACATAAGACTTTGATGGTAAAGGAAGCAGTGTGTGAGCAAGCTGACTCCTGTCTTGTCAAGTACCAGGTCCACTCTGATGAGCCCCTGTGGACAGCACTGCTGTAACTCCCCAAGCCTAGGCTCAGGAGGTGGGCCCTAAGCCCTGTTCCCAGCTCTTCCTCCATGCTGTCAGCTCTTCCACCATTCCTGGTGTCATTCTAAGGTCCTGTCTTCCCGTAGTCTTCCCCCACCCTCTTCCTTCCTGGCCTCTACGCTCAGCTCGAGTAGTAGCTATTTGGGTACTTTTCACCCAGACTTAGGAAATGTTAGCAGTTGGTCGTATTCCTGTCAGCCCTCTTACTATGGAACCCAAATAGGGCAGATTCAGCTGAATTCCCAGCCCTGTGGTTGCACTCTCTGTCTGCCCTGCTTCCCCAAGGTAGCCTGTCCCCTAAAGGTCACCGAGATACTCCCCATGCAAGGTTTTTATTGTATTACACATGACAACATGGAATAAAGTGACTTGCAAATTTACTGGATGATATCCTACTATGTGGAACATCCTACAACTTACTCTTTTCACTCAACATTTGACTTTTGAACCTGGTCTGTGTTGCTCCGTGCAGACCAATGTTCATTCATTTGATATGTCTCCTTGTGCCATAGAAATAGTTTTACAGTAGAAGCCTGTCCAGAGCCATGAGGGAGAAGGGGATTGTAGAGAAACAAGGATTGGCATCTGGTTTATGTTTACATCCTTTAGTCCTGTTAACCGAGAAGAAGATATTTTTATTTCCATGTTTGAGAAAGCTTTCCACAAAAAAAGCATCCATTTTCTAGATTTATTAATAGGGCAGTCCAAAGGTTTTATTTTTAGATTTGAAAGAAAGCAAAGTACGCTTCTGAGATATGCACATTTCTCTGTGTCCCTGTCTCTTTTGCAGCATTCCACATTGCTGCTAAAACTTGAACTTGAGCACTTTCGAGCATGTGCTTACTTTCTATGTATGACTCATCTTTTAAAACATTAAAGCATTTTCGGCCGGGTGTGGTGGCTCACGCCTATATTCCTAGCACTTTAGAAGGCCGAGGCGGGTGGATCACTTGAGGTTAGGAGTTCAAGACCAGCCTAGCCAATATAGTGAAACCCCATCTCTACTAAAAATACAAAAATTAGCCAGGCGTGGTGGCACGCTTCTGTAATCCCAGCTACTCGGGAGGCTGAGGCAGAATTGCTTGAACCCAGGAGGTGGAGGTTGCAGTGAGCAGAGATCGAGCCACTGCACTCTAGTCTAGGCAACAGAGTGAGACTCTGTCTCAGAAAAAATAAAAATAAAAAAAGCATTAAAGCCCCTTGTCTGGTGGTATGTAAGTTTTGGCATTACTTTGATAAGTTGTATTTTAAGTCTTTCTACACATAATAACTTATTTTTAAAATACAAGTTTCCGTGTGCTTCTGGGTTTTGTGTTTTTGTAAACAGCAGAAGGTATTAGTCCATATTAAGTACTAATTTGTTCTAATATTTTCAGCTGTTTTTGGAATTACACTTGGCAAAAAAATAGACAAATGTCTGCAGTTGTGACAGTTTGTTTTTTTGTTCTTTTTAACTCCAGAATAAATAATTCTAGTGAGTTTTTTTCTTGGCTTGTAAGAACATGGGAATGATTAGAGTCATCATAACACTTAAGTAGTTATAGAAGGTTGAACATCTGTAATCAGTTGTATAAAATGTCCTAGTCATCCTTCCAGGTTATTTAAGACAAACAAATACATGGTATTTGTTAAGCTCTTATAAATTTTAATTGTAAAACATCATTGTAGAAAACTTTGAAAATGTGTATAGGTACAAAGATAAAAAATTAGGCCAGGCATGCCGTGGCTCACGCCTGTAATCCCAGCACTTTGGGAGGCCAAGGTGGGAGGATCTTTTGAGCCCAGGAGTTCAAGACCAGCCTAAGCAACATATTGAGACCCTGTCTCTACAAAAATATCATAAAACAAAATAGAATCACTCTGGCGATTCCACTATCAAAAAAAAAAAAACTGCTGTTAATATTTGATATGTATCGCCGGGTGCGGTGCCTCACGCTTGTAATCCCAGCACTTTGGGAGGCCGAGGCGGGCGGATCACGAGGTCAGGAGATCGAGACCACGGTGAAACCCCGTCTCTACTAAAAATACAAAAAAAATTAGCTGGGCGTGGTGGCGGGCGCCTGTAGTCCCAGCTACTCGGAGAGGCTGAGGCAGGAGAATGGCGTGAACCCGGGAGGCGGAGCTTGCAGTGAGCCGAGATTGCGCCACTGCACTCCAGCCTGGGCGACAGAGCGAGACTCCGTCTCAAAAAAAAAAAAAAAAAATATTTGATATGTATCTTTCTAGACCAAGGCCTCCAACTTCGGTTGAGAATGCAGTGGGGTCTGTGACCTTGGATGGGAAAAACATTCAGTCTTTATTTTCACTGATGTCTCTGAAAACCCAGATTTTTAGCCGGGCATGGTGGCTCGTGCCTGTAATCCCGGTGCTTTGGAAGGCCGTGGAGGGCAGATCACTTGAGCCCAGGAGTTTGAGACCAGCCTGGGCAACATAGCAAGACCCTGTCTTTTAAAAAAAAAATCCAGCCCTGTGTGGTGGCTCATGCCTGTAATCCCAGCACTTTGAGAGGCTGAGGCAGGCAGATCACCTGAGGTCAGGAGTTTGAGACCAGCCTGACCAACATGGTGAAATCCCGTCTCTACTAAAAATACAAACATCAGCCGGGCATGGTGGTGGGCGCCTGTAATCCCAGCTACTCTGGAGGCTGAGGCAGGAGAATCACTTGAACCCGGAAGGCAGAGGTTGCAGTGAACCAAGATCACACCATTGCACTCCAGCCTGGGCGACAGAGCGAGACTCCGTCTCAAAAAAAAAAAAAAAAAAATCCATATTTTCTTCAATGATAATTGTAAGCAACAGACCATGGTAGTATTAGAATAGCAGTGACTGTCACCACTAGAGATCAAAGATACTTTCATATCGTATTATAGTTGTTACACATATTTTGAAATATGTATGTTCATCACTGCTTCAAACTTAGGGTAATTATTCGACCCATCGCTAGATCTGGTTATTTAATGATTTACTGAAGAAGCACATATTATTTGAGCACCAACTCTTGAAATATGTTGTTAATTTCTGTGCATTTTACACATTTCGAAACATTCTTCTGAGGAGGAGTCCAGAAGTCCAAAAGGGTCCATGGCAGAAAAAGGTTAAGAACACCTGTTCTGTACTTTATACCATGTGGCTACAAATATAAAAACAGACCTTAAGCCAGGTATGGTGATGCACACCTGTAGTTCCATCTACTTGGGAGGCCCAGGAGTTTGAGGCCAGCCCGGGCAACAGAGCAAGACCCCATCTCTTAAAAACCAATCAGCACTTGACTAGTCAGTTAGTGGGGGAAAACACAGGTACAGTAAAAGAGTCAAAATTAAACTTAGGTCATCTTACTGTATCAAACATTTATTAACATGTTTAGTGTTTTGTGTATATTATGCAAAGTGGAATGCAACTAAAACTGTTTAACACTTCTCGATATCACATAAATATGTTGGTGCATAATAGCCTAAAAGTTACTTTTGCTGTTGGCGTTTTATTTTATTTTATTTTTTTTGAGACAGAGTCTTACTCTGTCGCCAGGCTGGAGTGCAGTGGTGCGATCTCAGCTCACTGCAACCTCTGCCTCCCTGGTTCAAGCGATTCTCCTGCCTCAGCCTCCCGAGTAGCTGGGACTACAGGCGCACGCCACCATGCCCAGCTAATTTTTGTATTTTTAGTAGAGATAGGGTTTCGCCATGTTGGCCAGGATGGTCTTCATCTCTTGACCTTGTGATCCGCCCACCTCGGCCTCCCAAAACGCTGGGATTACAGGCATGAGCCACCGCGCCGGGCCTGCTGTTGGCATTTTAAACATCTTCTAGAGTCTTTCTTATTTGCCTGTAAGCATGTACACATGTTGTTGTTTTGAGACAAGGTCTGTCGCCCAAGCTGGAATGCAGTGGTGCGATCACAGCTCACTAGAGCTTCAACCTCTTGGGTGCAAGTGATCCTCCCACTCAGCCTCCCAAGTAGGTGGGACTACAGGTGTCCGCTACCATGCCCAGCTAATTTTTGTATTTTTTTTGTAGAGACGGAGTTTCGCCATGTTGCCCAGACTGGTCTCAAACTCCTTTGCTCAAACGATCCTTCCTCCTGAGCCTCCCAAAGTGCCGGGATTACAAGTGTGCACCTCTGTGCCTGGCCCACATATTGTTTTAGATGAATGAGATCATATATGTACTTCTGTAACTTGCCGCCTTTCCTCAACAAAATGTTGTAAATATCCATGTCCATTAAAAATAGACGTATATCTTCACTTTTCCCTAAAATGAAAATAACTTACTTGCATTTTCTTTCTTTGTTTTTGTTTTTGTTTTGAGACAGGCTCTTGCTCTGTTGCTCAGGCTGGAGTGCAGTGATGTCACAGCTCACTACAGCCTCCACCTCCAGTTTCAAGTATTCCTCCTACCTCAGCCTCCAAGATAGCTAAGACTACAGGCACATGCCACCACACCTGGCTAATTTTTAAAAAATTTTTTGCAGACATGGGATTTCACTGTGTTGCCCAGGCTGGCCTCAAAGTGCTGGCCTCAATTGATCTTCCTGCCTTGGCCTCCCAAAGTGCTGAGATTACAGTCATGAGCCACTGTGCCCAGCCTGCATTTTCTTATTATAAAAGTAATACATGTTCAATGGACAAAAAATTTTCAGAAAATATGCAAAGGTGAAAAGTAAAAATTGTCCATAAATCTGTCATCTACAGATAAAGATAACGTCTGGATAATGTTTTTCTACCATCATTTTTAGTAACCACATAACATTTCGTTGTATGTCTATGCCTTAATTTAATTAAGAGGCATTTCCATTATTTCTGCATTTTCATGACTCTGAATGATGATATGTCTGCCTGCTGATGGCTACAACTCTGTTTCTGCATTTCAGACCTCTCTCTTGAGCTCCAAATTTGATGGCCTCGTCAGCAATTACTTGAGTTGCTCATAAGTATCTCAAATTTAACAAGTCCCAGTCTTGATTTTTTTTCCCCCTTCAAACCTATTCCTCATGTTGTCTCTATTTCAGTAAACAATATCAACATCCACCCAGTAACTCAGTCCAAAATTCTAGGAGTCATCCTTGATTCTGCTCTTTCTTTTTTTTTTTTTTTTTTTTTTTTTTTTTGATACAGAATCTCATTCTCGTCACCCAGGCTGGAGTGCAGTGGTGCAATCTTGGCTCACTGCAACCTCCGCCTCCCAGGTTCAAGCAATTCTTCTGCCCCAACCTCCTGAGTAGCTGGGCCTGGCTAATTTTTTGTATTTTTAGTAGAGATGGGGTTTCACCATGTTGGCCAGGCTGGTCCCGAACTCCTGACCTTGTGATCCGCCCACCTCAGCCTCCCAAAGTGCTGGGATTACAGGCGTGAGCCGTGCTGGGATTACAGGCGTGAGCCACCATGCCCGCCCTGATTCTGCTCTTTCTCTCATCATCCCTGATCTGTCAGCAAGTCCTGTTAGGCCAACCACTTTCAGCATCTGCACTGCCAGTATGCTAGTCCAAGCCACAAAACACCTCTCAGAGGTACGCAACAGGACTTTGTTGTTGTTGTGTGTGTGTTTTTTTTTATGGTAGAATTATTTTATAATTTGAAGTGTAGGGATGACCTTTCTTTTAAATTTTCATTTATTTTCTTAATTTTTTATTTCTATAGGTTTTAGGGGAACAGGTAGTATTTGGTGACATGAGTAAGTTCTTTAGTGGTGATTTCTGAGATTTTGGTGCACCCATCACCCAAGCAGTTTACAATGAACCCAATTTGTAGTCTTGTATCCCTCACCCCCTCCCACCCTTTCCCTCAAGTCCCCAAAGTCCATTGTATCATTTTGATGCCTTTGCATCCTCATAGCTTAGCTCCCACTTATGAGTGAGAACATACGGTGTTTGGTTTTCCATTCTTGAGTTACTTCACTTAGAATAATAGTCTCTAGTTCCATCCAGGTTGCTGTGAATGCCATTAAGTCATTCCTTTTTATGCCTGAGTAGTATTCCTTTGTATATATATATGCCACAATTTCTCTATTCACTTTCTGATTGATGGGCATTTGGGCTGGTTCTATATTTTTGTAATTGTGAATTGTGCTGCTATAAGCATGCGTGTGCAAGTATCATTATGCAGTGGGACTTTGGATGACATATTGAACAACTTCCTCACCGATATCCTTGTGAAACGCTACATATTTCATGGGTCTGTTTGTTATACCAACACTCAATTCTAAATGATGGAATTATTTCACATTTAGTCTCTTTTTCATCTGGCCATTATAGTTTAGTTTAAACACCAAGTTCCATTCCTGCTCCATGCTGAAGGATTTGCAGTACATCAGGCTATAGTCCATCGATTCATTCCACAATTGAGTAAGTAAGGTATCTATAGTACCTCAGGCCCTGTGTTAGGCAGGGATGGGGTAACCTAGACAGATTTGGTACCTATCCTCATGGAGCTTGAGTTTAGTGGCAGAGACAGATCTTAGATAATTATACAAGTACTTAAGTGTTCAGAAGGACAAGTATGGAGGTGGGAGCCACTACAATCCTCTACAGTCACGTGCTGCACAGCAACGTTTCAACCGACAACAGAGCACACATACAGTGGTGGTCCCATAAGATTAGAATGCCATATTTTTACTGTACCTTTTCTATGTTTAGATATACAAATACTTACCATTGTGTTCCAGTGATCTACAGTATTCAGTATAGTACCATGCTGTACAGTTTTATAGCCCAGGAGCAATAGGCTATATACCGTATAGCCTAGGTGTGTAGTAGGCTACACCATCTAGATTTGTGTAAGAACATTCTCTGATGTTGGCACAAATAAATCGCCCAGTGACACATTTCTCAGAACATAGCCCTGTCGTTGAGCGACTCATGACTGTACTATGGGGGAACAGCTCAGCCTTGGGAGGGTTAAGGAAGTCTTCCCCAAGGAGGCAGCGCCGACGCAGGGAACCGAGGGTTGAACAAGTGGGCAAGGTGCAGAGTGGAAGGAGGCTTTCCAGATGGAGAAGAGCATGTGTGAAGGCCCTCAGTCTGGCAAGAGCTTAGTCCTGTGTGGCAGGAGCTGAATGAGGGGTTAGGGGAGAGTGGCAAAGGGGCCGGGCCATCAGAGAGGTCAACAGGGGCTGGATCATGCAGGATTTTGAATGTTAACATCAGAGCGATAGAAAACATGAAGGGTAAGGTTGTTTGGGTTTTGAATTTTTATCAAAATATTGCAGCTACTCGGTAATAAGTTAGATATAACAAAAGAGGTCATCGTAAAAACAGCAGTCTACCCCTTCCCTTTCCCTTCCCTGACCCAGACATGTCAGCTTTTAACTGTTTCTGATTTTAGTTCCTTTGATGGTTACCTTCAAAATTAAATCATATGCTTATACATCTTTCTTGATTTGCCAACTTTAGGGAACTGTATTAACTCCCTGAAATGAAAGAGAATGACTTAGCTTACGTTACCTCCCTATGTTGAAATTCATATTCACATTTCTCTGTAATTTTTTTTTTTGAGATGGAGTCTCACTCTGTCGCCCAGGCTGGAGTGCAGTGATGTGTTCTCGGCTCACTGAAACCTCTGCCTCCCGGGTTCAAGCGATTCTCATGCCTCAGCCTCCTGAGTAGCTGGGACTACAGGCGCACACCAGTGCACTGGGCTAATTTTTGTATTTTTAGTAGAGGTGGGGTTTCACCATGTTGGCCAGGCTGGTCAACTCCTGACCTCAGGTGGTCTGCCTGCCTCGGCCTCCCAAAGTGCTGGGATTACAGGTGTGAGCTACTGTGCCCGGCCCACATTTCTCTGTAAATTTTAAACAGTATTTTAGTCCATATGTCAGTTCCCCTCTGTTTAAGGTAAGGATATTAATAACCCTACTTTTCCTTCCACTTTCCCTCCTCAACTTCTGTGTCCTAAAAGCTATACTTGACCATACCCATTTTTGCATTTGTTAACGTGTGTTCTGCCCTGCAACCACAGCCAAGTTGTAGGTTAATTCTAAAGTTGAAAATAACATTATTTACATTATTACACATGTGAATATTGTTCTTGGCGAGACCAAATAATGAATGTGCCAGGATTACATTTCCTTCTTTACAGGTCTGGACCACTCAAAGGAGAATGACCAATTAAGGTCAAATGGATTCCCTTTTCTTAGACTCCATCACCTGCTTAAAATCCTTGCTAGGATTTAATCTACTTCATATTCAAACCTCGGCTTGCTTATATAGCTCTTTGTTTTGCCCACCATTTCTAGTTGCCTTTTTATTTTGTTTACTATTCCTCCTTGATTATGTTGTAAAATGCTATTAGCAGTGCTGTTTATTTCGTACGATTCGGCTTTTTCCCCACTGAAGACCTTTCTCTTGGAAGGCTTCTGCCCTTCTGCAATCTGGGCAAGTATCTGCTCTTTGATTTAAGGTTGCATACACAGCTGTACCTGGACCTTCCCTTCACTGGGCTCTTGGGTTGGAACCCCTGTGTCTTAGAACCCATATCTTCCTTTTACGTGGTTTACTCCCTCGTTTTCTGGACTGCATCCTTAAATAATGTGCTCAGATAGAGTGCATGGGGAGTAAACTGTAGTGGATACCGTTGTCACCTACCCCATATCCATTTCTTCTTTGCCCATTCCTAACAGAATCCTGGTATTATTCACCTTTCTACCTTATTCCCAACTTCAGAAAGGATCCTTAAGTCATTCCACACATTGCATTCCTTTGTCAACTGTTACTGGTCAAGGATGGACATACGATCTAAGTTGGTTCACTCAGACTGAAGGGAAGGACTTCGATGGCACGTTCAGGGAAGACTTCCTCTTTTTCTCTCGCTGGAGTAAATGAGAAAGGTGTTGCTGGGGGCTCTTCTGTAACCTCAGACTGAGGGACAAAGCCTGAGGATAAAGCCTGCTAACCAAGGAAGGCGGAGCAGAGAAACGGGAAGAGCCTGGGTCTTGATGCCGTTGCTTAGCTGGTGATTGCACTGTGGCTGGGGCCTGTCCTACCTGAGCTACGGACTCAGATAGGATGGACTTTCTTACTGAATGAGCCAGCTTCAGTTTTCTTTTCTGTTACTTGTAACCAAAAGCATTGTAACAGATAGGTCTTCTGAGTCACTGCATGCCTGAAATACCTTTCTTCTACTCTTATACTTGATTGGCTGAGTATAGGGTTCCAAGTTGAAAATCATTTTTTCTCCTAACTTTGGAGGCATCTCTTCTAGTATGCAGAGTAACATGCAACAAATGCCTGATGCCAGTCTGATTATGGTTCTTTTGTAGGTGCCCTTCTTTTCTCTTCCTTCCCTGGAAGTTTTTAGGATTTTGTCTCTTTATTTTTAGTGTCCTGAAATCTCATGAGAATGTGTCTAGAGTTGTGTCTTGTTCACTCGTTCTACTGTGGTCATTCAGTCTGAATACTTTTGTCAACTCTTTTAAAAAAAAAAAAATTACTAATTTACATCCTTTCATTTTCTCTATGGGGACTACTGTTTAACTTTGGACCTCTTATATTGGTCTTCTGTCTTCTCTCATATTTTTCATTTATTGGGCGGTGGGGGGTGCTCTGAATTTTGGAAGATCTCCTGCATTTATTTTCTTTTTCTTTTTTCTTTTTTTTTGAGGTAGAGTCTTGCTGTGTCTCCCAGGCTGGAGTGCAGTAGCCTGATCTCGGCTCACTACAACCTCTGCCTTCCAGGTTCAAGCAATTCTCCTGCCTCTGCCTCCCAGGTAGCTGGGATTACAGACCTGCACCACCACGCCCGGCTAATTTTTGTATTTTTAGTAGAGATGGGGTTTTACCATGTTGCCAGGCTGGTCTCAAACTCCTGACCTCAAGTGATCCGCCTGCCTCAGCCTCCCAAAGTGGTGTGAGCCACCGCACCCAGCCTCCTGACTTTATTTTCTATCCCTTTTGTTAAATTCTTTATTTCAGCCAAACCTTTTTTTTTTTTTTTTTTTTTTTAACTTACTGTGAAGCCTGTGTGCCTACTGCCTAGATTAGACAATTGTTAACATTTTGGCGTATTTTCCTGGTCTGTATAGATAGGGTGCATTTTTATACCTTTTTGCTCACCATTTAAAAGGAACTCACAGATGTAACGACATTTCACCCCTAAGTACTTCAGTATACATCTCCTAAAAATAAGGACATTTTCCAATATGAGCACAATATCCCGATCACATCTTTAAAAGTTAACAATAATTCTGTAATGTTATCAGGCAACCACTTTAAATTCAGATTTCCTCCAAATGTCTCTTATCGCTGTTGAGGGGCTCCAAAGCAATTAAGATTTATACATTGCATTTGAATATGCTTCCTTTGTCTCTTATTTATTTTTGTTTTATTTTATTTTATTTTGAGACAGAGTCTCGCTGTCTCCCAGGATGGAGTGCAGTGGTGTGATCTCCGCTCACTGCAACCTCCGCCTTCCAGGTTCAAGCGATTCTCCTGCCTCAGCCTCCCAAATAGCTGGGATTACAGGTGCCCACCACTATGCCCAGCTAAATTTTTTGTATTTTTAGTAGAGACAAGGTTTCTACTAAACCACGTTGGCCAGGCTGGTTTTGAACTCCTGACCTCAAGTGATCTGCCCGCCTCGGCCTCCCAAAGTTCTAGGATTATAGGCGTGAGCCACCGTGCCCAGCCCCTTTGTCTCTTTTAACAAGAACAACCTACCCACCTCTCCTTCACTTGTGATGCTGACTTTTTGAAGCAGTCAGCCCAGTTGTCATCTAGAAGGGCCCACATTTTAAGATACATATATATTTTTAGAGACAGCGTGTCACTATGTTGCCTAAGCTGGCCTTGAACTCCTGGCCTCAAGTAATCCTCCTGCCTCAGCCTCCCAAGTAGCTGGGACTACAGGCTTGTGCCACCACGACTAGCTGGCCCACATTTTAGATGTCTCTCTTTTCTTGTGATATAATTTAACTTGTTTGTCCGTATATATTACTTGTAAACAAGAAGTTAGGTCTACAGGCATGTTCAGGTTAAACATTTTGGGCAAGAATATTTCATAGGCAGTACTGTGTACTTCATATAGCATCAGCTCACCAGGCACTTAATGGCTGGTTACCCTGTGGTTTGTGATGCTACGTTTTACACTTGATTAAAGAAGGAGGTGACTGCCAAATCTCCCCATTGTAGACATACAGTTTTCCTGTGGTAATTGATATATAATCTGTGATGTGATGCTTTGGCACCATACAAATATCCTATTGCCCAACAGCCATTTGCATAATGATTTTAGCATTCATTGATCCTTGCCTGAAACCATTATTACATTGGGGGTTGCAAAATGATAGTTTTTTTAATTGTCACCTCTTCTACATTTAGTATTGTCATTTTTCTGTAATGAATTTTCCCTCATCAAATAAGGAGGCATTATATTTCCTCCTAAAAAGACAGTATAGATGCTTAATCTTTGCCTTTATTACATTTCAGAGTAAGGAGTTGGTAGAATAATCACCTCAAATGGTGGCAAAATATTTGCTGTTGTGTTCCTTTTCTCTTTCATGTCAATATGGACTCATAGAGATTTATTTATTAAATGTTTTACAATTCAAATTGGGCCAACAAGAGTCCCTTCGTGTTGGTTCCTATATTCTCCTGGATACCCTCATTAATTAGTCTTTGAGCAATTTCTTGTTTTCTGGCACAAGATATTCCATCCCAATATGTGCTTTTCCTGTCCTAGAACTGATTCCAAGGAGCTCTGGTTGCTTTTAGTGGCAACGATATTTAGAATCCAACATGTGGGTGCTAAATGTGCTGATTCTTACTGGGGTAACATTATATCTAGGCACTTTCAGGGGACATCGCTAGAAAATATATTCAGTTTTTTTTTTATGTTTAATTTTTTTGTAGAGACAAGGTCTCAGTATGTTGCCCAAGCTGGTTTCAAACTGAGCTCAAGTGATCCTCCCTCCTCAGCCTCCCAAAGTGCTGGGATTACGTCTGTCAGAGCAAACTGCTGGTAAAGATTTTCACAAAAGAAAAATAAAGAAACCAAAGTGCTTGGATTACAGATGTGAACCACTGTGCCCTCAATTTTTTTTTAAGTCATGAATACATCATGATGTCTTCTATGGCAATTTAACATTACAGGGTTCTTCTTTAACATTTTTTTTTTTTTTTTTTTGAGGCAGAGTCTCACCCTGTTGCCCAGGCTGGAGTGGTGCAGTGGTGCAATCCTAATTCACTGCACCTTCAAATGCCTAGGCTTCAAACAGTCCTCCCTCAGCCTCCGGAGTAGCTAGGACTGCAGGTGCACATCACCATGCCCAGCTAATTTTTAAAAACTTTTTGTAGAGATGGGGGTCTTGTTGCATTGGCCAGGCTGGTCTCGAACTCCTGGCCTCAAGTGATCCTCCCATCTTGACTTTCCAAAGTGCTGGGATTACAGGTGTGAGCCACCACGCCTGGCCAACTTTTATTTGATCTGTATATGTCTTTTCCTTACACTGAAAATGTTGGGTCTTACTAACATTAACATAGTTACTTATTTGCTTTATCTTGTAATAGACATAAAATTACAAAATTATAATACCAATATTACGATAAATAGCTGGGCATGGCGGCGCTCGCCTGTAGTCCCAGCTACTCAGGAAGCTGAGGTGGAAGGACTGCTTGAACCTAAGAGTTTGAAGCTGCAGTGAGGTGTGATTGTGCCACTGTACTCCTACCTGGACAACAGAGTGAGTGAGGGAAAAAAAAAAGAAAGAATGGAAGACCCAGAGAAAGCCCCAAATATTTAAAAATTAAACAATACACTTTGCAGCTTCCTCACCTCTCTCAGCCTTCATAGAATTGAAGAGAGTTAGGGCCTTGCGCTAGATTAGGCTTTGCCTGAAGGAAATGTTGTGTTTGGTTTGATCTTTTATCCAGACCATTAAAACTGTCTTGGCGTTTATTAGTAATAAGGCTGTTTCATTTTCATATCGTTTGTGTGTTCACTGGAGTAGCACTTTTAGTTTCCTTCAAGAACTTATACTTTGATTCACAACTTGGCTAACTTTGGTACAAGAGGCCTAGCTTTTGGCCTCTCGGCTTTCAACATGCCTTCCTCACTAAGCCTGATCATTTGGTTTTTGGTTTAAAGAGAAAGACATATGACTTCCTTTTACTTGAATGCTTAGAGGCCATTGTAGGGTTATTAATTGGCCTAACTTCAGTATTGTCGTGTCCAAGGGAATAGGGAGGCCCAAGGAGAGAGAGAGAGAGATGGGGAAACAGCTGATTGGTGGAGTAGTCAGAATATACACATTTATCACTTAAGTTTGCCATCTTTTTTTCTTCCTTTTTTTTTTTTTTGAGACAGTCTCGTTCTGTCACCCAGGCTGGCATGCAGTGGCGTGATCTCAGTTCACTGCAACCTCTGCCTCCCGGGCTCAAGCAATTCTCCTGCCTCAACCTCCCGAGTAGCTGGTATTACAAGCGTGCACCACCATACCCAGCTAATTTTTATATTTTTTAGTAGAGACAGGGTTTGCCATGTTGGCCAGGCTGGTCTCGAATTCCTGACCTCAAGTGATCCACCCGCCTTGGCCTCCCAAAGTGCAGGGATTACAGGCGTAAGCCACTGCGCCTGGCCAAGTTTGCCACCTTTTTTTTATTTTTATTTTTTGAGATGGAGTCTCACTCTATCACCCAGGCTGGAATGCAGTGACGCAATCTCGGCTCACTGCAGTCTCTGCCTCCTGGATTCAAGCGATTCTCCTGCCTCAGCCTCCTGAGTAGCTGGAACTACAGGCATGTGCCACCACGCCCAGCTCGTTTTTTGTATTTTTAGTAGAGACGGGGTTTCACCATGTTGGCCAGGCTGGTCTTCAACTTCTGACCTCAGGTGATCTGCCCGGCTCAGCCTCCCAAAGTGCTGGGATTATAGGCGTGAGCCACCGCGCCCGGCCAAGTTTGCCATCTTTTATGGGTGCAGTTTGTGGTGCCTCAAAATGATGATAGTAGTAACATCAGAGAGCATTAATCACAGATCACCATAACAAATATAATAATGAGAAATTTGAAACATTGTGAGAATTACCAAAATGTGACAGAGACACGAAGTAAGCACATGCTATTGGAAAAATGGCACTGGTAAACTTGCTTGATGCATGCAGGGTTGCCACACACCTTCAATTTGTTAAAAACTCGGTATCTGCGAAGTACAGTAAAGCAAAGCACAATCAAATGAGGTGTGCCTGCATATTACAACCAAGAGGCTTTTTGCAGAAACACGAGTGTGCTTCAACATTCAAAAACCAGCTGGTGTAATTCACCACATTAAGATAATAAAGGAGGCCAGGTGTGGTGGCTCACACCTGTAATCCCAGCACTTTCAGAAGCCGAGGTGGACAGATCACTTGAGGCCGGGAGTTCGAGACCAGCCTGGCCAACATAGTGAAATCCTGTCTCTACTAAAAATAGAAAAATTAGCCCGGCATGGTGGCATGCACCTTTAGTCCCAGCTATTCAGGAGGCTGAGGCAGGAGAATCCTTGAAACTAAGAGGCGGAGGTTGCAGTAAGCCGAGATCATGCCAATGCATTCCAGCCTGGGCAACAGTGAGACCCAGTCTCAAAAAAAAAAAAAAAGATAATAAAGGAGAAAAACCATATAGTCTATTCAATAAATACAGAAAAAGCATCTGACAAAATTCAGTGCCCTTTCATGATAAAAACTCAGCAGATTAGAAATAGAGGAAATGCATGTATGAAAGAGCTACAGATAGATTGTACTTAATTGTGAAATATTGAACATGTTACCCCGAAAATCAGGAAAAAGGCAAAGATGTCTACTCTAACCACTTCTATTCAACATTATACTAGAGGTCATAGCCAGTATAATGAGGCAAGAAAAAAGATAAGAGGCATTATCTCTTTTTACAAAAAAACTAATCAGAAATGAAATTTCAAATGCAATATCATTAGGAATAATTTAATAAGAAATGTACAAGATTTACACACTGAAACTGAAAATGTTGCTGAAAGAATTAAATACCTAAATAAATGGAATGTTGTACCATGTTCATCAGCTGAAAGATTTAAGTGTCTTTACAATGTCAGTTCTCCCTTCATTGAACTATAGATTCATAACCCCAGTCATAACTGCAGGGGTTTTTTTGTAGAAATTGATGAGCTGATTCTAAAATGTATATGGAAGTTGGGCACGGTGGCTTATGCCTGTAAACCAGCACTTTGGGAGGCTGAGGCAGACAGATCACTTGAGGTCAGGAATTTGAGACCAACCTGGCCAACATGGCGAAACCCCGTCTCTACAAAAAATACAAAAATTAGCCAGACGTGGTGGCACACACCTGTAATCCCAGCTACTTGGGAGGCTGAGGCATGAGAATCACTTGAACCCGGAGGTGGAGGTTGCAGTGAGCCAAGATCATGCCACTGCACGCCAGCCTGGGCGACAAAGTGAGACTTTGCCTCAAATAAATAAATAAATAAATAAATAAATAAATAAATAAATAAAAAAAATGTATATGGAAATGCAGAGGACCTAGAACATCCAAAGTAAACTTGAAAGAGAACAAAATTAAGGGGCTTATGTTATGTGACTTTGTAGTCATTTGATTTTTAACAGAGGCACCAGAACAGTCCGGTGCAGGAAAGGAAAGTCTTTTAGCACATGGTGCTGGATGATAGCAAGTGACATCCATACCAGACAAAAATGAACCTTGACCTTACCCTAAATATTAGTTTCCTAGAGTTGCCACAAACTAGGTGGCTTAAAACCACAGAAATTTGGCTGGGCGCGGTGGCTGACGCCTGTAATCCCGGCATTTGGGAGGCCGAGTCGGGCAGATCACCTGAGGTCAGGAGTTCAAGACTAGCCTGGCCAACATGGTGAAACTTTGTCTCTACTAAAAATACAAAAAACTTAGTCAGGTGTGGTGGTGCACACATATAATCCCAGCTAGCCAGGAGGCTGAGGCAGGAGAATTGCTTGAACCTGGGAGGTTGCACTGAGCCAAGATTGCACCACTGCACTCCAGCCTGGGTGAGAGAGTGAGACTCCGTCTCAAAACAAAACCACAGAAATTTGCTGTCTCATAATTCCAGAGTCTAGAAGTCCAAAATCAACTGTCAGCAGGGCCATGGTCTCTGTGAAACCTGTAGGGGAGTCCTTCCTTGCCTCTTCCTAGCTTCCAGTGGCTGGCAACCTTTGACATTCTTTGATTTGCAGCTACATTACTTCAATATCTGTCTTCCTCATCACACAGCATTCTCCATGTATGTCTCTGTCTTTACATGGCCTACTTCTTGTAAGAACACAGTAATACTGGATTGGGGCCCGCCCTACTCCAGTGTGACCTCATCTTAACTAATTACACCTGCAACAACGCTGTTTCCAACTAAGGTCTCATTGTGAGGTACTGAGGGTTAGGACTTCAACATATCTTTTGGGGGACATAGTCCAACCCATGACACTACCTCACACCATACATAAAAATTAATTCATGAGAGATTATAGACCTAAATGTTTTAAAAGCTAAAAATATAAAGCTTCTGCAAGAAAACATAGGAGAATATCTTTGCAGTCCAAAGAAAAAGATTTTTTTTTAAACACAGTTTCACTCTGTTGCCCAGGCTGGAGTGCAGTGGTATGATCTCAGCTGACTGCAACCTCTGCCTCCCAGGTTCAAGTGATTCCCATGCCTCAGCCTTCCAAGTAGCTGGAATTACAGGTGTGCGCCACCATGCCTGGCTAATTTTTGTATTTTTAGTAGAGGCAGGGTTTTGCCGTGTTGGCCAGGCTGGTCTCAAACTCCTGACCTCGAGTGATCTGCCTGCCTCAGCCTCCCAAAGTGCTGGGATTACAGGTGTGAGCCACCGTGCCAGGCCAAAAAAAAAAAAAAAGATTTATTAGGATACATGAAGCAATAGCTATTAAAAGAAAAAATAAATTGGACTTCATTAAAATTTAAAACTTTTGGTCCTCAAAAGATACCATTAAGAAAATGAAAAGACAGAGCTGGGTGTAGTGAGGCTTGCCTGTAGTCACTACTGGGTACTTGGGAGGCTGAGGCAGGAGGATCACTTGAGCCCAGGAGTTCTAGGCCAACATAGGCAATATAGTGAGACACTGTCTCTTAAAAAAAAAAAAAAAGAAAGAAAAAACAAAAGAAAATAGGCTGGGAGCTGTGGCTCACGCTTGTAATCCCAGCACTTTGGGAGTACAAGGCAGGTAGATTGCTTGAGCTCAGGAGTTCAAGACCAGCCTGGGCAACATAGCGAAATCCCGTCTCTACAAAAGATACAAAAAATTAGCCACCCATGGTGGCATGCACCCATAGTCCATAGTTCCAGCTACTCAGGAAGCAGAGGCAGGAGGATTGCTTGATCCCAAGGAGGTCAAGGCTGCAGTGAGCTGAGGTCGCGCCACCGCACCCCAGCCTGGGTGACTGAGTGAGACCCTGTCTCAAAGAAAATGAAAAGACAGGTCCACCAAGAAAATAGTTGAGACCAGTCATAGAAAAAAATAGAAAGTCGTATATCTGACAAAGGATTTGTATTCAGAAGAATTCCTACAACTCAGTAATAAAAGGACAACCTGATTTTTAAAGGGTGAAAATATTTTAATAGATACTTTTTTTTTTTTTTTTTTTTGAGACAGAGTCTCACTGTGTCACCTAGGCTGGAGTGCAGTGGTGCCATCATACATAGCTCACTGCAGCCTCGAACTCCTGGGCTCAAGTGGTCTTCCTGCCGCAGTCTCCTGAGTAGCTAGGACTACAAGCACATGCCACTATGCCTGGCTAATTTTTAAATTTTTTGTAGACATGGGCTGGTGTCTCTGTGTTGTCTAGGCTGGTCTCGAACTCCTGGGCTCAAGTGATCCTCCCACCTCTGCCCCCCAAAGTGCTGGGCCACCACACCTGGTGTGGTGTCACCAGACATGAGCCACCATGCACTGCCTGATACTTTTCTTTTATCGTCTGTTTATTTCTTGTTCATGGGTGTTTCTGTTCTGATTTTATGACTATTCTATATTCTAAGATTTCTCTGAGAATATTATTTGTTTCCTCTAAGGACAGACTTGGTCTCTCTTCCATGGGGCTGGTTCTTGAGCCGCCAGGGATGGGGAGAGGACCTGGGTAGCTGCCGTGCTGCCCCTTCTCTGCTGTGGTGGAGTGGCCCGTTGCCTGCGGGGTCTCTCTCTGAAGGGTGGTTTGGAGAAGTTCTGTGGAGGCGAGGCAGGGGCCAGCTCTTGTCCCATGGACCCTCAGAGGCTGGGAAAAGGTGGGCATCACCTGGGCTGCTGCCAGCCACATCAAGAGCCTTTGGGGGGGGGGGGGGGGGGGGCCGGGGAAGGGAAGGTTCTAGCTAATGATTTAGAAAAGACCCTTTGATTTCTTGCCTGAGGGAAGAAGTAGCACCTTGCCACTTCAGGTTTGCTCTGCTCACCAGCCCCAACAGCATCAGCCTCACCTGGGAGCTTATTGAAGGTGCCCTGCCCCAAAGCTTGTGGGTTGGGATCTGGCATTCAGCAGTCCCCAGGTGTTGCGCACATGACAGCACTGCTTGCCCCTCCTCTCGTCTGGTCTGGTCTGGTCTGGTCTGAGAGCTTCTTTGGGGCTCCGACAGGTATACAGGCTCTCATCTGCTCTATAGCTCTCTTGTAGTACATTCCTCTCTGTTCCATTAGTCAACATGTTCCTGCCTACTTCCAGCATCTAGAAATTTGCTGAGTGTATCTTATCCGTTCAGAGGTCCTCTCTTGCTATTGCCTCTGTTAGAAATTTCTTCCCTTTCATATGTCTATACTTCTGTTTCTTTGAGGTTTGAAGGGTCAAGTGGCAAATACATGTAGGCAGTTGGCCATCCTCTGGTGAAGGCTTTAAAGCCCAGGAATAACAAGATGTATTATGTCTAAAACTAGCAAAAACCCTACCTGTCACATGGTGAACTGAATTAGAGGTGGTAGGGACAGAAGCCAGATTGGAGTGAGTGGAAGGTGAGGGAGTGGAGATTGGGTATAGATAACTCTTTTTAAGAAGTTTTGTTGTAGGCCGGGTGCGGTGGCTCACGCTTGTAATCCCAGCACTTTGGGAGGCTGAGGCGGGCGGATCACGAGGTCAGGAGATCGAGACCACGGTGAAACCCCGTCTCTACTAAAAATACAAAAAATTAGCCGGGCGTGGTGGCGGGCGCCTGTAGTCCCAGCTACTCGGAGAGGCTGAGGCAGGAGAATGGCGTGAACCCAGGAGGCGGAGCTTGCAGTGAGCCGAGATCGCGCCACTGCACTCCAGCCTGGGTGAAAAAGCAAGACTCCGTCTCAAAAAAAAAAAAAAAAAAAAAAGAAGTTTTGTTGGGATGGTGACCAGAAAAATAGGAGTGGGGTAGAGGGGGATGAGGGTGTTTTTCACGTGGGTGAATATGAGAGCATGTTTGCATCCTTCTGGGAATGGCCCAGGAGAGAGGGGAGCATGAGAAGGAGGAAATGGGGACCTGGAGGAGCAGACTCCTTGTGTGGAGGGGGCAAGCGGCATCTAGAGCTGTTGCAGGAGGTAGGCTTTGAGTAAATGCTTCCTCTTTGGTAAAGATGGGGAACGGTAGAAGTTGCATGGACCCTTTGTTAAAGCTCAGAAGCTGAGTGAGAATTAGAGCTTAAGTTTACGGAGTAGTCAGAATAAAGTACCCCTAACTGTATTCTCGCACAGTGCAGGAAGCCAGGGGTCTGAAATCAAGATGTTGCAGGGCTCCATTCCCCCCCCAGAGCCTCTAGCATGGGATCCTTCCTTGCCTCTTCCAGCTTTTGGTGGCTGCCTGGCAGTCCTAGACTTTCCTTGGCTTGCAGTTGCATTGCTCCATTCTCTGCTTGTGTCTTCACATGGCCTTCTCTGTGTCCCCGTATTCTTCTCTGGATGCTTGTCACTGTATTAGGCCCACCCTAAATCCAGGATGATCTCATATCAAGATCCTTCACTTAATTACAGAAGCAAAGACCTTCCAAATAAGGTCAGAGCCACAGGGTCTGGGGGTTAAGACGTACACCTAACTATTCGGGGCTACCATTGAACCCCGGTAGAAGCCTGTCCATTTCCAGGATAGCAGAGCCCAAGGAAGGGCCAGAAGTCCCCCCAAAACAGTTGTTTGCATTCACCAGATTCTAAGCTATAAGCAGATGGGCAGTGGCAGTCAGTCCTAATCCATACACCATTGGCAACAATAGTTTAGTTCACTGTAGACATAATGAGATACTTATCTTCTGCTAAGTAGTCCTCATGATAACAGCCATATTACTCCTGGCTTTGAGTGACAGCGCTGTGCTCTTGTCTGGTGCCCATATACTTCAGCAGCTGGAAACAAGACAGTGCTCATGATTCACCAGAAAGTTTCTGTAGTTAAAATCAAGTGATCCCTTGAGTCTATTCTAATATTTGTCTGTACCATGTTCTATGACGAGACATGGAAACAGAACATTAAGAAGTGAAAGTATCTTTGATTATGCTGTTGAAGACAACTTTTTTTGTTTTGTTTGAGACGGAGTTTCACTCTTGTTGCCCAGGCTGGAGTGCAATGGTGTGATCTCGGCTCACTGCAACCTCCTCATTCCCGGGTTCAAGCGATTCTCCTGCCTCAGCCTCCCAAGTAGCCAGGATTACAGGCATGTACCACTACGCCTGGCTAATTTTTTTATTTTAATACAGACGGGGTTTCACCATGCTAGTGAGACTGGTCTCGAACTCCTGACCTCAGGTGATCCACCCGCCTCTGCCTCCCTAAGTGCCGGGATTACAGGCGTGAGCCACCGTGCCTGGCCGAAGACAACTTTTTAAAGATGCATATGCTCTGGGCTGGGTGCAGTGGCTCACACCTGTAATCCCAGCACTTTGGGAGGCCGAGGCGGGTGGATCACCTGAGGTCAGGGGTTCGAGACCAGCCTGGCCAAC
>NW_026652282.1:133979825-133994301 GCF_009828535.3 Hylobates moloch
GGCGTGGTGGTGGGTGCCTGTAATCCCAGCTACTCAGGAGGCTGAGGCAGGAGAATCGCTTGAACCCCAGAGGTGGAGGTTGCAGTGAATTGAGACTGTGCCCACTGCACTCCAGCCTGGGTGACAGAGTGAGACTCGGTCTCAATAAATAAAATAAAAGATGCATATGCTCTGGCTACATTTTATTCTTTCTCAAACAGCTTTTACAGTGGGTAGTGCTGTAAAAGTTGTTTAGCTCTGGTCGTTTTATCTTTTTTGTGATCTGCAAAAGGAGAGATCCTTTTCCTTTTCACTGTGTCTAATACCCAACTCCAATACTCCTTTGACCTCACAGGCACTTAGAATCTGTCAGTGGCTCCATCTTTTCTCAGACTTCACCTCCTTCGTATCCTTATTCCTCTCCTTTGTAGCTTCAGTGCCAGTCAGATGTCGTTACTCCCTGGCACACTACCTCAGCACTTCAGCACTTTCTTGCTTTGTTATATTCAGTCGACAAAGCCCCAGCCTCATGAAACTCAGTCATGTCTGCCCCATGCCTGCTCCGTCCTGAAGCTGAATGTGACTCCTTCATTGATCCCCCTTTAAGTTCATGTCTACCGCAGGTCAACCTCTTGCCGCCAAGCCCACCTGCATACTGCAGTTCCCTGGTCTCTCCTAGCCCCTCCCACCCTCCTCATCAGCTGTCACACCTCCTTGCAGCTGATATCTTAGTTCCCAGAGAGCACAGAAGCAAGCTCAAGAGAATGTCTACAGGCCAGCGTCTACTCCTTCACTCTGACTCCCTCATGCTGTCACGGAGCGCCTGTCCCAGGCCCTCGCTCCTGTTCTAAGGCATCTCTCCAGTCCTCTACTGCACTCTCCCCCATCAGAGATCCTCCCTCGCCTGCCCTAGAAACTTGTTGCTACTTCTCCCACCTTGACAAAAGCTGCTCCCAACCCGCCACCTGTCTAGCATCTCTGTTTTCCTTTACCAGCAAGACTCCAGTCCCTGTCTCCACACCCTCTTCAACCTTCTGCAGTTGTTCCTTTGCTGCCACAGCTCTGCCAAGCTGCTCCGCGAGGTCTCCAGTGATGACCTTCATGTTGTTAAATCTGGGAGCTGCTTGTCACTTCTTGTCCCGGAGCTGTCGTCATCAGTTAACCCCAATACCCATATGAGGCAATCCTTTCCCTCCCTTGAGTCTCTGCACTGATGTGCACCTTCTCAGTGCAAACCACAGCTTTTGTCTCTTTCTAGCTGAATACGTGACTGACTGTGCTTCTCTTAGCTGTCACCGCTGCTGGAGCAGCAGCTCCACAGGACAGGATTGTCTCCTTGATTCACAGATGTAGCTCAAGCTCCTAGAACAGTGCCTGGCGTCTATGGGTCCTCAGGAAGTCCTGGGTGAGTGTGTGAATGTCTGTCCTCCTCAGTCTTTTCTGTTTCGCATGTGATGTTGGAAGGCCTCAGGTTCAGGCTTTTCTTCTCCACCCTCACTCCCGAAGTGATTCCGTCCAGCCTCGTGGCTCCCAAATTTATGTCTCCAGGCTGACTGGGTCACGGGAACTCCTTATCCTCCCTAGACCTTCTCTTTCCCTGGTCTTCTCCTTTCCAGTAAACAGCAACTCCAACTCCCTGCTCCTCAGGCCAGAAACCTGGCGCTAGTTACCTCGTTTGTTCACAAATACTGTTACTCCACCTGCAAGATGGGTACAAAATCTCATGAGTTCCCCTGCCTCCACTGCTCCCACCCTGGTCCAGGTGTCTAGCTTCCCTGCCTCTGCCCTTGCCCCCTGGTTCTTTGTTTAGTCCTGCAATATTGTGGGCCACACCAGGGTGCTCTTCTGTTCAGAACCCTCCAGTGGGTCCCTGCTCACTCAGAATCACAGCCCAACAGGATCACCTCTCTTGCCACTCTCCCACCACTCATGCACTGCGGCCTCACTGGCCTCCTGGCTCCTCCCTGGACCCTCCAAGTCCGTCCCTGCCTCAAGGCCTTTACCTCTCCTCTGCCCTCTGTCCCAGGTATCACACATGTCTGCTCAAGTGTCACCTTCCCAGTGTGGCCCTCCCTGAGCACACCCATGTCTATAAATCAGGCAGCCTGCCTCTGCCCCACCAGTTCCCCCTGCCTAGCATAGGACTTGTCACCATCTGCCACAAGCTGTGTTACTGCTTGGTTTTGTTTGTGCTCTCCCACTCCCCTCCCCTCCCTCCCTCTCCCCACCCCTATAGAATCTGAGTCCCATGAGGACAGAGATTTTTTTTTTTTTGCCTCTTCCTCGATATATCCCCAGTGCCTAGAATCATGCATATTTTAATTTATTGAGTGAATTAACAAATAAATTCTGCAGTGAGACATTGCCCTAAGGTTTTGTCTTATGAGAGGGACAGAAGAACCTGCAGCCTGCTCTGCTGTTGGCTCCTTAGCTTCTTCACGGCTAACAGGAACAATATTGTTTATGAGATAATCAAAGCCATAGTCATGAGTTAGAAGGTACATGTAAAGGCAAATATGTGGAGATTGAGTTACTTTGGTGGGGGCGGGGGGGTGTGCAGTTATCTGAAAACATGGAACAAATCAATGAGAGTCTAAATAGCACCCACATATTTGCCTCTCTTTTAAAACATACCTCCTTTATGAGTGTATAATTTAACAGCACAGTTTCCCAGTGCAGCTTTGTGAAACAAGAGAAATGAATTTTAAAGGCTGTCAGGTGCCTTTGCAATCTGTGGCTTAGTATTTGTGTAACAACATTTGTGTTTTGCCAACAGATGTACTGCTTAAAGTACCCATGAGAATGGCCTCTGTGGTTTTCTGCTTTCCTGGATGGAACCTTGGGAACTGATTATTGAGAAGAGGCTGACCACTACCCACCTCAGCTCCCAGGCTTCAGGGCCTTGGTTACTACTCCTTTGGGCCCTCACTGACCCTTGCAGACGTCTTTTGCAACCTCTGTAGCCAGAAGGGACAACCGCTTTCTGGCATGTTGCTCTTTCCCTAATGGCTTATGAGCTTCTTGAGCACCAAAGCATGTGTGACTTCCTCACGCCTTCCCCTGTATAGTATAGCACCCCTAACTGTATGTATAAGGAGAAGGAGTGAGCAATTTATGGTGTCCCCCTGGATCTCCAAGGGAATGGGAAGGGGCGGGGTTTCTGGATTCAGTCACGTGGAATCTGGTCGTTGGTGTCTAAATGTGCCTGTTACTTGTGCCCAGTGTCCAGGTTCACCAGGAGGCTTAGCCTGCTCATTTCCCTGCTAGGTAGCTATATTTTGGGAGAGCATTTTTTATGCTCTAATTGAACTTTGTGGGTCTCAGCAATTTGAACAATGTTTTGTTTTTCTTCTGGTCAGGTTACAAAGGAAAGAAAAGGAATCTGGTGTTGTAGGAGGTGGTGTGTTGTGTAATTACTTGTTTTTTTTTTTTTTTTAAGTTTTTTTTATATTTTTGCAACAAGGCAAGTTTTCTTTGAATAAATAATGCTGGGAGCTTATCGCATAGAAGGCATATGTGTTGTACTCAGTACATTCTGAATTATCTGGGTTTATTTTTATCTCTTGAATTCACTTATAAACAATTCAAAGGCTGCTTTTTTAGCTAACAGAAATAGGAAGAGAATCTCAGAATCTATTTTGTCATTTTTTCAATGGGTTGAGTTATAGTGATTATGCTAACTCGGTGGAAAAGCAGTGTAGTGAGTAAACCTCACATATGGCATATCATGAACATTTTGTTGCTTTTTTGGCTTCTGACCATCTTCATACCTTTTTTTGTGTTAAAAGTCTCCCCATTGTGTATATCTTAGTAAGAGGCAGGTGGACCCTAGTTTCTACCTAAGAAAACCTGAAGATGGGGTTGGGGGCCTGTGGCGTACTTCCTTCTCATGCTGTCCATGACCACTGCAGTGGCTTTGTAAGGATCCAGGATCCAGGGCCCCTCAGTGGGTGTCTTCCATTTCTCAAGATTGCCTCTTGGTTGTGAGATGATGGTTGCTGCTCTAGTTATTGCATCCACTCCTCCAGGTAGGAAGAAAGAGGTCATAGGGGAAAGGCAAAATGGCACTTGACATCTTAACTTCTAGGCCCATTCAATATTTCCATTTCCATCTTCACACCCATCATCTTGTCCTAGGGAACAAACAGCACCAGCAGCTCAGTAGCTATAACAGCAATTATTTATTTCTCACACATGGGTCTGGGTCAGCTGTAAGATGGGATTCAGATCTGTTCTCAAGCCTGTCGTTCCAGGACCCAGGAGGGAGAAGCAGCTGCCAGGGGAAGTCTCTTCGTAGGCGGAGGTCAGGAGTCCAAGAGGAGTGAGCAGAGTCACAGAAGCCTCTTAAAGCCTCTTCTTCCCCCATCCCATCAACACGTGAGCAAGCCCAGAGTCAGTGGGTGGGAGGTGTGCTCCGCCCATAGTCAGTAGAACAAGAGCAAGCTTGAAAGAGAACGATGAACAGGAGTGCGCTCGGCCACTGTCTCCTTAGCCATAACGTCGTCCCATGGTCTGCTGGGAAGCGGGGAATAACTCTCCTTAGCTGAGCGCAGGGTCTCATTAGTAAGGCAGATGGAGAACATGGGTGTTGGGGGACACCTGGCAGTGCCTGCCACAGGGGAATGGAATATATTCCCTCCCCTTACTCTCTAGAAACTAGGGGATGGCGATGAAGCCTAGGTTTGGCCAAACCCATTCTGCCTTCAGGGACTTTGACTCTTGAGGGACAGTGAGGGATTAGTCATGGTGGTGGCAGCTGAGTCACAAAACCAGCAATTGTGGCTAGTGTCCAGTGATGACATGCAGCAGTGCCCAGAGTGGGTGTCCCAACCAGCAGGTCCCTGCAGTATAACCTTGGCTGTGTTTGCAGTGCAGCCTCTATTCCTGCTGCTTTTCTGAGCCTAGTTCTCTAGTTCTCTCTCCATTTCCAGATCTGCTGCCCAAGAACTCCTTTGTGATTGAATTTAACCAGAGTTGATTTCTGTTGCTTGAAACTCAGGACCTTGATGCAGTGTGCAGGGTCTGGGCAAGGTAAAAACACACTTTCATGATTTTGCCTCAAGTATAGTAGATGAGCTTAGGCTTTTTGAGCCAGGTACCCCTGGGATTAATTCTCAGCTCTTGCACCTAGCAGGTGACCTCAGCAATGAAGTCACTTGCCCTCCTTGAGCCTCAGTGTTGCCCTCAGTTAAACATTGCTCTCGTGTGTTGCTGAGCATTCAATGAGATTGTATATGAAGTGATCATTGTGAAGGTATTGGGACATAATTTGGGAAAGTGTCCTGGTCTAAGCTTTTGATTGGCTCTCCATCATTTGGGTAATGGGATAGTGATTTAGGAGTACCATAGCAGGTCAAGGGGCCCTTCTGGAAAGGGTATGAGGAAGGTCAGGGACAAGTCTGAAATGAATCATCCTGGGCTTAATGCCTGTGACTGGGCAGTGGGTACAATTATCTCAGGCTAGTCAGTAGTCATTTATTGTGAGAATACATGGGCAGATTTTTTAATTTCCTTCTCAGTCTAGACTTGAATGCAAACAGTTCTTATTGCTAACTTACCACTAGTCACCACTAATGCACAAAGACTATGAACAGGAAATTCATAAAAGAAGAGATACAGATGGCCAATGAAGATAGGAAAAGAGTTCTGCCTGCTGGTAATCAAAGAGATGCAAACGAAAACAAAAATGATGCCTTTTCACCTACCAAATTTGTCAAGATTAAAAAGAAAGCAAAGAGCCAGCGTCAGCTGATGTTCATACCTGCACCTGCTCGGTAGCTTGCTAATGTTCTGCCTGCTCCACACGCCAGGCCAGCCTCCACGGCGCAGCCAGGTGAGGCCTTTCCTTGTATACAGGCACGTTTGGATTCACTGTTGCATAAGTGACACATGTGCATGCTTCACAATTCAGGAAGTGCAAACTCCAGCGTGATGCAAGGTCTGAGTGTCCCTGCTGCCCTGGTCGCCCAGCTGCCTAGGCCTCTCTTCAGGGAACGGCTGCATCCCAGGGTCTTGTCTGTGTCTTTTGGGGTGTTCTATGCACACGCAGACACATTTAAACCTATTTTTATTTTCCCTGCACCTCCTTGGGCTACTGTAAGCTGTTAAATTTTTTTTTTCTAGGAATTTATCCATTTTGTCTGACTAGCATAAAGTTGTTCATGTTACAGTTTTTTATACATTTGCAACATCTGTAATTATGTCTGCTTTTTCATTCCTAGTGTTTGTTGTTTACTTGTACCTTCTCCCTTTTTTCCTTGTCTTGGTAAAAGTTCATTAGGTTCATTGGTCTTACAAGAAGCAGACATGTAGGCATTATTGCCCTGTATTACTCTGTGTCTCTTTTCTAGTTCATTAAATTCTGCTTTTGCTTTTATCTTTATTATTTTTTCTATGGTCTTAGAGTACATTCTCTGTATTTTTGTTTGTTTGTCTTTTGTTTTGAGAGAGAGAGTCTTGCTCTGTCACCCAGGCTGGAGTGTAGTAGTGCAATCTCAGCTCACTGCAACCTCCACCTCCCGGGTTCAAGTGATTCTCGTGCCTCAACCTCCTGAGTAGCTGGCATTTACAGGCATTTGCCCCACACCCGGCTAATTTTTTGTATTTTTAGTAGAGATGGGGTTTTGGCATGTTGACCGGGCTGGTCTCGAACTCCTGACCTCAGGTAATCCACCCGCCTTGGCCTCCCAAAGTGCTAGGATTACAGGCATGAGCCACCACGCCTGGCCCTAACTTCTTAAGTTATAAATTTGGTTCTTGATTTTTCTACCCTTTTTTCAAATGTAAACATTTAAGGCTAACCCTCTGGAACTACTTCAACTGTATCTAGCAAGTTCTGATAGTATTGTCACTTTAAGTTAGCCCAAAGATATTCTAAGTTTTCTTTGTTTCTTCCTTTGACTCAACAAATTATTTTAAAATGTGTTTTTCAATTTCCAAGCACATGGCTTTGGGTTTTTGTTGATTTTTTTTTTCCTAGTTGCTCTAGAAAAAAAAATTGACTGCGCAAGGTGGCTCACGCCTGTAATCCCAGCACTTTGGGAGGCCGAGGCGGGCAGATCACCTGAGGTCAGGAGTTCGAGACCAGCCTGGCCAACATGCCAAAACCTCGTCTGTACTAAAAATACAAAATTAGCCGGGCATGGTGGCGCACACCTGTAGTTCCAGCTACTCTGGAGGCTGAGGCAGGAGAATCGCTTGAACCAGGAGGTGGTGGTTACAGTGAGCCAAGATTGCACCAATGTACTCCAGCCTGGGCAACAAGAGCAAGACTCCGTCTCAAAAAGAAAAAATCAACTTCTAACTAAATGGCACTGTGGTCAAAGAACTTGGTCTATGTGACACCAGTTCTTGCAGTTGGTTGAGAAGTGCTCCATGACACATTATCTATAACCAGTGAACAGAGTATGTCACCACCAAGCATGGGTGCAGGATTCTACATATATTCATTACCTCTGTCTTATCCTTTTGTTGTGAAAGTATTTTCTCTTCTTACTGTCATTTTGTTTACTTGATTTATCAACTGATGGAATATGTGTTAAAATCTACCGTGGTGATGGACACATCAGTTTCTCCACAGAGTTTGGTAATTTTCATTTTATTATTTATTTTGAGGCCATGTTTTCAATTTTAGGTACAGTTTCACATTCCTGGTGTATTGAACCCTTTGGTATTATGAAGTGACCATACTAATATTTTATTTTTTTGTTTATTATTTATTTTATTTATTTTTCTTTTTTTTTTTGAGACAGGGTCTCCCTCTGTCACCCAGTCTGGAGTGCAGTGGTGCAATCTCAGCTCACTGCAACCTCCGCTTCCTGGGCTCAAGTGGTCCTTCCACCTCAGCCTCCTGAGTAGCTGGGATTACAGGCTTGCACCAGCGCGCCTGGCTAAGTTTTTGTATTTTTAGTAGAGACAGGGTTTTGCCATGTTGCCCAGACTGGTCTCAAACTCCTGGGCTCAAGCAGTTCACCAGCCTTGGCCTCTAAAAGTGTTGGGATTACAGGCATGAGCCACCACGCCCGGCCGTCCCAGTTTTTTATTTTCCTCCTTTCTGTGTCTTTATGCACCGGTGAGGTGGAGCTTTTGAAAATGTCAGATAGCTAGATTTTTTTTTTTTTTTTTTTTTTTTTTTGAGACGGAGTTTTGCTCTTGTCACCCAGGCTGGAGTGCAATGGCGTGATCTCGGCTCACTGCAACCTCCACCTCCCAGGTTCAAAACAATTCTCCTGCCGCAGCCTCCTGAGTAGCTGGGACTACAGGTACACGCCACCACGCCTGGCTAATTTTGTATTTTTAGTAGAGATGTGGTTTCACCATGTTGGCCAGGCTGGTCTCAAACTCCTCACCTCAGGTGATCCACCCACCCACCTCAGCCTCCCAAAGTGTTGGAATTACAGACGTGAGCCACCATGCCCAGCTGATAGCTAGATTTTTTTTTTTTGAGACAGAGTCTTGCTCTGTCGCCCAGGCTGGAGTGCAGTGGTGCGATCTCGGCTCACTGCAAGCTCCGCCCCCCGGGTTCACGCCATTCTCCTGCCTCAACCTCCAGAGTAGCTGGGACTACAGGTGCCCGCCACCACGCCTGGCTGATTTTTTTTTTTTTTTTTTTTTTGTATTTTTATAGTAGAGACGGGGTTTCACCGTGTCAGCCAGGATGGTCTCAATCTCCTGACCTCGTGATCCGCCCACCTGGGCCTCCCAAAGTGCTGGGATTACAGGCATGAGCCACCGTGCCCGGCCTCGAGATTTTTTTAAAAAATCCATTGTCTGTTTCGTCCTTTAACATCTATTTGATTTCTGATGTATTTAGTAGATTCATTTATAGCATACTTGTGCATTCTGTTTTTCCATATTTTCTGCTCTTTTAAATTTTTCTTCCCCTTTCTTGCCTTCTCTTAGACTTTTAAGAAAATTGTAGTAAAATACACATCACCTAAAATTTACCATTTTTAAATGTACAGTTCAGTGGCATTAAATACAAATTGGAGGCCAGGCAGGTGGCTCATGCCTGTAATCCCAGCACTTTGGGAGGCTGAGGTGGGAGGATTGCTTGAACCTGGAGGTCGAGGTTGCAGTGAGGTGTGATCATGCTACTGCTATAGCCCAGGCAACAGAGTGAGACCCTATCTAAAACAAACAAAACAAAACAAAATAGATTGGCATCACACGGTGTGTGCGCTGCTGTGCCGTGCTTTATCATTTAACATTAAAACATAAACATCAGCACTGTTATGGACTGAATGTTTGTGTCCCCCAAAATTCCAATGTTGAAGCTCAAACCTCCAATGTGATGTTATTTGGAGATGGGGTCTTTGGGAGGTGGTTAGGTTTAGATGAAATCAGGAGGGAGGGTGGGTTTCCCATGATGAGATTAGTGTCCTTATAACAAGAGACAGCAGAGAGCTTGCTTTCTCCACCATGTGAGTACACAATGAGAAGGTAGCCATCTCCAAGCCAGAAAGAGAGCCCTCACCAGGGGCTGAAGGTGCTGACACCTTGATCTTGGACTTCTAGCCACCAGAACTGTGAGAAATTTCAGTTGAGTAGGCCCCCCAGTCTGTACTATTTTGTTATAGCCTGAGCAGACTAATACACCTATGTTATGAAAAGCTATAAACATCCCTTTAAAGGCCACCTAACCCGTCATATTACCTCATGGCATCTTCTCTGCTGAGCTTTCCAAAAGAGTGGCTTAGGCCGGGCATGGTGGCTCATGCCTGTAATCCCAGCACTTTGGGAGGCCAAGGCAGGCGGATCACCTGAGGTCAGGAGTTCGAGACCAGCCTGACCAACATGGAGAAATCCCGTCCCTACTAAAAATACAAAATTAGCTGGGTGTGGTGGCGCATGCCTGTAATCCCAGCTACTCAGGAGGCTGAGCCAGGAGAATCACTTGAACCTAGGAGATAGAGGTTGCAGTGAGCCGAGATCGTGCCATTGCACTCCAGCCTGGCCAACAAGGGCGAAACTCCATCTCAAAAAAAAAGAGTGGCTGGCCGGGCGCAGTGGCTCACGCCTGTAATCCCCGCGCTTTGGGAGGCCAAGGCGGGTGGATCACGAGGTCAGGAGTTCAAAACCAGCCTGGCCGAGATGGTGAAACCCCGTCTCTACTAAAAATAGAAAAATTAGCCAGGCGCAGTGGTAGGCGCCTGTAATCCCAGCTACTTGGGAGGCTGAGGCAGGAGAATCGCTTGAACCTGGGGGGCGGAGGTTGCAGTGAGCTGAGATGGTGCCACTGCACTCCAGCCTGGGTGACACAGCGAGACCCCATCTCAAAAAAAAAAAAAAAAAAGAGTGGCATATGTTCCCGGTCTCCACCTCTCATTCGCCAGCCCCTGTGACCAAACCCCTGGGATTAGATCTCCATCAGGTCCCTCCCCTCACCCTAACCTCACAGGCAGTGGTTCCTGAGAAGCTGCTGTCTATCTGATCACAGGATCCAGCAGGATCTGAGGGCTCATTCACTGAATCTGTACTACCCAACAAGGCAGGCTTGTCCTTACCCACACTCTTCAGGTGAAAACTTAATCAGATTCAAGCGTTTATCTTAGTGGCCTCTGGTGGTGTGTGATTTCCTTCTTGCAGCTCTTTACTGGCTAAAACTCTTCACTGGGAGTTAAACCAGGTGTGGTCCTTGACCCTCATCATTTTGTCCCGTCTCCTATGCTGGGCTCTGTATCCTTGTCTCCAAGCAGTCTCGTGTGACAGGGAAGTTACCTATTATTGTATGTTCCCCTCTTCTTGTCACCTCTGGTGTGGCACTTGTTCCATTTCTTGTTCAGTGAATGAGATTTGTGAATGTGCCATATCTGTGGGAGGAAGGCAGTTCACAGCAAGCAAGAGTTGTAGTTCCCTTGCTTTGCCCTGAGGGCCAAGACTTTACACTAGATTTTTTTGTTGCATTCCTGCACTCATAAAGTACACGTAAACTTAGAGGTGGTGTGTTAAATGCTAGAACTTAAAACTGAGTTCAGCTAGGCTCAAGTGCCCCACAATTTTTGTCCCACCAAACAATTTCATGAATATCTACAGATTGTTCCCTCAATATGCCTCAGTGAGGCATATTGATTTGGGGAGCACAGACAAGTCAAGGTTGATGTGCATCTGCTGAACACGATCTTAAGTTGTTGAAGTAGGTATTATTAATGAACAAACGTCTATTTTAGCTCCAAGAGCCCCTGGTCTTCCAGAAGAGACTCCCGATGATCTTCCAGAAGCAGCTGGGCTTCTTTTGGTCCTCCCCCACCCAGGTGCAGTCCCGTTCTCCCTGCCTGGGTGAGTTTGATTCCTCTGCTGTGGGATAGGTTAGGCTGCTACCTCTTGAGCCTCTTCCACTAGGCCATCCATTAGGTGGCGACAGAGAGCACCGAAAGGAACTACTATGGAAATAAAACTTGTTTTGCTTCTTGGGGAAAAAAAAAAAAAGAAAAAGGCTTGTGGGGCGTGTGTGCATTTTAGTCAGATTTTACTGTGCAAAATATTTGAGAGATTTCTGCCCTCTTTCTCCCTTCCATTCTTCTCAACCCACTGCCCGCCCTACCACCCCCGTCTCCTTCAAGATAAGGTAGATCAGAAGACCAAATAGACAAATGCCATGTCCACTGTTTTCTGTCACAGTTGATAGCCATACCAGTCACCCAAGCTGGAAACCCAACAGGCTCCTGCCCTTCACTGCCCACATCCAGGGGAGCCATCAAGCCCCACAAATTGTTCCTTTAACTGTTTGTCCCTCTTCTGTCTTCTGTCATCCCTTCTACCGCTGTCCTGGTTCAATCCCTCATCTCGCTCTAGGACTCCTGTGATAACTTACGATCTTTCCTCCACCTCTCTATCTTCCACACAATCCCTATCAGCAATCTCATTCCCCTGCTTTAAACCCAAGAGTGGCACCTTGTGTTTGAGTGACATCAGGGCCCCTCATGTGGCTCCTGCCTCTCTTTGTGGCCCCTTCTGTTGCTGCTGCTTTTCTCATGGACATAGCCCTCAGCAGTCCAGGACTGCTTGTAGTTCCTCCCAGGTACCATGTTTCTTGCACTCCTGGCCTTTGTCATTGGCTCCCCTGCCCAAGTCCCCTTCTCTTCTCCTTTCCCTCCCCTGTGGCCTTGCCTTGTCCTGCTTATCCTTGAAGACCCAGTCAGGTATCTCTTCCCCAAAGAGCCCTTCCTAACCACCGCCCCCCTCCCCACCCCCGCGACACACACACCTGGGTTAGGCCCTGCCTCTCCACACCTGTGCCTCCTGCCAAGTCCTCAGTGGTCTCTGATCCCATGTGCCTCCAGGCATGGCATAGGGGAGCTGAGACACAGCCTCTCGACCCACAGACCCCTGTTGTGGGCGTGCTCACTGCCCCAGTCAGTCCTCTTATTGAGGATTCTATGCCAGTTCCTGACTCCAGCACACACACTCGCATGTAGACAGCCCTCCTAGTGCCTGGCTCCTTCCGTGTCTCTTCTGCCACTCATTCTCATGGTCGTAGCCTGGAGTTGGTCATCACTGGAAACCCCTCCACCCCCGGAGTTCTAACTTAGACATCTCTGCCTATGACGAGGACTTACTGTCTTCCCAGCTTGCAGTGTCAACCACTGTTTCATGCCCCTGGGACTCCGTCGGTCTTCCTTCCTCTTGTGAACTGTGCCCATCACCAGACGAACTTGTTTTAGAATTTACCATCGTAACTGAGCTCCCTTCAGCTCATACCTCCTCGGCTACTGCTCAGTCTCTGTTTCTCCTTTTAGCCAAACTCTCTAAGAGTTCTCTCCACTAATGGGCCCTCTTCCTTGCCTGCTGCTCCTTGCTCAGCTTGCTCCATGAACACTTGCTTTCCCACATTCCATGAAATAATCTTATCAGTCATCGGTGGCTGTCACTCCTTCTCAGCCCTTTCCTTATGTCTCGTCTCTTCTGGTACCTCATACTCTCCAGGTGGCCATCTCACCTCACATCTTGAACCCCCTCTGGGTTTGGGAGAATTCTCACCTCACGAGTTGATGGGAGGCCAGGTGACCTCTGATTGTAGTCACTGCAAATGCCAGATGCTTATTTGCCTAGCTTCTCTCGGTCAGGGCAGCAGTTGGCAAATGGTATCTCAAGGGCCAAGTCCGGCCCACTGCCTGTTTTCGTAAATGAAGCTTTACCAGGACCCAGTTCCACCCTGTCCTTTGTTCATTGTCCAAGACTGCTCTCCTGTACAACAGCAGGTGGGCTGGTTGTGACAGATACTGTCTGGCCCACAAGGTGGAAAATACTATCTGGCCCTTTACAGAAAGAAATTACCTGAGTTCTACACGAGGGTGTAGGTATGTACCCTGGCCTCTGCCAGTCAGACTCACATGCTAGGAGGAGCAGGGCCAGGCAGGAGAGCCGTGTCTCCTGGCATTGGGGCTGCAGGAAAGACGAGCTCCTAGGCCACAGTGCCAGTGGCCGGCAGGGTCGCAAAGGCAATGCTGGCTGTTTGGACTGGCTTGGCAGAAGGATTTGAAGTATTGTTCCTAGCCAACTGGACTCAAACCTGTTCCTCCAACCCTCTAGGGATTCCCTCATCACCAAGTAGCCTTTTCCCCCTAGTTTAAAAAATTGCAGTAAAATACACAAAAGATAAAATGTACTGACTTAACCATTTTTAAGTGTACAATTCTCTGGTATTGAGCACATTTATATTGTGCAACCATCACCACATGCATCTTCAATAGCTGTTCATCAGTCCTTGTCTGCATAAATCGGCTAGAGTTGGTTTCTATTGATTGCCACCAATAATCTTGACAGATATGTCTGATCTTCCTTCTCTGCACTGACTCCTCTTTCTCTGTCTCCTCTGCTGATTCTTTCTCCTCATCACAACTCCAAATAGTAGGGGGAGGGTTGTTTACACTTATATTCAGCATGCCCTCACCCACTCGCCTGGCTCTTCAGACCTCTCCCCTGAACTCCAGACTCATACATCCAGCTGCCCTTTAGGCCTCTAGAAAACTAAATACCTCAGTATCAAAAACATGAGAAACGGAAGTCAGAGTCCTGGATCTCTCGCCCTTTCCCTGTCCCAGTGCACATGCCCTTCAGGGATGGCACCTAGACCAGCTCCCTGCGTCCCTGCCTAGACTCTGCAGTAGTCTCACGTGGCAGACCCGGAGGTCACTCTCCTCTCCGGATGCCCTGCGGACGCTTCAGTTAGCAGGCAGTGTCCAGCTGTTCCTTCAGCTGGCCTCAGCTGCAAGAGCCTCCTCACCCAAGGTCATGCCATTTCCAGGACAGCACCCTGGTGACTGAGCGAGGTGAGGGTACAAGGCCCTTATAGGGCCTTCTCTTTGACTTCTTCCCACCTCCCTTTATGGATGTCAGTTCCTGATGAACATCTTACACCCCAAACTGTGACCCAACATCTGCTTCTGCAGAGCCCCCCTGTGGCATCTTGTGCCCTCCTGCTCCACTCCCTGTACTCTATATCTTCCCATAGTTAGAATGGGCTTTTTTTTTTTTTTTTTTTTTTTTTTTTTTTTTT
>NW_026652282.1:133994602-134033488 GCF_009828535.3 Hylobates moloch
TTTTTTGAGATAAGGTCTCCCTTTGTCACCCAGGCTGGAATGCAATGGCACAATCACGGCTCACTGCAGCCTCAACCTCCTGGGCTCAAGCAGTCCTCCCACCTCAGCCTCCCGAGTAGCTGAGACTACAGGTATGCACCACCACACCTGGCTAATTTTTATGTTTTTTGTAGAGACTGGGGTCTCCCTATGTTGCCCGGGCTGGTCTCGAACTGCTGGGCTCAAGCAATCCTCCCACCTTGGCCTCCCAAAATGCAAGATTACAGGCGTCCACCACTGTGCCCAGCCTCAGATGGGCTGTTTGAAAAATGTTCATTAGATCAGGTTACTCCCTTGAGAAAAACCCGCTCAGAATAAAACCCGAAGTCCATTACTTGAAAGCAGAGCCAGCTTCATGGGCCTATGTTACTCCCCATGGGTTTGCTGGAACCCAGGCTTGGTTTAATACTCTGCTCTCACCATCTCAAAATTCTTAATTTTTGAACAAGAGGCCCTACATTTTCATTTTGTACCAGGCTCCACAAATTGTGTGACTGGGCCTGCTTCAGCAGCCACATGGAACGTGATCCCTCCCTGCCTATTTGAGCTCATTCTCTACCATTCTCTCCCTTGCTCACCTGGTTCCCAACTGCTCTTGCTCTTCCTGGAACTTGCCAAAATGTTGCTAGAGTCAGAGCCTTGGCTCTTGCTGCTCCTCATTGGCTGGACCCCTCTTTACTTGTCCTGCTCCTTCACCACTCACTTCCTTCAGATTTGTGTTCAGATTTCGTCTTCTCAGAGAGGCTTTTGGCCCCTGTCCATCTCTCTGAATTTACCTCTGACCTCTCCCCCACCACCACTGCACTAAGCTGCCTCAGAACTTTGTAGACATTATGTCTGGTCTTCTGATGTTTCCCCCTTGGAAGAATCCCAAGGTGCCTGAAGAATGCTTTCTTTATCCTTGAAGTTGAGTAGGTTGACTAGAGTCTGTCTTGCTATTGAGCATTCTTTATCAAATTGTCCTGGGAACATGGTGTATTCTTTCAGGCTGCAGATGTAGTCGTCGCTGTTTCAGGTCAGCTGTCTTATGGATCTTTGACAGCATCTTCTGTTCCATTTGTTGAGTTCTGTACTTCAGGGACACAAATTCCTTATGTTGGATTGGCTTTGTCTCTCTTCCAATGCTGTTAGCTTTGCCGTAATTGGTTTAGCTTTTGTCTTTTTCATCTGCATTCACTTTGTCTAATTTGATTTTCAGCTATGTATATTCTGTTTCTGGCTGTTTTTCAATGTATTTATTAGTTTCATAATGATGTGTTTTGGTCTGCAGTTTGTTTCTCTAGGTTGGAAATTTGTCTTTTCATCTTATTCTGTTTTATCATCCCATCTTTGAACTCTTTTATTGGGAACATGTTCTTAGGAAGTTGTGGGGAATTTTTTTCCCTTCCTTGTGTATTCTCTTCTTGGTGGGAGACTTTGCCTTTCTCGTGCCATCTCCCTCCCTGGGCCTCTTTTTTTTTCTTCTGGCCATAATATGTTTGCATAGTTACCGTGTCGCTTCTTTTCATCTTGGCTCAGGCTTGGATGGCTCTGCATAGTCGTTCTGTTTGCTTTGAGACAGTGGAGGAATTCTTGGCTCTCTCTTCCCAGTTTCTTGGCATCTTCTCTTGCTGTTTTCCCCTCTAAGCTGTCGTGTGCAGGCTTGTTATCTTGTATTCGGAGAGAATTTGCACGCTGGAGGGAGCTGCAGCCATGTAGTCTTCAGCCCTATCTGGATTCTTTTCTTTGTTCTAAGAACCGTGTTGGATGTCTTATACTAAGGCTCACTCTAGCTGCACGAAGGATGTGTGTGCCATTTCCATGGGGATAGGGGGCACCTCAGTCTCTGGGTGGTTCCATAATCTGTGTATACCTAAGAGCAGTTGCTTCCCACAGAGCTGGGCTGGCTTACTGGGCACTGGGCCATTTCTCCTGCACCTCCCAGCTGGAGTTTCTTGGGTCTAAAAGGAAAAAATGAAGGACTCCCACTTGGTTGCTTCTCTCCAGCTTACTGGCTGCAAATTCCCAGGGCGTTGCCTGCTCCCTAGGGTGGTTTCTGGGGACGGGGCAGGAGCCTGGCTTTGCTGCTGCTTTGTCCTCTGGAGTCTTTTCTTAGACTGCTTTGAATTACACCCCTTTCCTTTGTGTGCTGAAATCTTCCCTTCACACTCTCCTTCCCCGCATTTCTTTTGTGTCTTATCTTACTAGGATTGAAAGAGGGCAGTTGTGCAGGAGGTCTGCGTCTAATTCCCTAATCCATGTGAGAGCGCTCCTGTTGTGTGCTTTGTGACAGGATGGTGAGAAATACTCCCTAGAGCAGTGGCTACCAGAAGGAAGCCATCCCTCCCTGCTCTCACACACACACACACACACACACACACACACACACACACACACTCCTTCTGGCTGTCCTCAGATGCCTATTCTAGGTAAATGTCAGATTCCAAAGAAAATCCAGTTGAGATCTTTTTTCTTTTTTTGAGATGAGAGTCTTGCTGTGTTGTCCAGGCTGGAGTGCAGCAGCACAATCTTGGCTCACTAACCTCCACCTCCCGGGTTCAAGCTATTCTCCTGCCTCAGCCTCCCAAGTAGCTGGGACTACAGGCGCACACCACCACACCTGGCTAAAATTTTTTTGTATTTTTAGTAGAGACAGGGTTTCACTGTGTTGGCCAGGCTGGTCTCAAACTCCTGACCTCGTGATCTGCCTGCCTCAGCCTCCCAAAGTGCTGGGATTACAGGCTTGAGCCGTCGCGCCCGGCCTCCAGTTGGGATCTTGACTGGAATGACTGGTGTTCAATCATTATCGTTTCCACCTAATTTGTATTTGTACACAGGACAGTTACTAATTTGTTGATACTTGTTTGATCCCCAGTCCCTAGAGTTGTTTATGGGATGGAGCTTCAGTCCCTGCTGCTTCCCCTGTGGCAGCAGCTGGAGTCAGGGTGGGGACCCGGGGTGCTGCTGGCAGATTCTTGAGACAAGTAGAATCTCCTCTATATCAGTCTCTCTCTCTGTCCCAGCAGTGCCCAGGAAAACCTGGCCAGCCTGTCACTGACCTCTCCACCTAGGGCACTGGTGGTTCAGGTACTTCTGCCAGTCTGGCTCTTAGGCCCAGTTTCTCTGATCTTGCAGATTTTCTCGGGCTCTACTACGGAATCCTCTACCTCCAGCAGGTCCCTCCTTTGCCCATGTGTTTAACTGTGGTGGTGGAATCGTGTGAGCAGTGCTTCTCTCACATGGATCCCAGCCACACCACATTCTACAGCAGTTCCTCTGAAGGCATTGATAGAGATATTTCCTCCTGTTTTGCATTTCGTTGGTCATTTCAGTAGAATCAGGGTGAAATAAACATGGGGGCTCAGATGTCAGCATTACGAACCAAGTACGTCAGGCAGGCTGATGTGGTCTGACCTACACTAGTGAGACGCAAGATGACGAAAACAAGGGCACTCACTCCAAGTTACTGATGAGATGTTTGGATCAAATGAGCCAGTCCTTAAGCAGAGTTCTCTAGTAAAAGAGATCTCCTTCCTGCCCTTTCTTGTTCCCCAAAATGTGTTGCCTTCATGGTGAAAATTTATTTTGGCAGATTTTCTCTTCTTCGATAAAAGCAGCCTACACTTTGTTAAAAGTCTGTGAAACTTATTTACATGAAGTATGCAAAGGTAAGAAAAAAACATTATCAACAAGAAATGGAGAAAGCCAGCAGCTGTGGGAATGTGTTGCTGAGGACAGAAAAGAAATGCACAGTGTCAGTGTCTATGGAAACAGACCACTTGGACCTTGAGGACTAGGTATTTGGAATTGGAGGCGAGCTTGGCCTGGTGAGTCTCTAACCACTTGTGTGTAGGATCATTGTGAGAACCCTGCTAGAATATAGAGGCAAAGATGCAAGGGGAAATCATTGGAGAAGTTACCAGGGAATGATGAGCTAATCTGAAAAAAATACATGTTTCTAAGTTGGGCGTGGTAGCACATCTGTAGTCCCAGCTACTTGAGAGCCTGAGGCAGGAGGATTGCTTGAGCCCAGCCTGGGCAGCATAGCGAGACCCTGTCTCCCTAAAAAAACTTTTTCATTGTTTTGTTTTGGAATTTTTTTTTTCCTGGTCTTTTTTCCCCCTTTTTGTGAATAACGGGATCTCACTATGTTGCCCAGGCAGATCTCGAACTCCTGGGCTCAAGCCATCCTCCTGCCTCTGCCTTTCGGAGATTACAGGTATGAGCCACTGTGTTAAGCAAAAAAACTTTTAAATGAAAATCATTTTTTAAAAGACAGGCTTTCCAGGGGAGGGTATTATTCCACTTATATGAAGTGTCAACAGTAGGCAGATTTGTGGAGACAAATAGATTAGTGGTTACCAGGGGCCGAGAGGAGTGGGAGTGGGGAGCAACTGCTTAATGGGTAAAGGGTTGTCTTTGGAAGTTACGAAAATGTTCTGGAACTAGATAGTGGTAATGGTTGCATGACATTGTGAATGTACTAAATGCTATTAATGATAAATTTTATGTTAGGTGTATTTTACCACAATTAAAAAAAAAAAATGGTCAAATGCCCTCAGAATAGCCAACAACTTTCCACTTGGCTAAATGCCTACTCATTAAACTTCTTGAACTAAATTCCTTTCTGATTGTCATGGTTACTGTGTCCTGGGCTTCAGAGTTTCACATTCAGGTCGGCTTGGTCCAGTCTGGCATGTATCACTACTATAGGTCCCCACATTGGCCTCTTCCTCAGACGGACAGCCCATCTATCTGCCGGGGCTCTGTGCCACAGCCAGATAGACTTGTTCTGAGACAGCTGTGTAGGCTCTGAGCACTGGCCAGGCATCACAAAACCTATCTTTATGATTTAGAATAATTGGTGGTCAGCTGCTGTTTTAATGTTTTTTTTTAATTTAGATATAATTCACATACCATGAAATTTACTCATTTAAAGTGTGCGGTTCATTCTTCAGTATAATTCATAGGCTCACAGAAAAAATTGTTTAAAAATAAAATATGCGATTCAGTGTCTTTTAGTACATTCACAGAGTTGTGCAACCATCGCCTCTGTGTCATTCCAGAACATTTTCAGCACCCAAAAGAAACCCCAGACACAGTAGCAGTCACCTCTTATTACCCGCAGCCCCTGGCAACAACTAATCCACTTGCTGTCTCTATGGATTTGCCTATTCTGGACATTTCCTATAAATGGAATTATGCACTATTTGGCCTTTTGTGTCTGGCCTCTTTCACTGAGCGTAATGTCCTCAAGGTTCATCTGCATTGTAGCATGTGTCAGAATTTCTTTCCTTTTTGAGGCTGAATGATATTATATCCTATAGATAATGAGGTTTTGATTATCCACCCATCCCTTGAGAATGTATATTTGGGTTGCCCCCACCATTTGGCTATCGTAAACTGTGCTGCCATGAACATTGGTGTACGGATATCTGTTTGGTTACTGGTTTTGGTTTTTTGTTTGTTTTGGTTTTTTGAGACAAGGTCTCACTCTGTCACCCAGGCTGGATTACAGTGGCACGATCTCTGCTCACTGCAACTTCCACCTCCCAGGTTCAAGCAATTCTCCTGCCTCAGTCTCCTGAGTAGCTGGGACTACAGATAGCACTCACGACCATGCCCGGCTAAATTTTTTTGTATTTTTAGTAGAGACAAGCGTTTCACCATATTGGCCAGGCTGGTCTCAAACTCCTGACCTCAGGTGATCCACCCACCTCAGCCTCCCAAAGTGCTGGGATTACAGACGTGAGCCACTGCACCCGGCCTAGTTGTGGTTTTTTGAGAGTGTATGGCTAGGAGTAAAATTGCCAGGTCATATGGTAACTCCATGTTTAACATTTGAGAAACTGCCAAACTGTTCTCCACAGCAGGAATTTTTTAAACCTGTATGTGGTGGGCTTGTGTTTAGGTTTTCATTTTACACATCTATAAAGATGAGATTTGCTGTATGGCACTGGTTGCCTGTATTTGGGGAGGGTTCTGCTTTTGGTTGGCAAGAACTGCATTTTATTTAAGCTTTGCAAAACATAACTGGTTTCTCGCATCTTCTCAAAAGTGGAGGATTAAGAAGTGGACTCGAATTCAGAGCAGGGCAGCTGAACCTCAGGCTCCACCATTGTAGCCTTCAAGCTGAACCTCATTCTCTCTTGCTCCCTGGAGACCACTGAGACACTCTGCCTGTGCCAGTTTGATTTCTCACATTTTTAAAGGGCTGAAGCTTGTGTCTCAAAGTGCTGTAGCCTTTATTGATTCATGCAGAGAAGCCTCCTTGATTCCATGATTCTGCAGCTAATACTGGAAGTAGAAAGAATTGGAAGCACCATCTGGATGACACTTTAGGGTGGAAGCAGCCAGTACAAGGGGGGGGGGGCTAATTATTTCCTCTGGTCCCAGACTGTTCACCTGGAGCCTTAGCCACCACCCTGCGCTTAGGTTAACTGCCTCGAGTGGTAGTTTAGCTGTTTGTGCTGGGCCGAGGGATAACTGGAAGTGAAAGGTACTGAGAAATGCCATCTCCTGAAAGTGGCGAGCATGAGTGAATTTACGAAAGGTTGGGATGTTGCTGGGGCTCTGGAAGTTTCTCTGGAGCTCACTCCAGGGGACAGGGAGGGGGCTGGATTCCAATTCAAGTGAAAAATACCTTTCATCTGCCTTGTTCACCTGGCTTTTTTGCCTTTTTGTAAAATCTGAAAACCTCAGGGATTGAGTAGTCTTTCCTCAGCTGCAGTTGCCTGGCTGGCCACACCTGCCAGCTGTTGCTGATAGCCCTGTAATGTGCAGGTCCTTCTGGGCCTTTCTCACAAGATCACTGCAGGTCACATTCATGAGGAAAATGCAGGCAGTTCCTGCCATCAGACCCCTCAGGATGTCATAGTTTGGCCTGAAAACCAGATTCCTGCAACTCTAATTTTCCTTTGCTAGATCAAATGAAGGATTTGATCTAATGTTTGCATTCTAGCAGCAAAATCATTGAATATTTTATTTCTTAAGAGCCTTACTTCATATTTTGTAGGTATTTAAGATTTTGTAAAGGCCTTTCTGCTTCAACGTGTGATGTGTGCATTCTTAGAAAAAAACCTTGTGTTCTGTAAATCACACAATAAAAATGTGAGTTTGTGTAGGAAAAACTGGGGTGGGGTAGATCACTCCAAACTTGTGTGGTGTGGTAACTGGAGCTCACTGATGAAACCATGAACAGTTCTGGCTGAAAGAACCCCACAGTACACTGAGGTTTGTTGGCATTGCCCCCAGCACCGCCATGGTCCCTTTGTGCGCGCCACCATGCCTGGCTAATTTTTTTATTTTTAGTAGAGACGGGGTTTCACCATGTTGGTCAGGATGGCCTCGAACTGACCTCGTGATCCTCCCACCTCAGCCTCCCAAAGTGCTGGGATTACAGGCGTGAGCTTCCGTGCCCAGCCTTTAGCTTTTTTTCTCAATGTCTTTGTGTAACATGAAGGCATTCTCTTTAATTGTTAAAAAGCTTGCCTACCACTGCTTCAAAATATTACTGTCAGTTGGCACAGTTTCCGATTATATTGATGTCATCTCCCTCCTTTTAAACATGTTGCCATATTGGCACTGTATTTCCCCCAGCCCATTGATCACTTGAGAGTTAGTCATAGTCCTCGTGCTGTTTCACTCCTAAACGTTTAAGCATGCCTTTCCTAAGAGCAGACAGTACAGTTAAGACACTCAGGAAGTTTAGCAATGAGCTAACACAGAACCTTACATTTCTCCACATACCCCATAAATGCCTTTTTTAAGAGCCTTTGAGCCTGGAATGCAGAGTCCAGGACCGTGTGTTGTATTCGATTGTGTCATCCCTTCAGTCTCCTTTATCAGAAATGTTCCCCCACCCCTTTGTTTTCTCTCATCGTCTTGAGGAGTCCAGACCGTGGTTGCATGGCACGCCCTCTCTGGACTCTTTCTGCTGTGTCCTCACAGTGAGCTTGAGTCTCCTACTCGTGATGCCGGTTCATCTCAGCAGCACTGAGGGGCCTGAGCTCAGATTGGTCATTTGTTAAGGTGGTGCCTGCCAGATTTCTCCACAGAAAAGGGCCCCGTACTTTTATTTGCTCTTCAGCCTGTGTATTCCTTCCTTTCTTGCCAGCTTGTGGGTGGCTTCTCTGGCAGCTTCTGTAAGATACTCAGTTTGGCAGTTGTAGTTGTTTCAGCAGGAGAGGTGTCTGCATACCTGACCACCACATGGCTAGAAGTCGATCCATCCTCTGGCGTAACCATCCTCCATGCTACTGTCCCTGGGGCGCTGAGGCCCTCCTCAGTGACTTCCTCCACCTCATCTTCCGCCATCTCCAAGCCACCAGTGTCCAACGGACTACTGATAACGTCCCAAACTCATCATTTGTTTATTCACCAATTCAGAGCCCACCTTTTTTTCAGCACTGAGTTAGCCTCTCCTTGCTAGAAGCTTACGGTCGAAGGTCTCCAGCCATCAGAAGCATGTGGAGCGCTGCGCCCGTGTTGTGGTTATTCATCCAGCATGCGTTGAGTAAGGGTTGCACCTGTGCCTGGCATTATGCATTGAGCGGGGAGATGGGGGTTGGCACGCACAGTGGGGTGTTCTAAGTACACTGAGGGCTCGGGTGCCCTGGCTTATAGAGCAGGGAGGGAGGCAGGAGCAGGGAAGGTGTCTCAGAAGTACCTTTTTTTTTTTTTTTTTTTTTTTTTTGGAAATGGAATCTTGTTCTATCGCCTGGTCTGGAGTGCAGTGGCACGATCTTAGCTCACTGCACCCTCCGCCTCCCAGGTTCAAGCGATTCTCATGCCTCAAGTCCTCGAGTAGCTGGGACCACAGGCGCACACCACCACGCCCGGCAAATATTTTGTATTTTTAGTAGAGGCGGAGTTTTGCCATGTTGGCCAGGCTGGTCTTAAACTCCTGGCCTCAAGTGATCTGCTCACCTCGGCCTCCTAAAGTGTTGGGATTACAGGCATGAGCCACTGCGCCCAGTCTAGAAGTGCCATCTTAACTGAACCTGAAAGATGAAAGTTCTCCAGATGAACCTGAAAGTTCTCCAAATGTAAAGGTGGGAGGGGGTGACAGGGTTAGGCCCAGAGCCTCTGATGACACAGGGTGGGCATCATTGATCACTTTTTCCTCGAGGGAGGGGCGTCACACGGGTGCTAGGGTAGGAGCTATAACCATGTTGATAGTGCCGCCTCTGCCCATCTGGCCTGGCATGCCCTGAGCCCTCCGTCCCACCTGTGGAACTCATAAGCCCTGACAGCCCACCCACTCCTGATTCATTATCCACACCCCTGTGCTTCCACTGTGCCTAGAACAAGCTTTCTTCAGGGGGAAGGGAGGCTGGAACTATGTTGTTGTTACCTATTTGTCCTCCCTTCCAAACTGAGCTCTTGGAGGTGGAAGGATGCTGCAGGATCTGGCTCAGGACGAAGGCAGTTGGTGAACAGACACGTGTGTTTGTGACTCACAGTGATCTCAGACAAGTTCCTCTGTCTACTGGAACTTCCTTTTTTCCATCTGTAACACTCCAGAGTTGAATAGGTGGTTTTTCTGAGGATACTTCAACTCTAAAATGTATGAACTTGTGAACTAGGTATTTAGTTATCCTCGTAATCAAGATTGTGTGTGTGTGTAGGGCGGGGCGGGGTTCTGATTAGAGGGAGGATGAAGAGAGGTGTATGGGTTTTTTTTTGTTTGTTTTTTGTTTGTTTGTTTTTGAGATGGAGTCTCACTCTTGTCACCCAGGCTGGAGTGCAGCGGCGCAATTTCGGCTCACTGCAACCTCTGCCTCCTGGGTTCAAGTGATTCTTCTGCCTCAGCCTCCTGAGTAGCTGGGATTACAGGCATGCACCACCATGCCCAGCTAATTTTTGTATTTTTAGTAGAGATGGGGTTTCGCCATGTTGGCCAGGCTGGTCTCGAACTCCTGACCTCAGGTGATCCACCTGCCTCAGCCTCCCAAAGTGCTGGGATTATAGGCATGAGCCACCGCACCTGGCAGGTTTCTTTGAAAAAGTTTGTGTTTCGGCAAACACCATAAGCCCCCTGGGGGACAGCCTTGGGGAGTCACCTGGCACCCTAGCCCAGCCTCCCTCCCTTGGGTCCTGCAGTGAAGGCTCAGTGAGGGTGTGCAAATGCCCAGGTCACCCTGGGACTGGGCAGGCCCTCTGGGCTAAGGGTAAACTAATTTGGAGTACCTGTTTTCTATCATTGTTTTTTTATTTGTTAAATTTAAAGGGTAAAAGTGCAGTTTTGTTGTGTGGATATATTGTATAGTGGTGAAGTCTGAGCTTTCAGTGTAGCCATCACCTGAATAGTGGACATTGTACCCGTTAAGTAATGTCTCATCCCTCACCCCCTCCCACCCTTCCCAGTCTCCAGTGTCTGCCATTCCTCACTGTCCGTGTGCACATGCTATTCAGCTCCTGCTGCTAAGTGAGAACGTACGGCATTTGACTTTCTGTGTCTGACTGTGTCACTGAAGACAATGGACTCCAGCTCCATCCATGTTTTTTATCATTTTTACTTGCACTCCACACCCAGCACAATCCAGGCTTCTTTGTGGGTTTTTTGAAATTTGTCTTTAATTATAAAAGTAGCAGCCAGCAAATTAACAAACACCCATGTGCCTTTCATTGCACAGAATTGAAAATCATCATACTGTATTTGCTTCAAGTAATTTCCATTAGAAAGAACTAGAATATTACAGTAGAGTTAAAGACCCTTTATTTCCCATCTTCAGTGCTATTAAAAGTTCATTTAGGGCCAGGCATGGTGGCTCACGCCTGTAATCCCAGCACATTGGGAGGCCCAGGTGGGTGGATCACCTGAGGTCAGGAGTTCAAGACCAGCCTGGCCAACATGGCGAAACCCCATCTCTACTAAAAATACAAAAATTAGCCAGGCGTGGTGGCACGCATCTGTGATCTCAGCTACTCGGGAGGCTGAGGCAGGAGAATCGCTTGAACTCAAGAGGGAGGCAGAGCCTGTATGCAGTAAGCCAAGATTGCACCACCACACTCCAGCATGGGTGACAGAGCAAGACTCCATCTCAAAAAAAAAAAAAAAAAGTTCATTCATTGTACACTTAGAAATAGTTAAAAAGGTAAACTTTGTTTTGTGTGTGTGTATATATATATATATATATTTTTTTTTTTTTTGAGACATATATGTGTCTGGTTCGTTCACCCAGGCAGGAGTGCAGTGGCATGATCAACGGCTCACTGCAGCCTCAACTTCCTAGGCTCAAGTGATCTTCCTGCCTCAGCCTCCCGAGTAGCTAGGATTACAGGCACACACCACCACACCCAGCTAATTTTTGTATTTTTTTTGTTGTTGTTGTTGTAGAGACAAGGTTTTGCTATGTTGCCCAGGCTGGTCTCAAACTCCTGAGCTCAAGCAATCCACCTGCCTCGCCTCCCAAAGTGCTGGGATTACAAGTGTAAGCCACCACACCTGACCTGTTTTGTATATTTTACCACAATAAAAAGCCTTTAAAACCCCAAGCAGACACTTCATTCAGGCCCAACTCGGAATCTGATCACAGCAGGGTTTCCCCCCTTTCTAGCGAGTAGCTGAAGAATTGTTTTCTCTCCTTGGTGGTATAACTATCGCTGTGGGTGTTGCTCCCCTGCTGCTCCAGTGGTTTGGTTTTTTTTGTTTTGTTTTGTTTTTGTTTTTGTTTTTTTTTTTTTTGAGATGGAGTCTTGCTCTGTCATCTAGGCTGGAGCGCAGTGGCGCGATCTCAGCTCACTGCGACCTCTGCCTCCTGAGTTCAGGCGATTCTCCTCCCTCAGCCTCCCGCGTAGCTGGGACTTACAGGCACCTGCCACCAGGCCCGGCTCATTTTTGTATTTTTAGTAGAGACGGAGTTTCACCATGTTGGCCAGGTTGGGCTCGAACTCCAGACCTCAGGTGATCCACCTGCCTCAGCCTCCCAAAGTGCTGAGATTACAGGTGAGAGCCACTGCACCTGGCCGGCCCTTCAGTCTTTTCCTTCTCAGTCAGTGGCACCACCATCTTCCCAGGCTTTGGACATGGTCCCTGACTCACCCCTGCCCCTCACCCCCACACTAATCCACCAGCGAGCTCTGTTGCTTCACCACCTAGACCAGCCCCGAATCCTCAACTGCCCCCACCCTGGGCCACACGTGGACCACTGCTAGAGGCCTCTCATGGGCCCTCCCTGTTTTTCTCTTGTACTCCCCGGGCTTTCTGGCACAAGATGTCCCAGAAGCAGAATCACATATCTCTCCTGGGAGCCAATCCAGTGTGTTTACTGCCCCTGGAGTGTTATTGTTAGCCTTAGAATATGTCCCACTACAGGCTTCCAGAGCACTGTAGTCAAAAGTTATTTGAAATAAATCTTTTCTCTGTGGTATATTGTCAATTTGGTATAGAATTAAATTTGTTTCTTTTCTTTTTTCTTTTTTTTTTAAATTTTTTTGAGAGACAGGGTCTTGGCCAGGCGTGGTGGCTCATGCCTGTAATCCTAGCACTTTGGGAAGCCAAGGTGGGTGGATCACCTGAGGTCAGGAATTCAAGACCAGCCTGGCCAGCATGGTGAAACCCCATCTCTGCTGAAAATACAAAAATTAGCCGGGCGTGGTGGCAGGTACCTGTAATCCCAGCTACTCGGGAAGCTGAGGCAGGAGAATCGCTTGAACTCAGGAGTCGGAGGTTGCAGTGAGCCGAGATGACGCCATTGCACTCTAGCAAGACTCTGTCTCAAAAAAAAAAAAAAAAAAAAGAGAGACAGGGTCTCGCTCTGTCACTCAGGCTGGAGTGCAGTGATGTAGTCATGGCTCACTACAGCCTCAGACTCCTGGGCTCAAGTAATCCTCCCACCTCAGCATCCCAAAGTGCTGGGATTGTAGGCTGAAGCCACCATGCCTGGCCCAAACTCATTTGTTTTTATTTGCATTAAGTGTAATAAGGTTTTGTTACTTTTAGTTTGAATTTTATTTTGGGTAATAGAAACATTTACATGATTCAGAAGTCAGAATTACACTGAGGCATGTTCAGCTAGGTCTCCTGTGCCTGTACCGTCACCTTTTTCCCCTTAGCCCATGCAGGGAATCCATTTCATTAGTTCCTGGTGTGTCCTTCCTTAATACCCCTTCTTTCTTAGGTAGAATGCAGTAGATATGTTTGTGCTTTGCTCCCTTTGCTTCACAGTGGATCCTGGAAATCACTCCATCGCAGTTCTTAGAGCTCTTGTTTAGTCCCTTCGGATCTGCACAGTACTCCAGTGTGTGAGCGCACCATAAGTTTATTCAACAAGTGCCCTGGTGATAGGGATCGGGGTATTGGAAGCCTTTGGCAAGTAAAAATAATGCTGTAGCAAATAACATCATGCATATGTTCTTTGAGATTTCTGGAGGTGTCTCTTTAGCATAGATTTCTAGCAGGCATTCCTTATGTCATGTTTAGGTGTATAGTTTGACCTCATGGTGATTAAGGTATTTGGGAAATGAAAATGAGAGTTTCGAAGAAGCCAGATCTTTCCCATTAGTTCACTGTTTTTCTCTGACATCAGGACCGTCCAGGTTCCAGGGAGCAGCCCTGGCATTAGGCAGCGCCATGATAGATCGTGTAGAAGTAGCGATTCCCATCTGTCTGCTTTCTTGGCCCACTCTGCTGGTGGCTCCCCTTCTCTCCCTCCTTTATGGGGAGCTGCCTACAGGTCCATTCTCAAAGGCTGATCTCTGGTGGGCCACAGGCCACACCTAGCTTCCCAGGGTTGTCTGTCATTTCCCATTGGGAGCCGTAAGACTCGGAGACTTGAAAAGCAAGCTCTGGCTGGGCACAGTGGCTCACGCCTATAATCCCAGCACTTTGGGAGGCTGAGGCGGGTGGATCACCTGAGGTCAGGAGTTCGAGACCAGCCTGCCCAACATGGTGAAACCCCGTCTCTACTAAACATACAAAAATTAGCCCGGCATGGTAGCGCACGCCCATAATCCCAGCTACTCAGGAGGCTGAGGCAGGAGAATAACTTGAACCCGGCAGGCGGAGGTTGCGATGAGCCAATATTATGCCATTGCGCTCCAGCCTGGGCAACAGAGCGAGACTCCGTCTCAAAAAAAAAAAAAAGAAAAGCGAGCTCTGTGCTGGGACAGATTAGGGACCCCTCTTTACAGCAAGAAAGACTGCCCTGTGGGTTGTAGGATGCCTTTGTGTATGCAGTGGCTCTAGGTGACTCTGGCAGCCACACTCTGGGCCCTAAACTGCTGGAGGAAGATACAGGATAGGGAGGAACTCAGGAGTGAGTCATAGTGGGGACAAGACATTCCCTCACTCTAAGACCTTGTCACTAGATTGGAACATCTCTTGCCTCCCTACACCTGACCTGATGGTTCTGGAGAGATACGTCCTTGTAGCTTCTGAGTCCCAGCACTAACTAGCCTTCGGTAACTTCCCTACATCATTTGAGTTCTGGTTTCCCAGGGATGCTTGCCAGTGAGTGCCATGGTGCCCTCATTGCACAGTCTGTGCAGTGTAGACAAGAGGGGAAGTCTCTTGGGGTAGACCAGCCGCAAGGCGGTGACCAGCACTGATGTGAACCACATGGGACAGGGGAGTTGTAGGGCTGAGAACACGGAGGGTGGGAGTAGTCATGCTCTTTTTCCAGAATGAACTGCTAACGAAGGGACTTGCAGGTGGCTGCTGCTTCTTTCCAAGCCGCCCCTGTTGTTGCTGAGGCTCTGGAGTCCTAGGAGGTTTCACGGTGGCATACTAGACAGATTACTAGAGGATCATGGCCAGATGCTGATGCTGGGGCGTGTGGCCTCACGGTGGCCATTTCTGACGAGACCCCACCAGGCCAAAGTGATGTGTAGAGAAGGAGCTGCTTCTGTCACCAGAAAAGAATGGGGAAGCCTCCTACACTAGAATAGGTAGGGTGCTCTTCTGCACCAGCAGGAAGGGGACGTATGGCTCTGCCTGGACCACATCTTTTTCCTTGCCCTTCCCTCCGCATCTGCTGTGGCCGAGGCCATTCCTCATCAAGGGAACATCTTGTGTTAAAGGCTCATGCCACCTGGGACCACTTCTCTTATCACCCCCAGTACCCTAGGCAGCAGTTTCCTGTGGCCTGAGTTAGCTGATATTTATATAGTGCCATTGTGCCTTTTCTCATGTGATGCTCACAGTAAGGATGCCTAGATGGGGTTACCTGTTGTCAAGATAAGGAAACTGAAGCACAGAACGCTGAGGTCATTTGCTGGGTTCATGTTTGGAAAGCGGCAAAGGATTTGAGTGCAGGTTGGCTGACTCCAAACCTGTGTGTGCTTTCCATGACACTGTACTGTGTGCCTCATTGAGCATTCATTCTAGAAAACCAAAAAGACACCCAAGCCCCGGCCTTCACAAAGGAGACCCCCTCCCCCATTTGGCTCCCTTTCCAGCAGTCGAAGGCCTCTTGTCAGCCATCGAGCCCAGAGTCCCTTGAAGTGCGACTCATGCTGGGGTGGCATGCTCAGGAGCACAGTGTTTCCGCTCAGAGGAACAGGCTCTGAGTCTCCTGCAGTGCTAGGAGACTTGTGGTGGCCACAGTGCAGGTCAGGCACACCGGCCAGCACCACCTGCAGCCCAAATTCCTAAAGAAATATTTGGGTCCCAGCTTGGCCTGAGGCTCTGTTGTCCTGGGGAAGGACATCAAGATCTGAGTGTATGATGGCCTGGGGCCTTGCATGTGGTGGCGGTCCAAGCCTGCCTCTGCTCACTTGTTCTGCAGACTGGCGTGTTCTCTGTGATACTTACATACTTGTTTAACACTTCAGGGAAGAAAAGTCAGAAGACCAGGACCTCCAGGGCCTCAAGGACAAACCCCTCAAGTTTAAAAAGGTGAAGAAAGATAAGAAAGAAGAGAAAGAGGGCAAGCATGAGCCCGTGCAGCCGTCAGCCCACCACTCTGCCGAGCCCGCAGAGGCAGGCAAAGCAGAGACATCAGAAGGGTCGGGCTCCGCCCCGGCTGTGCCGGAAGCTTCTGCCTCCCCCAAACAGCGGCGCTCCATCATCCGTGACCGGGGACCCATGTATGATGACCCCACCCTGCCTGAAGGCTGGACACGGAAGCTTAAGCAAAGGAAATCTGGCCGCTCTGCTGGGAAGTATGATGTGTATTTGATCAAGTAAGTAAGAGCAACTCCCGTCTGTACAGGGCAGAGAGGGCAGGGACAGGGATCCCTCATGGAGCAGGAAAACGTATGTGCCCAGGGCAGGGGCAGGGGGAACATAAACAATGAACACTGAGACCAGGTATGCTTGAAATGCCTGTGTACAGAGGTCGCTGCCCTGAGTGGGAAGTTCTCAAGGTAGCAGGCCCTCTATCCTCTCCACACCTCGAGGCCTTATCTGGGGATGGAATAGCTGCAGAAGCAGAGGAACTTGCAGAGCCAGGGGTTCAGAGGGGTGAAGAAGCATGTTTCAGTTCTGCCTCTTAAATGATCCCAAATTTTTTTTTTTTTTTTTGAGACGGAGTCTCGCTCTGCCGCCCAGGCTGGAGTGCAGTGGCACGATCTCGGCTCACTGCAAGCTCCGCCTCCCGGGTTCATGCCATTCTCCTGCCTCAGCCTCCCGAGTAGCTGGGACTACAGGCGCCCGCCACCACGCCCGGCTAATTTTTTTTTTTGTATTTTTAGTAGAGACGGGGTTTCACCGTGGTCTCGAGCTCCTGACCTCGTGATCCGCCCGCCTCGGCCTCCCAAAGTGCTGGGATTACAAGCGTGAGCCACCGCGCCCGGCCAGCAGTTTTCAAATGACATTTGCAGACAGCCTCATTTAATTCCATAACCCTGAGAAGGGTGAGCAAAGGATTATCTTGTTGAAACTGATTCCTGGAGAGACTGAGCACCATACCTGAGTTCAAAATTGGGAATGTTCTAGATGGTGACTCAGGCCCAGGCACCAACCAGCAGAATGGGCCTCAGCCCAACAGCCCTTCTATACCAGGCCTGACTCTTTGGTTGCTGAACTTTGGAGATGCCTGGGGGGTCAGCAGCAGGCAGATGAGTGAGTGGCTTTGGTGACAGGTCCTCAGGGGCAGCCAGGCAGTGTGACTCTTGTTCAGTAGTAACATTTATCAGAGCGTTGTCACCACCATCCGCTCTGCCCTATCTCTGACATTGCTATGGAGAGCCTCTAATTGTTCCTTGTGTCTTTCTGTTTGTCCCCACAGTCCCCAGGGAAAAGCCTTTCGCTCTAAAGTGGAGTTGATTGCGTACTTCGAAAAGGTAGGCGACACATCCCTGGACCCTAATGATTTTGACTTCACGGTAACTGGGAGAGGGAGCCCCTCCCGGCGAGAGCAGAAACCACCTAAGAAGCCCAAATCTCCCAAAGCTCCAGGAACTGGCAGAGGCCGGGGACGCCCCAAAGGGAGCGGCACCACGAGACCCAAGGCGGCCACGTCAGAGGGTGTGCAGGTGAAAAGGGTCCTGGAGAAAAGTCCTGGGAAGCTCCTTGTCAAGATGCCTTTTCAAACTTCGCCAGGGGGCAAGGCTGAGGGGGGTGGGGCCACCACATCCACCCAGGTCATGGTGATCAAACGCCCTGGCAGGAAGCGAAAAGCCGAGGCCGACCCTCAGGCCATTCCCAAGAAACGGGGCCGAAAGCCGGGGAGTGTGGTGGCAGCTGCTGCCGCCGAGGCCAAAAAGAAAGCCGTGAAGGAGTCTTCTATCCGATCTGTGCAGGAGACCGTACTCCCCATCAAGAAGCGCAAGACCCGGGAGACGGTCAGCATCGAGGTCAAGGAAGTGGTGAAGCCCCTGCTAGTGTCCACCCTCGGTGAGAAGAGCGGGAAAGGACTGAAGACCTGTAAGAGCCCTGGGCGGAAAAGCAAGGAGAGCAGCCCCAAGGGGCGCAGCAGCAGCGCCGCCTCGCCCCCCAAGAAGGAGCACCACCACCATCACCACCACTCAGAGTCCCCAAAGGCCCCCGTGCCGCTGCTCCCACCCCTGCCCCCACCTCCACCCGAGCCCGAGAGCTCCGAGGACCCCACCAGCCCCCCTGAGCCCCAGGACTTGAGCAGCAGCGTCTGCAAAGAGGAGAAGATGCCCAGAGGAGGCTCACTGGAGAGCGACGGCTGCCCCAAGGAGCCAGCTAAGACTCAGCCCGCGGTTGCCACCGCCGCCACAGCCGCAGAAAAGTACAAACACCGAGGGGAGGGAGAGCGCAAAGACATTGTTTCATCCTCCATGCCAAGGCCAAACAGAGAGGAGCCTGTGGACAGCCGGACGCCCGTGACCGAGAGAGTTAGCTGACTTTACACAGAGCGGATTGCAAAGCAAACCAACAAGAATAAAGGCAGCTGTTGTCTCTTCTCCTTATGGGTAGGGCTCTGACAAAGCTTCCCGATTAACTGAAATAAAAAATATTTTTTTTTCTTTCAGTAAACTTAGAGTTTCGTGGCTTCAGGGTGGGAGTAGTTGGAGCATTGGGGATGTTTTTCTTACCGACAAGCACAGTCAGGTTGAAGACCTAACCAGGGCCAGAAGTAGCTTTGCACTTTTCTAAACTAGGCTCCTTCAACAAGGCTTGCTGCAGATACTACTGACCAGACAAGCTGTTGACCAGGCACCTCCTCCCCTCCCGTCCAAACCTTTCCCACATGTGGTCGTTAGAGACAGAGCAGTTGAGAGGATACTGCCGTTTTCGGTGCCATCAGTGCCCCGTCTACAGCTCCCCCAGCTCCCCCCACCTCCCCCACTCCCAACCACGTTGGGACAGGGAGGTGTGAGGCAGGAGAGACAGTTGGATTCTTTAGAGAAGATGGATATGACCAGTGGCTATGGCCTGTGCGATCCCACCCGTGGCGGCTCAAGTCTGGCCCCACACCAGCCCCAATCCAAAACTGGCAAGGACGCTTCACAGGACAGGAAAGTGGCACCTGTCTGCTCCAGCTCTGGCATGGCTAGGAGGGAGTCGTCCCTTGAACTACTGGGTGTAGACTGGCCTGAACCACAGGAGAGGATGGCCCAGGGTGAGGTGGCATGGTCCATTCTCAAGGGACGTCCTCCAATGGGTGGCGCTAGAGAGGCCATGGAGGCAGTAGGACAAGGCGCAGGCAGGCTGGCCCGGGGTCAGGCCGGGCAGAGCACAGCGGGGTGAGAGGGATTCCTAATCACTCAGAGCAGTCTGTGGCTGGTAGTTAGGGACTTAGTGGACAGGGAAGGGGGCAAAGGGGGAGGAGAAGAAAATGTTCTTCCAGTTACTTTCCAGTTCTTTAGGGACAGCTTAGAATTATTTGCACTATTGAGTCTTCATGTTCCCACTTCAAAACAAACAGATGCTCTGAGAGCAAACTGGCTTGAATTGGTGACATTTAGTCCCTCAAGCCACCAGATGTGATGGTGTTGAGAACTACCTGGATTTGTATATATACCTGCGCTTGTTTTAAAGTGGGCTCAGCACATAGGGTTCCCACGAAGCTCCGAAACTCTAAGTGTTTGCTGCAATTTTATAAGGACTTCCTGATTGTTTTCTCTTCTCCCCTCCCATTTCTGCCTTTTGTTCATTTCATCCTTTCACTTCTTTCCCTTCCTCCGTCCTCCTTCTTCCTAGTTCATCCCTTCTCTTCCAGGCAGCCGCAGTGCCCAACCACACTTGTCGGCTTCAGTCCCTAGAACTCTGCCTGTCCTTTGTCCTCCTGCTGCCAGTACCAGCCCCACCCTGTTTTGAACCCTGAGGAGGCCTTGGGCTCTGCTGAGTCCCTGAGTCCGACCTGGCCTGTCTGTGAAGAGCAAGAGAGCAGCAAGGTCTTGCTCTCCTAGGTAGCCCCCTCTTCCCTGGTAAGAAAAAGCAAAAGGCATTTCCCACCCTGAACAACGAGCCTTTTCACCCTTCTACTCTAGAGAAGTGGACTGGAGGAGCTGGGCCCGATTTGGTAGCTGAGGAAAGCACAGAGGCCTCCTGTGGCCGGCCAGTCATCGAGTGGCCCAACAGGGACTCCATGCCACCCGACCTTGACCTCACTCAGAAGTCCAGAATCTAGCGTAGTGCAGCAGGGCAGTAGCAGTACCAATGCAGAACTCCCGAGACCCGAGCCGGGACCAGCACCAAGGTCCCCAGCCCTTCCTCTGCTCCCCCTTTTCCCTCGGAGTTCTTCTCGAATGGAAATGTTTTGCTTTTGCTCAATGCAGACAGTGGGGCCAGAACACCACACATTTCACTATCTGGTCCGTAGCTGTGGTGTAGGGGCTTAGAGGCATGGGCTTGCTGTGGATTTTTAATTGATCAGTTTTCATTTGGGATCCCATCTTTTTAACCTCGTTCAGGAAGTCCTTATCTAGCTGCATATCTTCATCATATTGGTATATCCTTTTCTGTGTTTACAGAGATGTCTCTTATACCTAAATCTGTCCAACTGAGAAGTACCTTATCAAAGTAGCAAATGAGACAGCAGTCTTATGCTTCCAGAAACACCCACAGGCATGTCCCATGTGAGCTGCTGCCATGAACTGTCAAGTGTGTGTTGTCTTGTGTATTTCAGTTATTGTCCCTGGCTTCCTTACTACGGTGTAATCATGAAGGAGTGAAACATCATAGAAACTGTCTAGCACTTCCTTGCCAGTCTTTAGTGATCAGGAACCATAGTTGACAGTTCCAATCAGTAGCTTAAGAAAAAACCGTGTTTGTCTCTTCTGGAATGGTTAGAAGTGAGGGAGTTTGCCCCATTCTGTTTGTAGAGTCTCATAGTTGGACTTTCTAGCATATATGTATCCATTTCCTTATGCTGTAAAAGCAAGTCCTGCAACCAAACTCCCATCAGCCCAATCCCTGATCCCTGATCCCTTCCACCTGCTCTGCTGATGACCCCCCCCCCCCAGCTTCACTTCTGACTCTTCCCCAGGAAGAGAAGGGGGGTCAGAGGAGAGGGTGAGTCCTCCAGAACTCTTCCTCCAAGGACAGAAGGCTCCTACCCCCATCGTGGCCTCGCACTCCTGGCACTACCAAAGGACACTTATCCACGAGAGCGCAGCATCCGACCAGGTTGTCACTGAGAAGATGTTTATTTTGGTCAGTTGGGTTTTTATGCATTATACTTAGTCAAATGAAATGTGGCTTCTGGAATCATTGTCCAGAGCTGCTTCCCCATCACCTGGGTGTCATCTGGTCCTGGTAAGAGGAGTGCGTGGCCCACCAGGCCCCCCCTGTCACCCATGACAGTTCATTCAGGGCCGATTGGGCAGTCGTGGTTGGGAACACAGCATTTCAAGCGTCACTTTATTTCATTCGGGCCCCACCTGCAGCTCCCTCGTTCCCCAGCCTCTTTCCCTTCCAGTTTATTCCAGAGCTGCCAGTGGGGCCTGAGGCTCCTTAGGATTTTCTCTCTGTTTCCCCCTTTCTTCCTCATTCCGTCTTCTTTCCCAAAGGCATCACGAGTCAGTCGCCTTTCAGCAGGCAGCCTTGGCGGTTTATCGCCCTGGCAGGCAGGGGCCCTGCAGCTCCCATGCTGCCTCTGCCTTGGGGTCAGGTTGACAGGAGGTTGGAGGGAAAGCCTTAAGCTGCAGGATTCTCACCAGCTGTGTCCGGCCCAGTTTTGGGGTGTGACCTCAATTTCAGTTTTGTCTGTACTTGAACATTATGAAGATGGGGGCCTCTTTCAGTGAATTTGTGAACAATAGAATTGACCGACAGCTTTCCAGTACCCATGGGGCTAGGTCATTAAGGTCACATCCACAGTCTCCCCCACCCTTGTTCCAGTTGTTAGTTACTACCTCCTCTCCTGACAATACTGTATGTCGTCAAGCTCCCCCCAGGTCTACCCCTCCCGGCCCTGCCTGGTGGTGGGCTTGTCATAGCCAGTGGGATCGCCGGCCTTGACAGCTCAGTGAGCTGGAGATGCTTGGTCACAGCCAGGCGCTAGCACAGCTCCCTTCTGCTGATGCTGTATTCCCATATCAAAAGGCACAGGGGACACCCAGAAACGCCACATCCCCCAATCCATCAGTGCCAAACTAGCCAACGGCCCCAGCTTCTCAGCTCGCTGGATGGCGGAAGCTGCTACTAATGAGCGCCGATGCGGGTGCAGACAATCTTCTGTTGGGTGGCATCATTCCAGGCCCGAAGCATGAACAGTGCACCTGGGACAGGGAGCAGCCCCAAATTGTTACCTGCTTCTCTGCCCAGCTTTTCATTGCTGTGACAGTGATGGCGAAAGAGGGTAATAACCAGACACAAACTGCCAAGTTTGGTGGAGAAAGGAGTTTCTTTAGCTGACAGAACCTCTGAATTTTAAATCACTTAGTAAGCGGCTCAAGCCCAGGAGGGAGCAGAGGGATACGAGCGGAGTCCCCTGCACGGGACCATCTGGATTTGGTTTAGCCCAAGTGGAGCCTGACAGCCAGAACTCTGTGTCCCCCCTCTAACCACAGCTCCTTTTCCAGAGCATTCCAGTCAGGCTCTCTGGGCTGACTGGGCCAGGAGAGGTCACAGGTACCAGTTCTTTAAGAAGACCTTTGGGCATATACATTTTTAGCCTGTGTCATTGCCCCAAATGGATTCCTGTTTGAAGTTCATACTGGCAGATTCTAGGACCTGTGTCCTAGACTTCAGGGAGTGAGCTGTTTCTAGAGTCCCTACCATGGAGCGGGTCTGGAGGACCTGCCCGGTTGGGGGGCAGAGCCCTGCTCCCTCCGGGTCTTCCTGCTCTTCTCTCTGCTCTGATGGGATTTGTTGATTCTCTCCATTTTGGTGTCTTTCTCTTTTAGATACTGTATCAATCTTTAGAAAAGGCATAGTCTACTTGTTATAAATCGCTAGGATACTGCCTCCCCCAGGGTCTAAAATTGCATATTAGAGGGGAAAAGCTGAACACTGAAGTCAGTTCTCAACAATTTAGAAGGAAAACCTAGAAAACATTTGGCAGAAAATTACATTTCGATGTTTTTGAATGAATAAGAGCAAGCTTTTATAAAAATGCTGATCTAAAAATACTTAGCACTTGGCCTGAGATGCCTGGTGAGCATTACAGGCAAGGGGACTCTGTGGAGGTAGCCGACCTGAGGGCGTGACTCTGACCCTGTCTTTTGGGAGTGACCTGGAAGGCCCAGCACCACCCTACTTCCCACTCTTTCATCTTGACAGAGCCTGCCCCAGCACTGATGTGTCAGGAAAACACCCAGGGAACTAGGAAGGCACTTCTGCCTGAGGGGCAGCCTGCCTTGCCCACTCCTGCTCTGCTCGCCTCAGATCAGCGGGCCTTCTGAGCTGGCCTCTCACTGCCTCCCCAAGGCCCCCTGCCTGCCCTGTCAGGAGGCAGAAGGAAGCAGGTGTGAGGGCAGTGCAAGGAGGGAGCACAACCCCCCACTCCCGCTCCGGGCTCCAACTTTACACAGGCAGAGCCCAGACCCTGGAGGAAATCCTACCTTTGAATTCAAGAACATTTGAGGAATTTGGAAATCTCTTTGCTCCCAAACCCCCATTCCGTCCTACCTTTAATCAGGTCCTGCTCAGCAGTGAGAGCAGATGAGGTGAAAAGGCCAAGAGGTTTGGCTCCTGCCCACCGATAGCCCCTCTCCCTGCAGTGTTTGTGTGTCAAGTGGCAAAGCTGTTCTTCCTGGTGACCCTGATTATATCCAGTAACGCATAGACTGTGCGCATAGGCCTGCTTTGTCTCCTCTATCCTGGGCTTTTGTTTTGCTTTTTAGTTTTGCTTTTAGTTTTTCTGTCCCTTTTATTTAACGCACCGACTAGACACACAAAGCAGTTGAATTTTTATATATATATCTGTATATTGCACAATTATAAACTCATTTTGCTTGTGGCTCCACACACACAAAAAAGACCTGTTAAAATTATACCTGTTGCTTAATTACAATATTTCTGATAACCATAGCATAGGACAAGGGAAAATAAAAAAAGAAAAAAAAAGAAAAAAAAAACGACAAATCTGTCTGCTGGTCACTTCTTCTGTCCAAGCAGATTCGTGGTCTTTTCCTCGCTTCTTTCAAGGGCTTTCCTGTGCCAGGTGAAGGAGGCTCCAGGCAGCACCCAGGTTTTGCACTCTTGTTTCTCCCGTGCTTGGGAAAGAGGTCCCAAGGTTCTGGGTGCAGGAGCGCTCCTTTGACCTGCTGAAGTCTGGAACGTAGTCGGCACAGCCTGGTCCCCTTCCACCTCTGGGAGCTGGAGTCCACTGGGGTGGCCTGACTCCCCCAATCCCCTTCCCGTGACCTGGTCAGGGTGAGCCCATGTGGAGTCAGCCTCGCAGGCCTCCCTGCCAGTAGGGTCTGAGTGTGTTTCATCCTTCCCACTCTGTCGAGCCTGGGGGCTGGAGCGGAGACGGGAGGCCTGGCCTGTCTCGGAACCTGTGAGCTGCACCAGGTAGAACGCCAGGGACCCCAGAATCATGCGCGTGAGTCCAATGGGTCCCCTCCAGGAAGTAGTGAAGACTCCAGAAATGTCCCTTTCTTCTCCCCCATCCTACGAGTAATTGCATTTGCTTTTGTAATTCTTAATGAGCAATATCTGCTAGAGAGTTTAGCTGTAACAGTTCTTTTTGATCATCTTTTTTTAATAATTAGAAACACCAAAAAAATCCAGAAACTTGTTCTTCCAAAGCAGAGAGCATTATAATCACCAGGGCCAAAAGCTTCCCTCCCTGCTGTCATTGCTTCTTCTGAGGCCTGAATCCAAAAGAAAAACAGCCATAGGCCCTTTCAGTGGCCGGGCTACCCGCGAGCCCCTCGGAGGACCAGGGCTGGGGCAGCCACTGGGCCCACATCCGGGGCCAGCTCTGGCGTGTGTTCAGTGTTAGCAGTGGGTCATGATGCTCTTTCCCACCCAGCCTGGGATAGGGGCAGAGGAGGCGAGGAGGCCGTTGCCGCTGATGTTTGGCCGTGAACAGGTGGGTGTCTGCGTGCGTCCACGTGCATGTTTTCTGACTGACATGAAATCGACGCCCAAGTTAGCCTCACCCGGTGACCTCTAGCCCTGCCCGGATGGAGCGGGGCCCACCCGGTTCAGTGTTTCTGGGGAGCTGGACAGTGGAGTGCAAAAGGCTTGCAGAACTTGAAGCCTGCTCCTTCCCTTGCTACCACGGCCTCCTTTCTGTTTGATTTGTCACTGCTTCAATCAATAACAGCCGCTCCAGAGTCAGTAGTCAATGAATATATGACCAAATATCACCAGGACTGTTACTCAATGTGTGCCGAGCCCTTGCCCATGCTGGGCTCCCGTGTATCTGGACACTGTAACGTGTGATGTGTTTGCTCTCCTTCCCCTTCCTTCTTTGCCCTTTACTTGTCTTTCTGGGGTTTTTCTGTTTGGGTTTGGTTTGGTTTTTATTTCTCCTTTTGTGTTCCAAACATGAGGTTCTCGCTACTGGTCCTCTTAACTGTGGTGTTGAGGCTTATATTTGTGTAATTTTTGGTGGGTGAAAGGAATTTTGCTAAGTAAATCTCTTCTGTGTTTGAACTGAAGTCTGTATTGTAACTATGTTTAAAGTAATTGTTCCAGAGACAAATATTTCTAGACACTTTTTCTTTACAAAAGCATTAGGAGGGAGGGGGGATGGTGACTGAGATGAGAGGGGAGAGCTGAACAGATGACCCCTGCCCAGATCAGCCAGAAGCCACCCAAAGCAGTGGAGGCCAGGAATCCCACTCCAAGCCAGCAAGCCGAATAGCTGATGTGTTGCCACTTTCCAAGTCGCTGCAAAACCAGGTTTTGTTCTGCCCAGTGGATTCTTGTTTTGCTTCCCCTCCCCCCGAGATTATTACCACCATCCCGTACTTTTAAGGAAAGACAAGATTGATGTTTCCTTGAAGGGAGCCAGGAGGGGATGTGTGTGCGCAGAGCTGAAGAGCTGAGGAGAATGGGGCTGGGCGCGCCCGAGCAGGAGGCTGGGACGCTCTGCTGTGGGCACAGGTCAGGCTAATGTTGGCAGATGCATTTGGCCACTCCCCCTGATGCAGCTCTTCCTGGACAGGCCAGGTGGTGGGCATTCTCTCTCCAAGGTGTGCCCCATGGGCATTACTGTTTAAGACACTTCTGTCACATCCCACCCCATCCTCCAGGGCTCAACACTGTGACATCTCTATTCCCCACCCTCCCCTTCCCAGGGCAATAAAATGACCATGGAGGGGGCTTGCACTCTCTTGGCTGTCATCCAATCGCCAGCAAAATTTAGATGTGAGAAACCCCCTTCCCATTCCATGGCAAAAACATCTCCTTCTTAAAAAAGCCATTACCCTCATTAGGCATGGTTTTGGGCTCCCGAAACACCTGACAGCCCCTCCCTCCTCTGAGAGGCGGAGATAGTGCTGACTGTAGTAACCATTGCATGCGGGGTGCAGCATCTGGAAGAGCCAGGCAGGGTGTCTGCCCCCTCCTGAGTTGAAGTCATGCTCTCCTGTGCCAGCCCAGAGGCCGAGAGCTGTGGACAGCATTGCCAGTAACAACAGGCCACCTTGTGCAGAAGGGAGCTGGCTCCAGCCTGGAAACCCGTCTGAGGTTGGGAGAGGTGCACTTGGGGCACGGGGAGAGGCCGGGACACACTTAACTGGAGATGTCTCTAAAAGCCCTGTATCGTATTCACCTTCAGTTTTTGTGTTTTGGGACAATTACTTTAGAAAATAAGTAGGTCGTTTTAAAAAAAAATTATTGATTGCTTTTTGTAGTGTTCAGAAAAAAGGTTCTTTGTGTATAGCCAAATGACTGAAAGCACTGATATATTTAAAAACAAAAGGCAATTTATTAAGGAAATTTGTACCATTTCAGTAAACCTGTCTGAATGTACCTGTATACGTTTCAAAAACACTCCCCCCACTGAATCCCTGTAACCTATTTATTATATAAAGAGTTTGCCTTATAAATTTACATAAAAATGTCCGTTTGTGTCTTTTGTTGTAAAAATCAAGTGATTTTTTCATAAGGTTCTTTTACTATTGGAAAAGATGGGCAGCACGCAGTTTTATTTTATTTTTGTAAGTTTTTTAATACATGTGAAAGCAAAGAATACTCAGCATGCCTTTCTAAGTGACGCGTTTGCACCTTTTGTTGGGAAGTACTGTATCCTGTGCTGTTAGCATTCTCGATAAATCTCTCTGTGAAAGTGACTCAAGGTCTGGGCTTTCATTATAAGACAGAGGTCCCCCTCCAGCTCACATGACAGCATGGTGCTGCGTTTCCTCATTGGATCTGGCTGTCCCTGGACACAGGTAGCTGCCTTCAGGCCTGCCACGAGCGGCCAAGGGAAGCCTCCTCCATATGCTGGCCTCGCTGGCCCCTCAGCTTCTTCCGAGCCAGTGCTTTCCAGGCACACTGCTCCAGCGTGTGATGGGAAGGGCCTGGCATGAGTCAGCCTGCAGCACAACCTCCCTGCTCCGGACCCGTGTGGTAGGGGCACCCTCTAGGTCTGGATGTGCTGTGGTGCTTTTGGACACCCCCACCCCCGCAGGCTGTGGCTCCTCCTGTGTCATTCTGGCCAGGACCCTCACATGCCCTCTGCTGACTGCTAACCTGGTTCTCTGACCAGGCAAGGGCAGGCTGAGGGGTTTGCCCAAACGGGGCCCCCTTATTACTGGCTTCCTTGGCTCTCAGGAGCAGCCTCGCCAGGTTGGTAAGGGGCTGGAGGAGACAACTGCTCAAAGGAGTCCAGCTTCACATGCACATGCTAGAAGGTACCCTCTGAAGGCCTGGCCTTGAAAGGTAGATCCCAGGGTTGAAAAGTCAACTTGTATGCATTGAGCATCTCATGTGCCAGCCCTGTTCCGTGAGCTGATGGGCCTTTGTGTGTAAGTAGGACCAAATCCCCCCGTGGAGGTTAGCATGGGTGTGCATAGTCATTTCAGATACTTGAGTTGGTACATCTCAGTAAAGTCTGTCCCGTGAGAAGCCAGGTTTCATGGTATGGTTGGTATCTTCCTTGGGAGTGGCCACAGTGGTGGTGGCTTCTGGGAAGAGTCTCCAACAGGGGCCAGCTGTGGGCCTTGGGCACTTCTCGTTTCCAGGAAAAGTCCTAAGTCTGTAGGGCTAGGGGTGGGGAACCCCTTCGCTGTCAGGATCAAGAGGGCAAGGGGAACTGTCGCTGGAGGAGACATCCAGCTGGAGAAACAAAAGCGTAAGTCTGCGTTGCTGCTTGTGGGGTCTTCCCCATCTCAGGGCGGGGACCGGGGGTGGCGGTCCAGACAAGTACTCAAGGACGATGCCCAGGAGGGAACAGGTACGGGGTGGCAGGAAGCCTTCACCACAGCTGCCTGAACTCACCCTTGCCAAATGAGGGCTGGGGCAGCAGCAACGCATACACTCACGGCTGTGGCGGGCAGCGTTCTTGGCACATTTCAGGACACCTAAGGAGACTGAATGGCCCAAGGCTGCTGCTCTGTGCAGGGGGCTAGACGTGGGGCGGGCAGGCAGGGCTCCTGGTAACAGCCCTGCAGGCCGCAGTGCAGAGCAGGGCTCCGGCAGGGCCGCCCAGGAGCCTTCGGCAGGCCGGGCCCCGGCCCCTTTCCGAGCAGCCCGGGCCTCCGCCCTGCCCTCTGTCCCCAACGCCGGGAGCCGCCGTTCGTCCTCCAGAGCCCCGCCCAGGCGAGCCCGGGAGCCCGATTGCCGCTCGCTGAAAGCGCTGGGACCCGGGCCCTCCCCGGCGCGGGGCGCCCCCGTGTGGCCCAGCGCGCGGCGGCGGCGCGCAAGATGGCGGCGGGCCCGGGCACCGCCCCTTCCGCCCCGCCGGGCGTCGCACGAGGCCGGCTCGAAGGGGAAGTGAGTCAGTGTCCGCGGACCCGGCCGGCCCAGGCCCGCGCCCGCCGCGGCCCTCAGAGGCCCCGACAGGTCCCGGCCCGGCGGCGGCGGCGGCCATGGCCGGGGGGCCGGGCCCGGGGGAGCCCGCGGCCCCCGGCGCCCAGCACTTCTTGTACGAGGTGCCGCCCTGGGTCATGTGCCGCTTCTACAAAGTGATGGACGCCCTGGAGCCCGCCGACTGGTGCCAGTTCGGTGGGTGGCGGCGGGCTGCCGGGGGGGCGGGAGGCGCGCGGGCTCCCGGCGCCGACGCCTGACGCCCCCCGCCCCGCAGCCGCCCTGATCGTGCGCGACCAGACCGAGCTGCGGCTGTGCGAGCGCTCCGGGCAGCGCACGGCCAGCGTCCTGTGGCCCTGGATCAACCGCAACGCCCGTGTGGCCGACCTCGTGCACATCCTCACGCACCTGCAGCTGCTCCGTGCGCGGGACATCATCACAGCCTGTGAGAGCGGGACTCTGGGCACCCCACGGCTGGGAGGCCGGCGGGCCCCACGGGGCTCCCCCACCCGGGCCTCAACCTTCCTTTCCTTCCTTGGCGTCCCAGGGCACCCTCCCGCCCCGCTTCCGTCCCCAAGCACCACTGCCCCGAGGCCCAGCAGCATCCCTGCACCCGCCGAGGCCGAGGCCAAGGCCTGGAGCCCCCGGAAGTTGCCATCCTCAGCCTCCACCCTCCTCTCCCCAGGTAAGAGGGCCCGGTTGTTGGGCTCGGTGGACCCAAAGAAGGGCCCACCTTGACCATGGCCACGGCTGTAGACCCTGCTGCTGGTCTCTGCCTGCCTCTCACTGGTGTCTTTATGAAGCTTTTCCAGGTTCCCAGACCCATTCAGGGCCTGAGCTCGGCCTGGTCCCAAGTCCTGCTTCCCTGCGGCCTCCACCGCCATCTCCAGCCCCTTCCTCTACCAAGGTAGGTGTCCCCTGCCCCCTAGGGAAGATTCGAGACAAGGAGGAAGGAATTCAGCCTTTGGTGTACCGCAGAGCCCCAGTCAGCCAAGCTGGGTCAGCTGGGAGGCAGCTGTGGTGGGGAGAGCCTGGAGCCTTGGGCAGAAGGGAGGAGACAGGGACCCCACCTGATCCAGGCTCTCTTCCCACAGCCAGGCCCAGAGAGCTCAGTGTCCCTCCTGCAGGGAGCCCACCCCTCTCCATTTTGCTGGCCCCTCTGTGAGATTTCCCAGGGCACCCACAACTTCTCAGAGGAGCTCAAGATCGGGGAGGGTGGCTTTGGGTGCGTGTACCGGGCGGTGATGAGGAACACGGTGTATGCTGTGAAGAGGCTGAAGGAGGTGAGTGTGGCACCCTGGCAGGGATCCTGGAAGGCCATCAGACAACCCTCACTCACTTCTCCAGCCTTTCCTCCTCGCTTCCCCACACAACTCCTTCAGCCCTCATTCTGGCGCAGGGTCCCTGGCCCCTTGGTGGTTCTGGGCCTCGGGTAGGTGGCACTGGTAGCCCGAAGGCCTTCGCTTCGAGAGCCTCATGCTGCCCGTCTTCCCTGCCCCTTCCCCCACCGCACCCTGGGGGCTGCAGGACGCTGACCTGGAGTGGACTGCAGTGAAGCAGAGCTTCCTGACCGAGGTGGAGCAGCTGTCCAGGTGAGGCCAGAGGGGGAGCCACGCGAGGTCCCGTGGGGCTTCAGACCGCACACCACAGGACCTGGCTCCCTTGGGCACCCGAGGCCTGCCAGGCCCAGGCGAGCTGAGGCCCCAGCCAGGGCTGCCCACCCAGTCTGGCCTGATGGAAAGTGCTCCCCTTTTTCAAACAGGTTTCGTCACCCAAACATTGTGGACTTTGCTGGCTACTGCGCTCAGAACGGCTTCTACTGCCTCGTGTACGGCTTCCTGCCCAACGGCTCCCTGGAGGACCGTCTCCACTGCCAGGTAGGCTCACCTGGCCCGGCACGCTTCCCAGGACCCAAAGCACTCCTGACATCTGGCTGGAGCCGGGCGCGGGGCCTAGGGCTTTCAGCCAGTGTGAGTGGGTCCTGCCAGCTGGCCAGGCCTGCACTTCCAGCTCCCTAGCAGCACCCCGCTCAGGATTTGGCCCACGGTGGGGTCACTTTTTTTTTTTTTTTTTTTTTGAGGTGGAGTTTTGCTCTGTCACCCAGGCTGGAGTGCAGTGGTGTGATCTCAGCTCACCACAGCCTCCACCTCCCGGGTTCAAGCGATCCTCCTGCCTCAGCTTCCCGAGTAGCTGGGACTACAGGCACGCACCACCACACCTGCCTAATTTTTGTATTTTTAGTAGAGATGAGGTTTTGCCATGTTGGCCAGGCTAGTCTCAAACTCCTGACCCCAGGTGGTCTGCGCGCCTCAGCCTCCCAAAGTGCTGGGATTACAGGCGTGAGCCACCACGCCTGGCCCGGCCCAATGTTTTCTGTAGAGCTCTTTCCCAGGCCTCTCCCGTTTGCAAGCAGCGTAGCTGGAGGGTCTCATCAGCAAGCCCCGGAGGCAAGGGGGTCTGGGGCTACCAGCTGGGCCACCTACAGCTGAGGGAGGGCCCCCTTGCCTCCTCCGGCATGCTGCGTTTGGGGAGAGCGGGAAGAATGCCTTCAAGGACTTCCCGACCACCAGGGACAAAGGGATGAGCCCTGGGAGTTGAAGCCCAGCAGATTCTATTGAACGTGTCCCCAGCCGCTGCCCAGCCTTGAATGCTTTGACAAGCAGCCAGAGTAGCTTAGTCTGCACCTGCTTAAGAAGTGGGCCGGGCGCGGTGGCTCACGCTTGTAATCCCAGCACTTTGGGAGGCCGAGGCGGGCGGATCACGAGGTCAGGAGATCGAGACCACGGTGAAACCCCGCCTCTACCAAAAATACAAAAAATTAGCCGGGCGTGGTGGCGGGCGCCTGTAGTCCCAGCTACTCGGAGAGGCTGAGGCAGGAGAATGGCGTGAACCCGGGAGGCGGAGGTTGCAGTGAGCCGAGATCGCGCCACTGCACTCCAGCCTGGGCGACAGAGCAAGACTCCGTCTCAAAAAAAAAAAAAAAAGAAGTGCAGGTCACGGAGACTTTGCTCCTCGTTTTCCAGAAGGGGGAAACTGAGGCCTAGAGAGTGAAGTGGCTGTTCCAGGCTGTACGGTGACTGGTAGAAGGATGGTTGGGATCAAGGAATGGCCATCCAGCAACCTCCCCTGTCCCCCTTTGCCGCCCCAGACCCAGGCCTGCCCACCTCTCTCCTGGCCTCAGCGACTGGACATCCTTCTGGGCACAGCCCGGGCAATTCAGTTTCTACATCAGGACAGCCCCAGCCTCATCCATGGAGACATCAAGAGGTGAGGAGGGGCCTGTGAGAACTGCCGGGGCAGGGCCTGCAGCAAGGGGGGCCCCGTCCTATCAATGTGGGGATCAGGCACGGCCTGGGACCTCAACACCCCGGCATGGCACAGGTGTGGAAATAGGCCAAGGATGGGCCCTACTGATAAGCAGAGGTCCCCAGGCAGCTGGAGCACTCAGGGAAGTGCCAGCGCTTTCTGTGGGCAAGGCACCTGTCTGGCAGCCTCAAGTCCAGCCTTATCTAAGCCGGGCAGGTGTAGGAGTTAGGACCGGGCTGACGCCACTGTCTTCCCTCCCCAAGTTCCAACGTCCTTCTGGATGAGAGGCTGACACCCAAGCTGGGAGACTTTGGCCTGGCCCGGTTCAGCCGCTTTGCCGGGTCCAGCCCCAGCCAGAGCAGCATGGTGGCTCGGACACAGACAGTGCGGGGCACCCTGGCCTACCTGCCCGAGGAGTACATCAAGACGGGAAGGCTGGCTGTGGACACGGACACCTTCAGCTTTGGGGTGGTGAGCCACTGACCCCTCTGCTGGCTCAGAGGAGGAGAAGCCACAGGCAGGCAGAGGCGGGGGCTGCAGAGTGCACTGTGGGCCAGGGGCCATCTGCCAAGACCCCAAAAGGCTGCAGCTCCAGGGTCCCCCTCCCTCCGAAGCTCTCCTCCTCACCCTGCACCTAACTGTGTGTTTGTAATTTGTCTTCAAGTGGGCTCTCCGAGTTGCCTGAGCTTCAGTCCCGTAACATCTGGCTCTGCCTTTGTCCACACCCTTGTCAGGCCCAATCCATGTCCACACCAGAGGCCTCTTCCCTGCCAAGGCCACTGCCATGCTCTCCCTCTTCCCTCTCTCCAGGTAGTGCTAGAGACGCTGGCTGGTCAGAGGGCTGTGAAGACGCATGGTGCCAGGACCAAGTATCTGGTGAGCCCCTTGAGGCAGGGCCAGGAGGGACACACAGCTGCTGGCAGCCAGCAGGCACAGCCCCAGTGGTGGGGATAACTGGGGCGCAGTGCCCATGGATGCCTCTGCTGCCACAGTGGCCTCATTTTTGAAAGTAGGCAGGGCCCCAAACAAGTTCGTTTACCTTGCCGAGGACAAGCCTGTCTGTCCTGCAGACACTATGGGCCTTGTACAGACCCCACCTGGGCTGGGGGCAGGGGGAAGGGCGGTCCCAGGGCACTGAGACCCAAGCTGCAGTGGAACTCAGAGGACTCGGGCCGGAGAAAGGCGGTGGTAGAGAAGAGGAGGCCCCGAGGAACCTCCTGGGCCCCAGCAGGCTGCAGCTGAGCTCTCCGCGCCGTGCAGGGCAGCCCGAGCTGCCTCACAGTCCTACTCCACTCTGTCTGCCTCACCGTGGACTGTGGTGGGGCCAGGAGACTAGAGACCTGGGTTTTAGCCCCAGCCTGACAGTGGCCTTCCAGCAAATTCCTGCTCCCCTGTGGGCCTGTTTTCCCAAATGCAAAACAGACTTCACAGAATGTGCTCAGCCAGTAATTGCTTCACTGCTTCTCCTCTTGTTTGGGGCCATTCCTGTGTGCTGTGGGGTCTCCGTCAGGATTCAGCCCCGCTGAGAACCCAGGAGCCAGGCTCGAGCCCTCCTTCCTTTCCCTTCCGCGTCCGTCCATCCATGCACCTGCTGAAGAAGCGCACCAGGCTCCTTGGGGGTGCTTGGAATTCCCCACTTGCTCCCCACCCTGCAGCCAAAGTGCTCTTTTCAAAGGCCCCTTTGCCTTTTCTCTGCTCTTGGGGTGAAGGCCCAATCCCTTACGTGGTTGACCCCACAACGCCCCAGGTCCCTGGGACTCGGGGCGCTCCCTGCTGCCTGCTTCACAGCCTTAGTATGTGCTGTTCCCTCTGCGAGAAAAGCCACCGCCCACCCCCTGGTCTGTCTGATTTCAGAACCGGAGATGGCCTCCGGTCCTGTTTCCACCCCGGGGGTGCCTCTCTGTGGGGCATCTCTCTGTGGAGCACCTCTCTCTGCGAGGTGCCTCTTTCTGTGGGGTGCCTCTCTGTGCGGTACCTCTTTCTCTGTGGGGCGCCTCTCTCTGCGGGGCACCTCTTTGCGGGGCGCCTCTCTCTGGGGTACCTCTTTGTCTGTGGGGCGCTTTCCTTCTCGGCTCTGCCCTCTCAGGCTACTTCATGCCTTCAGACCCCAGCTCCATAGGCTCTCCCCCACCAGGAAGTCAGCTCTGTCAAACCAGGGCCCAGAGTTCTGTTTGTTCCTGTATCCCTAGAGCCCAGAGCACCACTGGCCCACAGTAGGTGTTTAATAAATCTCTAGAAGCTACTCGGGAGTCTGAGGCAGGAGGATCGCTTGAACCTGGGAGTTGGAGACCAGCCTGGGCAACATAGCAAGATAGGCATGGTGGTACACACCTGTAATCCCAGCTGCTTGGGAGGCCGAGGTGGGAGGATCACTTGAGCCTGGGAGGTTGAGGCTGCACTGAGCCATGATTGCACCACTGCACTCCAGCCTGGGTGACAGAATGAGTCCCTGTCTCAAAAAAAAGTAAGTTGTAGAAAGACCAAGAGCTGTGGCACAGTGTCTCACACCTGTAACCCCAGCACTTTGGGAGGCTGAGGTGAGAGGATCACTTGAGCCTACTTGGAGACCAGCCAGGCCAACATAGCGAGACCCCATCTCTTTTTTTATCAAAAAAAAAAAAAAAAAAAAACCATACGATTGAGTGACAAAGACCTGAGGACTGCAGCTGCAGGTGTGGCCACTTGGTAGCCATACTCACAGTATCTGTCCCACAGAAAGACCTGGTGGAAGAGGAGGCTGAGGAGGCTGGAGTGGCTTTCAGAAGTATCCAGAGCACACTGCAAGCAGGTCTGGCTGCAGATGCCTGGGCTGCTCCCATCGCCATGCAGATCTACAAGAAGCACCTGGACCTCAGGCCCGGGCCCTGCCCACCTGAGCTGGGCCTGGGCCTGGGCCGGCTGGCCTGCTGCTGCCTGCACCGCCGGGCCAAAAGGAGGCCTCCTATGACCCAGGTAGCCAGCTGCCCACTGGGACAGGGTGGCCAGACAGAAAGCCCGCATTCCAGGCCCTGCCCTGTAGTGACCCCATCTCAGCACCTGCTAGGTCTCTCTGGAGTCTCCACACATTTCTTCCTTGCCCTTTGGTTTTGTTTGGGGCGGCGCCCCTCTGAACTGACGGGCCCGGGCAGTCCTGCTTTGCGGAGCCCAGCTCCGACCCCACTTCACAGAGAGAGAAGGAAAGAGCTTCTGCCGCGCCCCCTGCTGGATGCACTGCGCTACTGCATCTGCCTTTCTCTGTTCCCTCCCTAGTACCCCACCTCTTCTCCTCTGGTGACAGTTGGAAATGGAGAGGCCCCGTTTGAGGGCAGCGAGGCAGTGAGATTCATTTTGTAGAAAAGAAAGAGGCCATTCTCAGTCCTTGCTTTTGGCAGCCGCACTTCTCAGCACTCCCTGTGACGGGAACAGAGGGGCGAGGGGCAGAGCGTTCCCAGCTGCAGGGTGTGCCATTTTAGAGCCCCGGGGCAGGTCACAGACGGCCTGGAGCAGCCCTGTGGTTTGCCCACGGGGTGACCGGCCAGGGCTGCCATCTCACCCTGAGAGTCCCTCTTTTCCACTTGCAGGTGTATGAGAGGCTAGAGATGCTGCAAGCAGTGGTGGCGGGGGTGCCCGGGCATTCGGAGGCCGCCAGCTGCATCCCCCCTTCCCCGCAGGAGAACTCCTACGTGTCCAGCACTGGCGGTGCCCACAGTGGGGCTGCCCCATGGCAGCCCCTGGCAGTGCCATCAGGAACCAGTGCCCAGGCGGCAGAGCAGCTCCAGAGAGGCCCCAACCAGCCTGTGGAGAGTGACGAGAGCCTAGGTGGCCTCTCTGCTGCCCTGCACTCCTGGCACTTGACTCCAAGCTGCCCTCTGGACCCAGCACCCCTCAGGGAGGCCGGCTGTCCTCAGGGGGACACGGCGGGAGAATCGAGCTGGGAGAGTGGCCCAGGATTCCGGCCCACAGCCTTGGAAGGTAGTTGGGAAGACAGGTTCTCAGGAGAGGGACCAGGGCCTCCTTGGCCCAAAGACCCTGTAGTCCCCACCCCAGCCTTCTAGAAGAGAACCAGGGCCAAGTGTTCAGCTCACTGTGTCCTTAGCAAGCCTGGTTTCCCTCCCCAGGCCACATCCTTCCCAGGTGGAGCTTGCTCTCCAGCCCTCCCCCACCCCGTTCCTGAAGACTGGGAACAAGGAGGGCTCTGTCCGGTAGCCTGAGAGCTGGGCCCTGCCCTTGGACTTCTCTGAGGAATTCAGGCCTGAGGCCAGGGAGGCGGGGTGCTAGGCTGGGGGCTGGGGAGACACAGCATGAGGCTAAGGGAGTGCTATCTCCACCCCAGGACTGGCCCCAGGCAGCTCTGCCTCGTCGTCATCAGAGCCACCGCAGATTATCATCAACCCTGCCCGACAGAAGATGGTCCAGAAGCTGGCCCTGTACGAGGATGGGGCCCTGGACAGCCTGCAGCTGCTGTCGTCCAGCTCCCTCCCAGGTGCTGCCGCCCAGGCTGGCCTCTGGGGTGCTCAGGCGCATCCGTGCCCGCCCCAAAGAGCAGAGTGTCTGTCCCGACTGCGCTGAGGGCGTGGGGCAGCCGGGCAGGCCACTGGCTCTGGCGACCTCTAGAAGCCCAGCTGGCCCCACATGCCTCCCTTAGCAAGACCCTGGCCCACTCCCTCCCTCACCTCCTGCCAGTAGCACCTCCTTTAACCCGAGGGTGCCTGCCCCACTCTGTGCTTTCAGGAAATAGGAAGCCCCAGCAGGAATTTTCCATCCCAGGTACTATTTGAAGAACCACTGCTTAGGAACCCTTAGCTGGGCGAGGTGGCTCATGCCTGTAATACCAGCACTTTTGGAGGCTGAGATGGGAGGATCACTTGAGCCCAGGAGGTGGAGGCTACAGTGAGCTGTGATCAAGCCACTGCACTCCAGCCTGGGAGACAGAGCCAGACCCTGTCTCAAACGAACAAACAAAAACCCTCAATTCCCACGAACGCCCCAGGAGATAAGGGAGCATGGCCCAGACCTTGAGCCAGGGTTTCTGGCAGTAGGGGAGCCTCCCCCATTTGCTAAGCGGACTTTCCTCTTCCTTCTGTAGGCTTGGGCCTGGAACAGGACAGGCAGGGGCCCGAAGAAAGTGATGAATTTCAGAGCTGATGTGTTCACCTGGGCAGATCCCCCAAATCCGGAAGTCGAAGTTCTCATGGTCAGAAGTTCTCATGGTGCACGAGTCCTCAGCACTCTGCAGGCAGTGGGGGTGGGGGCCCGTGCCCGCAGGGGAGAGAAGGAGGTGGCCCTGCTGTTCTAGGCTCTGTGGGCACAGGCAGGCAGAGTGGAACCCTGCCCCCATGCCAGCATCTGGGGGCAAGGAAGGCTGGCATCATCCAGTGAGGAGGCTGGTGCATGTTGGGAGGCTGCTGGCTGCACAGACCCGTGAGGGGAGGAGAGGGGCTGCTGCAGGGGTGTGGAGTAGGGAGCTGGCTCCCCTGAGAGCCAGGCAGGGCGTCTGCAGCCCAGGCCTCTGGCAGCAGCTCTTTGCCCATCTGTTTGGACAGTGGCCACCCTGCACAGTGGAGCCGATGAGGCCTAGGGCCCTCCTGCCTGCTTACAATTTGGAAAAGTGTGACTGGGTGCGGTGGCTTCACGCCTGTAATCCCAGCACTTTGGGAGGTCAAGGCAGGAGGATCGCTGGAGCCCAGTAGGTCAAGACCAGCCAGGGCAACATGATGAGACCCTGTCTCTGCAAAAAAAATTTTTAAACAATTAGCCTGACGTGGTAGCACACGCCTGTGGTCCCAGCTACTGGGGAGGCTGAAGTGGGAGGATCATTTATGCTTGGGAGGTCGAGGCTGCAGTGAGTCATGATTGTATCACTGCACTCCAGCCTGGGTGACAGAGCAAGACCCTGTTTCAAAAAGAAAAACCCTGGGAAAGCTGAAGTATGGCTATAAGTCTCATGGTTCAGTCCTAGCAAGAAGCGAGAATTCTGAGATCCTCCAGAAAGTTGAGCAGCACCCACCTCCAACCTCGGGCCAGTGTCTTCAGGCTTTACCAGGGACCTGTGAGCTGGCCTAGTGTGGTGGCCTGAAAGCCAGGCCATCCCTGGGTGCCACAGACGAGCTCCAAGCCAGGTCAGGCTTCGGAGGCCACAAACTTAGCATCAGGCCCAGGCACTGATTATGGCAGAGGGGCCACTACCCAAGGTCTAGCTAGGCCCAAGACCTCGTTACCCAGACGGTGAGAAGCCCTGGGAAGGCAGAAAAGTTGGGAGCATGGCAGACAGGGAAGGGAAATATTTTCAGGGAGAAGACATGTATCACATGTCTTCAGAAGCAAGTCAGGTTTCATGTAACCGAGTGTCCTCTTGCGTGTCCAAAAGTAGCCCAGGGCTGTAGCACAGGCTTAGCAGTGATTTTGTGCTCAGCCGCGAGTCACACTACATGCCCCCGTGAAGCTGGGCATTGGCGAAGTCCAGGTTGTCCTTGTGTAATAAAAACGTCTGTTGCAATCTCGGGCTCTACTTGTGGACTTTGTTGCACTGAAAGCCTTGAGCTTTCCCGATGCCTTACACTTCAGGGTTCTTGAGTGTCCAGGGTCTTGTTACTACTCTGGGCTGGCCACACCCAGTACTTCCTGTGTCAGGTTTTTCCTGATGTAGTCCGTGTTTTTTATGCTGTTCTAAATGGTATCTTTGATTTTCTAGTTCATCATGATATTATACAGAAATGCAATTGATGCTGAGTGCAGTGGCTCACGCCTGTAATCCTAGCACTTTGGGGAGCTAAGGTGGGCAGATCACTTGAGCCCAGGAGTTTGAGACCAGCCTGGGCAACATGGCGAAACCCCGTCTCTACAAAAAGTAC
>NW_026652282.1:134033502-134038449 GCF_009828535.3 Hylobates moloch
CTCCAGCCTGGGCAACAGAGACTCTGTCTGAAAAAAAAAAAAAAAAGAAAAAGAAAGTGCATTGGTAGCATATAGAAATGCTACTAGGTGAGGCATGATGGCTCACACCTGTAATTCCAGCACTTTGGGAGGCCAAGGCAGGAGGATCACTTGAGCCCAGAAATTCAAGACCAGCCTGGGCAACTAAACAAGAACCTGTCTCAATAATAGTAATAATAATAATAGTAATTAGTCAGGTGTGATGGTGCACATTTGTAGTCCCAGCTACTCAGGAAGCTGAGGTGGGAGGATCCCAGGAGATCAAGGCTGCAGTGAACTGTGATCGAGCCACTGTACTCCAGTGGGGTGATAGAGCAAGATTCTGTCTCAAAAAAAAAAAAGAAAAGAAAAAAGAAAGAAAAGCTATTAATTTTTGTGTGCTGATTTTGTATCCTGTACCTTGACTGAATTCTAATAATTTTTTGGTGGAGTCTTTAGGGTTTTCTACATACAGGATTATGTGATCTGCAAACAGAGACAATTTAATCTCTCTCTCTCTCTCTTTTTTTTTTTTTTTTTACCAAGTGTCACTCTGTTGTCCAGGCTGGAGTGCAGTAGTGTGATCTCGGCTCACTGCAACCTCCGCCTCTCAAGTTCAAGTGATTCTCCTGCCTCAGCCTCCCGAGTAGCTGGGATTACAGGCATGCACCACCATACCTGGCTAATTATTGTATTTTTAGTAGAAATGGGGTTTCACCATGTTAGCCAGGCTGGTCTCGAACTCCTGACCTCAGGTGATCTGCCTACCTCGGCCTCCCAAAGTGCTGGGATTATATGTGTGAGCCACCAAGCCTGGCCTAATTTGGGTTTTTTAATGTTTTTTTTTTTTTTTCTTGCCTCATTGCTGTGGCTAGGCCTTCCAGGACTATGCTGAGTAGAAGTGGTGAGAGTGGGCATCCTTGTCTTGCTCCTGATCTTAAAGGAAGAGCTTTCAGCTTTTCACCATTGAGTATGATGTTAGCTGTGGGCTTGTCATATATGGCCTTTATGATGTTGAGGTATATTCCTTCTATACCTAATTTGTTGAGAGTTTCTTTTTAATTTTTTTTTTTGTAGAGACAGGGCCTCTCTATGTTGCCCAGGCTGGTCTTGAACTCCTGGGCCCAAGTGATCCTCCTGCCTTGGCTTCCCAAAGTGTTGGAACTACAGGCACGCACCAATGTACCTGGCTAATTTGTATTTGTATTTGTTTGTTTGTTTGTTTGAGACAGGGTCTTGCTCTGTCACCCAGACTGGAGTGCAGTGGCATGATCCTGGCTCACAGTAGCCTCGAACTCTAGGGCTCAAGCCTCCAGAGTAGCTGGGACTACAGGCACACACTACCATGCTTGGTTAATTAAAAAAAATTTTTTTTTGTAGAGGTGTCTTGCTATGTTGCCCAGGCTGGTCTGAACTCCTGGGCTCAAGAGATCCTCCTGCCTCGGCATCCCAAAGTGCTGGGATTACAGGCGTGAGCCACTGCACCTGGCCAAGAGCTAATTTTTTTTTTTTTTAATCATGAAAGAATGTTAAATTTTGTCAAATGCTTTTTCTGCGTCAATTGAGAAATGATTTTATGCTCCATTCGGTTAATGTGGTGTATCACATTTATTGGTTTGCATATATTGAACCACTCTTGTATCCCAGGGATAAATTCTACTTGCTCATGGTGAATGATCCTTTTACTGTGCTATTGAATTCGGTTTGCTAGTATTTTGTTGAAGATTTTTGCACCTGTGTTCATCAGGGATATTGGCCTGTAGCTTTTTTTCTTTTAGTGTTCTTGTCTGGCTTTGATATCAGGGAATTTTCTGACCTCATACAATGAGTTTGGAAGTGTTCCCTCCTCTTTAGTTTTTTGGAAGAGTTTGAGAAGGATAGGTATTAGTTCTTTAAATGTTTGGTAGAATTTACCAATGAAGCCATCAGGTCCTGAGCTTTTCTTTGATGAGAGACTCTATTACTTGTCCAATCTCCTTACTCATTATTGGTCTGCTCAGATTTTCTATTTCTTCTTGAGTCAGTCTTGGTAGGTTGGATGTGTCTAGGAATGTATCCATTTCTTCTAGGATACCCAATTTGTTGGAGTATAATTATTCATAGTAGTTTCTTTCTTTCTTTTTTTTTTTTTTTGAGACGGAGTCTCGCTCTGTCGCCCAGGCTGGAGTACAGTGGCACCATCTCGGCTCACCGCAAGCTCTGCCTCCCGGGTTCATGCCATTCTCCTGCCTCAGCCTCCCGAGTAGCTGGGACTACAGGTGTCCGCTACCACGCCCAGCTATTTTTTTTGTATTTTTAGCGTGGACGGGGTTTCACCATGTTAGCCAGGCTGGTCTTGATCTCCTGACCTCATGATCCACCCGCCTCGGCCTCCCAAAGTGCTGGGATTACAGGCGTGAGCCACTGCGCCCAGCCTATTCATAGTAGTTTCTTATGATCCTTTGCATTTCTGTGGTATCAGTTGTAATGTCTCATTTCTGATTGACTTATTTGAGTCTTATCTCTTCTTAGTTGGTCTAGCTAGAGGTTTGTTGATTTTACCTTTAAAAAAAATCCCAACTCTTAGTTTCATTGATCTTTTCTGTTATTTTTCTAGTCTCTATTTCATGTATTTCTGCTTTGATCTTTGTTCTTTCCTTCTTTCTGCTGACTTTGGGCTTATTTTGTTCTTCCTTTTCTAGTTCCTTGATGTGTAAAGTTAGGTTGTTTATTTGAGATCTTTCTTACTTCTTTTTTCTTTTTTTCCAGTGACTCTCGTGCCTCAGCCTCCCAAGTAGCTGGGACTACCGGCATGTGCCACCATGCCCACTAATTTTTGTATTTTTAGTAGAGACGGGTTTTCACCATGTTGCTCAGGCTGGTCTTGAACTTCTGGCCTCAAGTGACCCAGAAATCTTGGCCTCCCAAAGTGCTGGGATTATACAAGTGAGCCACCATGCCCAGCCTCTTTCTTATTTCTTAATGGAGGCATTTAAGGCTCTAAACTTCCCTCTCGGAATTGCTTTGCTGCACACCGCATTTTGTATGTTGTGTTTCCATGTTCATTTGTCTCAAGAGATTTTTTTTTTGTTTCCCTTTTGATTTCTTCTTCGACCATTGGTTGTTCAGGAGGGTGTTGTGTGTTTCCACAAATCTGTGAGTTTTCCAGTTTGCTTTCTGTTAGTGATCTCTCGTTTGCGGTTGGGAAAGATGCTTAATGTGATTTGATCTTCTTGAATTTGTTAAGACTTGTTTTGTGGCCTAACATATGGTCTATCCTGGAGACTACCCCATGTGCAGCTGAGAAGAAAGCGGATTCTGCTGCTGGTGGATGGAATGTTCTGTGTATGTCTGCTAGGTCCATTTGCTCTAGAGCAGTGGACCCCAATCTTTTTGGCACCAAGGACCAGTTTCGTGGAAGATAATTTTTCCATGGATGGAGGGTTGGGGGCTATGGTTTCAGGATGAAACTGTTCCACCTCAGATCATCAGGCACAACTTCGATCCCTCACATTCACAGTTCATGATAGGGTTCGTGCTCCTATGAGAATCGAATGCCGCTGCTGATCTGCCAGGAGATGGAGCTCAGGCGGGAATGCTCGCTTGCCCACCAGTCACCTCCTGCTCTGCGGCCCGGTTCCTAACAGGCCACAGACCGGTACTGGTCAGTGGCCTGGGGTTGGGGACCCCTGGTCTAGAGTGTTGTTCTAGTCCTGCAGCATTATTTTTTTTTAACTTCCCTATAAATGGAATCGTACTGGATATATTTTTGTATAACCTGCTGTTTTCACTCCACATGACATTTGTGACAGACATCCAAGTTGATGCACATAACTGTAGTTTATTCATTTTTTTATTTTTTATTTTTTAGACCTCTATGGTCTGACTCTGGGACATTTCTATTGCTGTATACTGTTTCATTGTATGACTCTAACATAGATCTTTTATCTGTTCTTCTGCTAATGGACACTTGGGTTGCTTCTGGCTTTTGCCTATTAAAAAACATTTAAACATTATTTTAAGCATTATAAACAATGATGCTGTGAGCGATTTTGTACATGCAGTCTGGTGTCTAGGAGTGAAATTGTTAGGTTCTAAATGTGCATATCTTCAACTATACTGAATAATGCTCACTGTCTTCCAAAGTGGTTGTCCCAGTTTGCCTGCCCCGGGGAAGTGTGAGTTCCTGCTGCTCTGTAGTACTGCCAACACTTGGTATTGTCAGACTTTACATTTCTGCCAATCAGTGGCTGCAAAAAGATACTTCACTGTGGGCCGGGTGCGGGGACTCATGCCTGTAATCCCAGCACTTTGGGAGGCCAACGTGGGTGGGTCACCTGAGGTCAGGAGTTTGAGACCAGCCTGACCAACATGATAAAACCCTGTCTCTACTAAAAATACAAAAATTAGCCAGGTGTGGTGGCGTGCACCTGTAATCCCAGCTACTTGGGAAGCTGAGGCAGGAGAATCGCTTGAACCTGGGAGGCAGAGGTTGCAGTGAGCTGAGATTGTGCCATTGCACTCTAGCCTAGGTGACAGAGCAAAACTCCATCTCATTAAAAAAAACAAAACAAACAAAAAAACCTACTGAAAATAATATCATAGCTAGGATACTTAAGGCTTGTGTGCCAGGCACTATGAGGGCCCCTGACTTACATTAGCTCATTTAATCATTACCGCATCACTGTGATGAAGGTAGTGATTGAAAGCATGGATCTTGGAGTCAGATTGTGTTTGAGTCCTGGCCTCACCACTTGTAGTTGGATGGTCTCTGGCAAACTATTTAATCTCTTTATGCTTCAATTTTCTTACATATAAAATGGATATAATAATAGTACCCACTTCACAAGGGTTTACTACGGATTAAATAATGCCGGTAAAGCATGTAAAATTTAGCACACATAATTCCTAGCACACAGTATGCGTTCAATCAATGCCAGCTATTATTTT
>NW_026652282.1:134038549-134042705 GCF_009828535.3 Hylobates moloch
TTTTGCCCTAGATTCTTAGCCTGGTTAAAAGATGAAGGCTCGTGTAAAAAAAAAAAAAAAAAAAAAAAAAAAAGAGGTATTTTACTGTGGCTTTAATTTGCATCTCCACAGACCTTCTGTTCTATCTCTGGTCTTCTGTACAAAGTGGGGCAGAGATATGGGCATCTAGCATCTTCTTTGTTTTCTTTTTTCTTTTTTAATCTGCATAGCCAGTGCAAGGAAAGCAGCTTCTTATAGAGATTTCCAATCAATCATCTTGTTCTGCACTCCCCAACACACACACACACATTGTTTCTGAGTTATCTGGTGCCTCCGATTCTTGTGCAAACCCACCTCTGCCACTGGCTGCCTCCCACTACTTTTTTCCCCCTAAGTGCTAAAACATTTATTCGGGATGGCATAATTGCTACAAGTTTTCCTAGCATGTAACTGAGCAAAATAACACAATTTTTGTAATTATTAAATGTGAAGGGAAAATTCTTTCGGACGTATTTCTTTTCCTGAAATGCAGAGGTGGAGATGTCAGGTTGGTGAAAGGAGGCAGTATTTCAAATGGCTTCTTTTCCTGGTGCCTGGTAGCCTTTGACCCCACGGCACATCATGGTGCAACACCCTGCTCTTGTCAACTGGGGTCAGGTTCCTGGGAAAGGCACTGGGCACCGTTAGGTTGGAACCCCTGTGCAAGCTGAGGCGGGACATTGGCTCCTTGGGACCATCCATCCTGAGCCCCTCCTGGACAGGCTTCATAATCCTCGGGGGAGCATGTGCCCCGGTATAAAGACTACTCTTCTAGAACGTCAAATCAGAGTACTGGCAAGGGAGATGCAGGGTCACATGGTGCCTTCTCCCTCCTTTCTGGCTGGCGACTTAGACCATTCCAAACAGATGATGATTTACTGCGTCACTGAGCATGGGCAGCATATGAGACCGCAAACACCCTCAGTCACATCATTCTTGTATTCACCTAGTGGTCGCTGTGTACCTCCCATGTCAGGCACTGTACTACCAGACACTGAGGATCCGGTGGGGAGCGAGAGGGACTTTGGGGACTGAGTCAGTAGGGCACGGGCTGGTGGGATAGGGAAGGATGAGGGAGACAGAGGGTCAGATGATCCCCATGGTTCTGCCTGGGGCACCTGAAGGGAAGTCAGAAAGGAAGCCAGGTTGAAGAGGGATGGCAATGAGTTTTGTGTTTGGTCTGCAGGACAGGGATGCCGGGTTGGGGGGAGGACAGGTAGGAGGTGTGCGTCACACGTAAAGGCAATTGCTCTATGGGCCTGGGGTTTGATGGGAAGAGACACTAAATCATAGTTCATGATTCTTTTTCAAAATTGTAATGCGAAGAGCCCTCATTGAATCTGCATTTTATAGCATGTACTGTGCAAGTTTCGGGGGTATCAGGAAGAAGAAACATGCTCCTTTGTCTCCTGAAGCTCACAGGCTAGTGGACATGGCAGACACGTAAGAGAAGGGAGAAGAGGTCAGTCCACAGAGAACAGCTTTGGGTTTGCCTCTGATGCTGGCCCTGGCCCAGATCAACCAAACCTAATGGAAACAGAGAGCCGAGAAAGTGGGAGAGTTGAGCTCACTGATGCTCGGATTTTACAGATGAATCTGGAGGCGGTTTCTCCCAGTGCTGACATCCAGGCACTGCGGGTGCCACAGAGAAACATGGAAGGGCCTTCTGGAGACCACCGCGCCCGGCATCCTTCCCCCTTTTAGAACTGGAGCGAGACAACCATGTGTGCTATCACTACTTCTTTCTTTACAGTGCCGGTCCAACACCATAATGGTCTGACAGTCCTGCAGGCTGGAAGCCCAGGATCATGGTGCCAGCAGAGTTGGTTTCTTCCAAGGCCTCCCTTCTGGGTGGTGGTGGCCTCATGTGGCCTTTCCTCTGTGGGCACGTGCCCTTGGTGCCTCCCACCACTTTTTTCCAAGTTCACCCTGATCCCCTGAATCAGTTATCACTCCCCCACTTGTTTTCCAGCTTCTGTGATGTTCCTGGCAGGCGCTCCTCTCACTCTCTGCTGCGAACTCTTCCCTTTTACATCTGCAATCCCTTTGCATTCCTTTTAGCAGTGTTTAGAGGAGAAGCAAGGGCTGAAGTTGTTCCCTCTCATGTTTTTCGCCCCCAGGTGCCCCTGATGTTTCAGCTCCCAGTGGCGCCTGCAGGGAGATCCCTCTGTACTTCATAATATTATTTCTATTTTTTACACTTTTTTTTTTTTTTTTGAGATGGAGTTTCGCTCTTCTCACCCAGGCTGGAGTGCAGTGGTACAATCTCGGCTCAATGCGACCTCTGCCTTCCAGTTTCAAGCAATTCTCCTGCCTCAGCCTCCCGGGTAGCTGGGATTACAGGCACCCGCCACCACGCCCAGCTAATTTTTGTATTTTTAGTAGAGATGGGGTTTTGTCATGTTGGCCAGGATGGTCTCTAACTCCTGACCTCAGGTGATCCGCTCGCCTTGGCCTCCCGAGGTGCTGGGATTACAGGCGTGAGCCACCGTGCCTGGCCACACTTTTTTTTTTTTTTAATTTCCTTGTAGTACTGCTTGGGCTACATGGCTTAAGCTTTTGTACATAGTTTTCATTGTTCGGTTCTAAAGGCTTTTAGATTTTCATTCTAATTCTTCTCGGACCAGTGCATTATTTTTTATTTTTTTAATTTAAAAAATCGTTAATTTAGTTTTATAGAGATAGGGGGTCTCACTATGTTGCCCAGGCTGGTCTTGAACTCCTGGGCTCAAGGGATCCTCCTGCCTTGGCCTCCCGAAGCTCTGGGATTATAGGTGTGAGCCACCATGCCTGGCCAGTAGTGTATCTTTAAGTTTCCAAACATAGGGGAGCCCTTAATTTTAGTTTGGTTGCCAATTTATGCCTTTATTCTGTTGCATCAAGAACATGGCTGGTGTGATGCAAGTTCTTTTGCTATTTGTTGAGTCTTGTTTTGCAGCCTAGGACGTGGTGACTGTTAGTAAATGTCCAAGGTGAACTTGAAAACAATGTGTGGTCTGTAGTTTTTGGGTGTCCACTAAATCAAGCTTGTTCAACTTTTCCATATTCTTTTTTTTATTTTTATTTTTTGACAGAGTCTCACTCTGTTGCCCAGGCCGGAGTGCAGGGGCACGATCTCAGCTCACTGAAACCTCAAGTTCAAGTGATTCTCCTGCCTTAGCCACCCGAGTAGCTGGGATTACATGCATGAGCCACCACATCTGGCTCATTTTTGTATTTTTTATTTTAGTTTCAGCATGTTGGCCAAGCTGGTCTCAAACTCCCGACCTCAAGTAATCTGCCTGCCTTCGCCTCCCAAAGTGTTGGGATTACAAGCATGAGCCACCGCGCCCGGCTTATCCTGGCCCAATTTTTCTATATTCTTACTGAGTCTGCTTAAACCAGCAGTTCCAGTGAGAAGTGGTATAATTTCCTGCACGGAGAATGTGCACATTTGTTAATTTTTCCTTTTCTTGACACTTTTTTGTTTTGTAGTCATTTGAGGCTCTATCATCATGCAGGTGCACACAAGATCAGAATGGCTAATGCTTCTTTTTTTTTTTTTTTCCTGTCGCCCAGGCTGGAGTGCAACGGTGTGATCTTGGCTCACTGCAACCTTCGCCTCCCGGGTTCAAGCAGTTCTGTCTCAGCCTCCCAAGTAGCTGGGACTATAGGCATGAGCCACCACGCCTGGCTAATTTTGTACTGCAGTAGAGATGGGGTTTCACCATGTTGTTCAGGCTGGTCTCGAACTCCTGACCTCAGGTGATCTGCCTGCCTTGGCCTCCCCAAATGCTGGGATTACAGGCGTGAGCCACCATGCCTGGCCGCTAATACTTCTTTTAAAATAATTAACTTGGCCGGGCGCGGTGGCTCACGCTTGTAATCCCAGCACTTTGGGAGGCCGAGGCGGGCGGATCACGAGGTCAGGAGATCGAGACCACGGTGAAACCCCGTCTCTACTAAAAATACAAAAAAATTAGCCGGGCGTGGTGGCGGGCGCCTGTAGTCCCAGCTACTCGGAGAGGCTGAGGCAGGAGAATGGCGTGAACCCGGGAGGCGGAGCTTGCAGTGAGCCGAGATTGCGCCACTGCACTCCAGCCTGGGCGACAGAGCAAGACTCCGTCTCAAAATAAATAAATAAATAAATAAATAAATA
>NW_026652282.1:134042715-134077097 GCF_009828535.3 Hylobates moloch
GGATGGTGGCATGCGCCTGTAATCCCAGCTACTTAGGAGGCCGAGGCAGGAGAATCACTTGATCCCACGAGGCTAAGGCTGCAGTGAGCTGAGATTGTGCCACCGCACTCCAGCCTGGGTTTCAGAGTGAGACTCTGTCTCAAAAAATAAATAAATAAATAAATACAAATAATAAAATAAATAAAATAAAACTACTATAAGAAAATGGGGAAATGCTCCAGGATATGGGTCTGGGGAAAGATTTTATGGCTAAGACCCCAAAATCACAGTCAACAAAAACAAAAACAGACAAATGGGAGTATATTAAAGTAAAAAGCTTTTGCACAGCACAGAAGCAATCAACAATGAAGAGACAATATAGGAGAAAATATTTGCAAATGATTCATGTGACAAGCACTGTTTATTTTTGAGGTACAATGTCCATCTGCTCTACTGCAATTTAGGCCCCGAATCGGTGGGACGGGGTCTGATTCCTTGCTCTTCCTCCCTCAGGTGCCCAGTGAAGCCCTGCTCAATTTCAATTCAATTACATCAAAGTACAAAGCCAGCACCTCTGCTCCCTTTTACCACTCCTGTTTGCTATTTCACTTCTCAGGCAGGTCCTGGGGCCCACCTGCAACCTCCTGGGCCTCATTCTCAGCCTTCTTGCCTTGGAGTTCCATTGCTGAGGAGGGCCACCAGGCTTGGCATGTGGGTGCCCCATTGCCCTCTGAAGCATGGTGTTGCCACACAGGAAGCACAGTCCTCACTGTCACTCCGTATGTCCTTGCTTCACACAAGCCTGCCATCTCAGTATGGGGCACCCGAACTCCTCCTGCCCCCTCCTCCCAGTCAAAAAAGCCTCTGGGTCCAGGGGTGTGTACACAGCAGCCCCAGCATCTTTGTTGAGCAGTCCTGGATGGGGTCATGTCTGCCCTGGCTTTCCACCCTTCCATGACCAGCTTCCCATTCCATGTCCCGGATCCTGTCCCAAAGTCTTGGCCAGAATCAAAGTGCCATCCCCATCCAGCCCTGTGAGCTCCTCAGGCCCAGCTCTGTCCCGGAAGCCCTTTGCCCAAGGCGCCTGGCCATTGCCCTTGACTCGGCTGTCATTTCCTCTCAGGCACTTCCCCGTTCAGCTCCTAACTCCAGCTGAGACACCAGCTGAGGCCCCGCCTGGCGTCTACAGGTCCTTCCCTGCACCCACCTAGGGCCCCATGGCACCCATGCTAGTCTGACCCTCCTGCCTGCCAGCAAGCAGGGCGGAGAGCTGGAACAAGAGTCAAACACTGTCAACTTGATCGAGGAGGAACTCCAGGAAGGGCATGGAAAGCAACTCCTCTTTCTGGCTGCAGGGGTTCAGTCTATCTGACCCGGGGTACGGGCTGACAGTGACAACGTAATCAAAGCACCTCTCCAAGACCCCCAGGAAAACCGAGCTGGTTACCTTATAGCCTAGCTTCCCTGTACCTTTGAATTGCCATGATCCTTATTATGTGACACTCAAATCTCGTCACAGCTTACCCCAGCGCCTGGCACGGGAAGGCCAACACCTCAACAGCACTGGCCTCTGGGTCTGGGGTTTTTCAGGGAAGCCCTGGAAAGCCTGACAATCTCCTGGCTAAAGGCCCCAGACTCTCCCGCACGCGTTTAAACAGCAGGCACTGTCACCTCCAGGCCTTTAGCATTTATGGTTAGTTATGTCCCCCCCCCTCCGCATGACCTTCCTTGCTGTCTTTCTGTGGATAAAGGAATATCAATTAATATTAATTTGGCTTCTGGACTGATTCCGGGCAAGGCCCTTGGAAACCAGCAGCTGCGTGTGTGTGTGTGTGTGTGTGTGTGTGTGTGTGTGTGTGTGTGTGTGTGTTTTTGAGACAGCGTCTTGCTCTGTCGCCCAGGCTGGAGCAGTGGCGCGATCTCAGCTCACTGCAGCCCTGAACTCCCTGGCTCAAGCCATCCTCCCATCTCAGAGACCCAAGTAACTGGGACCACAGGCGCGTGCCACCATGCCTCCGGGTGTCGCTATGTTGCCCCGGCTAGGCTCAAGCGATCCTCCCACCTCAGCCTTCCAAAGTGTTGGGATTACAGACATGAGCCAACGCATCAAGCCTTAGTTTTCTTATTTACCATGGGTGGGGGACTTGGGGACATATAAGTGAGGTAACTAGCCAAGGTCACAAAGAGCAGGTGGTGGCACAGACAGGCAAGAATTCTTCTCTTTGTCCTTTCTCAAATGGATACTTCCAACTGCATGAATTAAAACACAGAGGATTACAAAATACATGTAATATGTTGAGAGGCGACTTTAAAAATATTGTTGAAAATGTGTGAGACGGTGACGTGTGCTTCTTTACTAACGCATTAAATTACAAGGTCTTCCAGCAGGACGCATAACTTCAGTAACTTCAAAGTAATAATTCTGCCCGCCGATAGATCTGGTAGATCTTGTAATTTAATTGAACTTCTAGACGTTTACAACAAAAGCCACAGGCTCTGACAGGACCTGTCTATTTCTACTGGCGACTGCCGCTCCCGGGCAGCAGCTTGGGTCCCCGCGCTGTGGCCTGCGCGTGGCAGGGAGGATGCCGCCGCCGCCGCGCCCGGGCGGCCTCCTAGAGGAGGCGAAACGTGGGGGCGAGGCCGGGACCCACCTCCCAGGGCTGCCGTGAGCACTTACAGTATTGGCGCGAAAAGGCCAGCGATCACCATACGGGTATTTTGCCTCACTCGCCTCGCTGGGGGAAATTCAAATCTCCGAAAAGGGCGGACCCGAACAGCGCCGGTGCGCCTGCGCGCAGGGCGGGACTCGGGGCCTGGGAAGCGGGCGGTGCGAGGTGACGCGAGGTGACGCGGCGCCTCCCGCGCTCGCCGGCCCGCCGGGCTCGGGCACCACCGGCCGGACTGCGGGCCTCTCGGCAGTGGGGGCGGCCGAGCGCGCGGCGGTCTGGGGCGCGCGGCCCGGCTCATTTAGCTGCGGCACGGGCGGAGGCGGTGGCGCCCGAGACAAGGACCGGCGGCCTGGGAGCCTGGGAGCCGGCGGAGGCTCCACCCCCGGGCGCCGGCGCTCGGCTGCGTCGCCTCCCACTCTCGCCCCGCCCCCGACTCCCCCGCGGCGCGCCTCGGGTCGCCTCCTGCGGCTGCTGGGTGTGCAGGGCGGGAAAACGCTCGCTCCTCGACCGCAGGCGCGGCTTCAGTGGCTCTTCGCCAACCCCGGCCACCTGCGTGCCCCTGTCCCCGCTGCTGGTTAAAGGCAGTTTCTCGGGCGTGCGTCCCTTCAGCGACCCGAGAGACTGTTCCCGAGGGGGGCGGGGCCGAGCGCGTCGGAGGGGGTTGGCACCCTCATCCGGGCATTTCCGAGATGCCGCCGCCGCCATCTTTGTTTTGTGCTGAAAGTCGCTATTGACGCCCGCGGACGGCCGGGCGAGGGGAAGTGGCAAGATGGCGGCTCCCAGGGCGGAGGCGTGGAGGCTCGCCCGGTGGGGGGGCCGTGGGGCGGGGCGCGCCTGCGCCTGCACCTGACCTGAGCGCGGCTCGAGCTTTAGCCCAGCGCGAGGCCGCGCCGACCCCCACCCCCGCCGCGAGGCAGCGCAGGGGTCCTTTACGAGGCTAGGGTCCTTTACGAGGCTTGGGCCCAGGGGCGAAGCGGTGCGAGGGCGAGTGGGGGGAAGCGGTGAGGTCACCCGACTCCGCCCCCTCGCCCGACCGCCGGCGCCGCTGCCGCCATGTTTAGTTGTTACTTCTTCACACAAGATGGCGGCTCCCAGGGAGGAGGCATGAGCGCCCTGCCGTTACCGCTCCTTCTGCCGTACAGTTGCCGCTTCAGGGCCTAACTCTAGCTCTTTGAAGCGGCTCCTGTGGGAAGGAGTCATAAGGCGGGAAGTGAGGATCGGACACCGCCTTGAGTTTGGTTTGCAGTGGAAGAACTGACCCAGGAGGAAGAGAATAGGGGGGAACGGGGAGCTAGTCTCAAGATGGCGGCTCCCACGGCGGCAGGCGCAGCCTGAGCAGCAGAGGCGGACTAAGGGGAGAGGCGCGAGACTTCACAAGCCGTACGGCGCGAGCCCCCAAACGGCCCTCGAGAGCTCGAACTGGTTCCACCGGCGTCCGGCCCGCCTCCATTCGTTAGGTGTGTCGAGGCTGTTTCGGGAGCGGCGGCTGCACTAGCGCTGGGCGGGGAAGCGGGACGGTCTCAAGATGGCGGCTCCCACAATTGTGGTCTGAGCGCCGGCGGGGCTGCGACGACCGCGGCGCTTGTGGCTCCTTTCCACCCGCCCCGGAAGCCGGCCAGTGCTGGGGACTTGGGGGTGTGGGAACCGGGCCGGGGCTCCGCCATTTCCGGCGGGGGAGGGCTACGACTGAGGAAGGGAGGAGAGAGAGGCGGCTCAAGATGGCGGCTCCCAGGGCCTCCCGCCCGAGCTTGTAAGCGGGAGCGCCCGGGCGAGTAGTCGGGGCGACGGGACCCGGCGGCCTCCAGCTTCTTGAGCCTAGGCGCTCGACAGTTTCGGGCGGCTCTTGAGGAGACGGGGTGAGCGAGAAGAGAGGGAAGAGCCAAAGGGAAGGAGGGCAGTTAAGATGGCGGCCTCCATGGAGTCGTCTACCGCTGTGTGAGGAACCGCTTCTCCGTGAGAGCTGCCTTAGACGAAAGGGGGTGTGTGAAAGGAATTGAGGGGCTCCCTTCCCGCTTGTTGACTTCTCCCCACCGCACCCTTTCCCGGAACTATGGCTTCGGCCGTGTCGCCCGCCAACTCGCCAGCGGTGCTTCTGCAGCCCCGCTGGAAGCGAGTGGTGGGCTGGTCGGGTCCAGTGCCGCGGCCCCGCCACGGCCACCGCGCCGTGGCCATCAAGGAGCTCATCGTGGTGTTTGGCGGCGGCAACGAGGGAATAGTGGACGAACTGCACGTGTACAACACGGGTGAGTGCAAAGCCCGCTGGGTCCTCGGCTCTTTCCCTCCCTCCATCTCCTCCCTCTCCCTCCTCTTTCCTCCCTCCCTCCATCTCCTCCCTCCCTCCATCTCCTCCCTCCCTCCATCTCCTCCCTCACCCTCTACCCTTCCCTGGCTCTCTCTCCCCTCCTCCCTTCCCCGTCCCTCTCCCCCCTCCCCGTCCCCTCCCCCCTCCTCCCCCTCCCTCCCCACTGATCGGCTTGCCCCTCCCCTTTGCTGTGCCGGGCTTCAGTGCTTTTCTCTGATCTTCTCCCCGTTCCCTTGTCTCTCCCGTGTTTGAGGATTGGTTTGCGTTAGTTAAAAGAAAGCCCCTAGTCCGACTGGTGAGGGAGAAGGGCTGTCGCCAGCAGTGGTGACTTCAGACCCACACCGTTACCCAGCGGGCTGGGGCTGGGGCGGGCGGATGTGTCCCCTTGGCGCAGGCAGAGCTCCCCTCTCTCTCTCTCCCTCCCTTCTCCTGCGCCTGCTCAGCTCTCCCTCATCTCGAGTGCCCATTCTGGAGAAATGACCATTTCTAGATTACAGATTCGGTCTCTGTCTCTTGAAAAAGGGAGGAAAGGGAAGTGCTATCAGGACGCAGAGTTTTAACATCGGCCGACCCGGGTAATGCCGGAGCCTTGGGGACCCCTAGGACGGGCCGGCGGCAGGGCCGCCTCTCCCTTTCCACATTTACTTCTGCAGCATTTCTTTCCAAGTCGCCCCTTCTCCTAATCTGGTGCCTTCTGGTTTACAAGCTAAATTCCAGTTACCCCTCAGCGGCGTGCGTAGTCGTGCGTTTCCCCGCTTCTGCGGATCCAGGGGGTTACCCCACCCGCTCTTCTGCCTCCCTGCAAAACCCAAGCCCTTGTTAGTTGGGAAGGGGAGGAACCTCTCTCTTCAGGTGTGGCTGATGCACCACGGCCTTCGTGGGGGCCCACGAAGGCCGTTTGTTGTTGCCCCTGCCTAGTAGCCTTGCCTAGTCTCTAGAGTAGAAAGCCTGCTGCTGTCCATGACAGCTTTGTGGCATCCTTTTTCTTGGTGGCTACTTGGCCCGTTTTGTGCCCCTAGCACAAGGGTCAGCTCTCAAGTTGCCTACTGACTGCCCGTTGGCCCACAGGACCCTGGCCTTGCCCAGAAGGCAGGGTCAGGGTGAGTTCTGTCCCAGGCAAGAGCTGGAAGAGTCTGGGTGAGGGAAAAGCCCCCTGCAGGCGGCGGTGGGGAGGCCTTGGGAAGCCCTAGTCCTGAGTGGCAGGCACGGCTCCCAGCACTAACCCCTTGCTGCGCGGCCGTTCTCTCCTGGGGGCCCTGGCCTCGGTGGTGGCCCTGCAGACAAACCCTCGCTAGGTGGGCTTTGTGTCCTGGGCGGTGAGAGACTGCTGTTCTTTGACTGAGCTCCAGTGCCTCGATGCTCTGGGGGTGGGAAGCTGGAGCTGCCTGGAGGGAGAAAGTTGGTTTGGGGAGTTGGGAAGGCTGGAGCTGGGCTCTTGGGTGCCGCTTCCTTCCCCACCCCACAAGGCAGAAAGTGCTGGTTTCTCCACATCTTGGAGATTATCGCCACCTACCACGTTGACTTTGAAAGGCTGGTGGGTTGTCTGTGACCGTTTTTCGTTCCAGGTCTCTCAGCACCTGTTGCCTCCAGGGAGCAGGGCCTTTCTCAGCACCCCCCCGGGCGGGGGCGCTTGGTGGTTGGTGGTGCCCCGCGCCAGCCCAGGCAGCTGCAGTAGCAGGAATTAGCTCAGTAAGCTAAGGCTTCTCCACTGGTGGGGCTGTTTATAGAGGCACCGTCACCATGAGCAGCACCTTCTCCACTCTGTGGACCGACTTTCTTCTCATAAGGCCTGGAGCAGGCTCCCTGGCAGGGAAACGCAATTTTAGAAAGTAGGGCAGGGGCCTAATTACAGTCGGCTCCAGAGTCCACCACCACTACTGCCTTGGCTTCCTGGGGCCTCTGCATATTCATTAGTTTATTAAAATGAATTGACCACTTTGGCATGAATTCATTACCAGTCTGCAAAGACAGGTTGTGCATTAGAGGGTAGCCTGCCTTCCAAAGGGCTGCTTAAAATGAAGCTCTGGGATCCTCCAGGGTAGCAGTTTGGAAACTGTCATCGGCAATTCCTCAGACGAGAGAGCAGCTGGCAGACCTAACGCCCTCTTCCTCACCGGGGTTTCTGCCCCCTCCCGCCAGCCCGGCCTCGTCACCTTTGTCTTGTCTCCTTTTGTTGTGTTTGGGATGAGGTCAGGGCATATTCTCACGCCTGTGCCCCTTGCACTTCCGCGGGATCAGTCCTCAAAAAGCCTTGCACCTTTGGAGAGTACTGATCTGGAAGGGGTTCCCGTTGCTAGGATAAGAAAGCTTCAGGGGGTGCGTGCTTTGAGAGCTCTTAGGGTAGCTACTGTGCTTGTCCTTAGGGAATTTTAGTTTCACGTGGCAAGCTAAAGGATTCAGAGTGCTGCCAGGTTGCGGGGGGAGTGCGAGCTTTGGCCACGTTGGCTCTGTAATGTCCATAGGCTCTTGGAGCTGGAGGGAGCCTTGGAAAATATCTAGTGGAGCTACTTCCTTGTTTCTGCAGATGAGGAAATTGGGGTCCAAGAGGGGAAGTGACAGGTCCAGGGTCGCCCCCCCCGGCTGGTGGCGGAGTTGGGCGGGAGTGCAAACCTTCATAGAGGCCATTCTGCCACCTGTCTCTTGGGGCCCATCATCTTTGAAATACCTCCATTCTCTGTCCCTGTATCTAATTGGTCATTGTGTCGGGCAGGCATCAAATCTGTTCCCTTCCACACCAAGTCCTCCTCTCCTCTTACTAGACTCTTGCAGTCACTTCCTGATTGGCCCTGCTAGTTTCATTTGTCGGGAAATCCTGTTCACCCTTCAAGGCCCGGCTGAAACGTCACCTCTTCTGAGAAGCCCTTTCCAGTCCTGCCCTCCCCTCTCCAGCAGTCGCACTGCTCTGTGCTCCCAAGGGCCGGGCTTGGTCAGAGCTCTTCTAGGGTGTTTGTCTCATCGTGGGAAGGGGGCACGCAGCCTTCCTACCCCATTGGGAGTATGAGCACAAGATCCATGCCCTCTGTGCCTCCCAGCACGTCGTATGCCACACAGGAAATGCTCTAATGTGACAGGTGGAACAGAGAGGAAGGCAGCTTGTTGAACTTGACCGGCTACCTCACTGCATGGGCACCAGTCTCTAGGTGGTGATGGGACAGTGGCACCCAGGGATGGAGCTGGCAGAGCATGAAGTGGGTGGGGGAGCTGATGAAACACAGAGAGGCCGGGGCACAGCCTTGCTCAGGAGAGGGGAGCTGGAGTGGTGTTCATCAAGGGCAGGGTCCTTTCCCCACCTTCCCCTCCCAGCTGAGAGCCAGCATTTCCAGGATGAGGGGCCCAAGGATTGGGTTACATGACACCCCCCAGATGAGTCAGGGGTGACTGAGAGCAGCTGTCACATTGAAAAGCTGGGAGAAGGGAGGAGAGCTTGCTCGAGTGCTTTCAGGGGGCGGAACCAGGACTCGTGGGTGAGATGAGGAGCCGCAGGTTTGTCTTCACACCAGGAGCTGTGCTCCCTGACAGACCTCTCTTGACGGGGGTGGGGAGGGCCCCTGCCCTGCCTGGAGTGTTCTAGAATGAGATCAGCACCTCTTGGGTCCTGTAGAAGGATCTGGTGAGCGGGAGTCCCAAAGATATCACAGGGCGCTTCTGGCCTGGCCCACCGGCTCACTGATCAGCGTGTGATAGGAAAGCTGCCCGTTGACCTCATGTGCCATTTAGCTTTGTCCCATACCCTGACCCGCAGCCCCATAGCTGTGGGCTTTGACCACGAGGATGCTCAGGGGAGTGAGGGTGGCTGCCTGGACATGGGACCCTTGGGCAGGCACAGATCCGTCGCTTCAAGTCAGTGACAGGGCTCTTGTCTCTGTCTCTGTTTTACGCTGTGACCTCAGGTGTCGCTTGCCCTTCTGGGCTCTGCCCCTTTACCTACCGAGAGCAGTTGGCCCAGGCAGCCTTAGGTCTCCTTATGTGTTTACCCTGGTAGCTTGCACGGAGCTCCCTCCAGGGATTGGTCAAGACAGCTCTCCAGTGCGCAAGGCTGTTGGCCTTGGCAGCTCTTGCTTTTCTGGGGTGGTTTTTGCACTGGGAATGAGAGAGAGGCAGAGGGCCAGGATCCAAGCTTGCACATGTGGGCAGCACAGGTGTTGTCCCTCTGCTTTAGGGAAATGGCAGGGGAGCTCTAGTGCTAGGCATGTCCGAGGCCCAGTGACTCAGCTGAATGGCTGCAGAGACTGTCAGCCTGCTCGAAGCCTACCCACAAAGTGGGTGCTGGAGAGCGGGGTGGGGGTGCTCTCGCCTCGGGAGGAGCGGTGGTGGTACAGTTGTGCTGTGGGGGGTTTTCTGGTCTTTGTTTGTTTGTTTGTTTGTTTTGAGGTTAGGTCTTGCTCTGTTGCCCAGGCTGGGATGCAGTGGCGTGGTCTCAGCTCACTGCAGCCTCGAACTCTGAGGCTCAGGCAGTCCTCCCGCCTCAGCCTCCTGAGTAGCTAGGACCACAAGTGTATGCCACCACACTCAGCCAGTGTTTTAAAATTATTTGTAGAGACGGGGTCTCCCTGTGCTACCCAGGCTGGGAGTTGTGCTTTGGATAAGGGCTAGCCTTGCACATGGTTCCGCATTGAGCCCTGGGGGTGACAGCGTGAGACTGGGTGGGACCAGAGTGCAGTGGGGCGTGCATTCCCGACCATGGTCAGCTGCCTGGCCCCGGGTGCACACCTGAATATGGAAAAAAAAACACTTTGTTTTTCCTCTTCTATGGTCTCACAACACTTTTGGCTACCAAACTGAATAGTCTGTGTTGTATCACAATATCACAGCATCCCTGTGTGGAAGCCTTCCCACTTCCCACCCCACAGGAATCCCCCCATGCCCTGCCACGCCCTGGGGGACCCATCTTGCGTCTTGAGTCATGTGGAGGGGCCTCAGCTCCTTTTGCCCTCTGCTTGCTGAGATCTCACCCAGGCCAGCGCAGAGGCACGGAGTCGGGGTTGCACCTGGCCCCCAGTTTGGGGTTTCTGGAAAGAGTGTGGCGAATCCTCTGAGGGACCCCTCATAGGAGGAGCTTTTCGGGGAAGCCCTGGCCTGCCAGGTGTGAGGGGAGTCGAGTTTGAGGACATGAGGGAAGGGCCTGGTCCCAGCTGAAGGCTGGCTGCGCCATCCTGCGCAAGCAAAGCAGTGCCTAAGGTCTGATTCCCCTCTTTCTTGGTGGTCTCCTCACCCCCCTGAGCTTTTGAGAAGCTTCTGTGACGGCTCTGCTGAAACTGCTGCCTCTGGCTTGCAAGAATGTTCTGGAGTACCATAGGTGTGGCAGCAGGGGCAGGGAGGGATGCTGGTGGACCATCACCTAGGAGACCAGAGGAAGTCCGGGAGGTCAGAGCAGAGGCCGGGTCTCATCCCCATGGCTCTTCGCAGCCTGCAGCGGTTGCTGTTTTGGCCACTTGAAAGTGCTGCTCTGGGCTCTGGCTGTCCTGACCCTGTGATGAAGGGACAAAAAATGTGGGCTCCAGGGAGGAGGAGCACAGGCCCACCAAGAGGGTATTTTGGGGAGAAATTCATGTCTGATCACTGAGTGCTAGGGAAGGAAGGCAGTGGCTAGATTCCCAGTAGCTGATGAGGGATTTTGCACAGTAATTTCCCGCTCATTAAGATGACCTTGGCGAGAAGCAGGGTGGTCACAGGCTCTTTTGCACTGGCCTGAAGTTGAGGGGTTTGGAAGATGGCCCAGATAGCGCGGCTGGAGTTGCTAGAGCACCCGCAGGGATGGTGCTGGCTCAGCCCCTCTCACCAAGCTTGATGGCTGGCAGGTTTGGGGAATGAGAGGAATGGGGGCTCCCAGGTGTTCTGACTTCTGCCTCCTTCTGTTCCCCAGCAACCAACCAGTGGTTCATCCCAGCCGTGAGGGGGGACATTCCCCCTGGGTGTGCAGCCTATGGCTTCGTGTGTGACGGGACTCGCCTCCTGGTGTTTGGCGGGATGGTGGAGTATGGGAAATACAGCAATGACCTCTACGAGCTCCAGGTAAAGCAGCCCCAGGTTCTCACTCTGCCTCCTTGGCCCCACGTGACCTGACGGTAGTGGCTTCAAGGTTGAGGCAAGCGAGAGGTGGAAGGGATGCTTGAGAGTCTGCCAAGGCCGCTTTGAACTTGGCCCACCTCAGAAGAAGGCAGGGCCCAACACCTAGGACCTTCTTGCTCCAGCAAGGCACCTCGCTCACCCCTGGCCATTTCCTCCTCCACCACAAGTTGCCCTGGGACCCCAGTGGTGGCCTTCTCATCCCACGGTTCAGTCTCCAGGTCTTGATTTTGCAGGCGAGCCGGTGGGAGTGGAAGAGACTCAAAGCAAAGACGCCCAAAAACGGGCCCCCTCCATGTCCTCGACTCGGGCACAGCTTCTCCCTTGTGGGCAACAAATGCTACCTGTTTGGGGGTCTGGCCAATGATAGCGAGGACCCAAAGAACAACATTCCGAGGTGAGGCTTGGTTCTTTTCTCTGGAACCCCCTGGGTGGGTGTGCTCTCACACGCACAGGGCTCCGTGGTGTCCTAAAGAATGTGCGCAGCAGAGCCCCGCGGCCGGGTCCCTTTCTCATGCTGGGCTGTAAATGAGAGAGCGGCACCGGATGCCCTCTCAGGAGTTTTCAGGCTCCAAAATCGCTACTGACCCTGAGCAGGCCTCATGGGAGGAGGGCCAAACCAGAGGTGAAAGCCACTTTGCCTTGGGCTGGCCCAGCTCTCAGACTCAGCTTAGAGCTGCTCGCGTTCCTTCTCGGCCTCCGCTGCCTACAAGTTTCCTGATGGGTATTTTCCAAGGCCCGTGGCCAAGGACTGTCTGTCTGGAGGTAGTCCCAAGCCGGCGCCCCCTCTTGCTCTGCAGAGCCCTCATATAATGCCCAGCTTTGTGTGCATGGCGGGGGCCTGCTCTGCTGGGTCTGGACTCGGGGCTGCTGTGCAGCCTCACCCACCCTGTCCCCTGTTCCAGTTGGACTCATCCTAGGGAGCTTCTGGCAGCCCCTTCCTCAAGAGCTAGGGCAGAAGAACTTCAGAGCTCCCATGGCCCTAGCCCCTTTGTGTTCTGGGGAGGCTGCCACTCATTGATAGCCATCCAGCGAAGCCTCTGGCGTGAGGAGTCGAGACTTGCCATAACTGATCTTTCCTCATCAGGTACCTGAATGACTTATATATCCTGGAATTACGGCCAGGCTCCGGAGTGGTAGCCTGGGACATCCCCATCACTTACGGGGTCCTACCACCACCCCGGGAGTCACATACTGCCGTGGTCTACACTGAAAAAGACAACAAGAAGTCCAAGCTGGTGATCTACGGCGGGATGAGTGGCTGCAGGCTGGGGGACCTGTGGACCCTAGATATTGGTGAGCAGGGTGGTAGCACCCCAGCAGCCATGGGACAAAGCGGGTCTGCCTCTTGGCTGGCCCCGTGGGTGGCGCTGTTGTATGGTGAGGTGGGGCTCTTAGGGAGCTGGAGCATACCACTTCATGCTTTCCTCTTGTCGTGGTGGGCCAGGGTGGGGTACCCTGGATTGTCCCTAGGTTTGGGGCTGTTATCTCTGCCCTGTGCTGGCTCATTGGGCTGAATTGGTCTGCGGGCTTATGAGAGAATAAGACATTAAGGCTTTCTTGAATGGAATTCTCTGGATCCGGGTAGCATTAGTCCCTCTTGACTCGTCAGTGGTCAGACTGTGGAGTGCTGCATCCTGGTCTGACTGCTGCATCCTGGTCTGACTGCTGTGGTACCATTGGATGCTGGTAAACCGTGAGGCCTTCGGGGACTGCTTGGGCAGGTCACCAGCTGGTGGTATCAGGAGTGGTTGGGAAAGATTACCAACTGTGGATCTTCGGAGGCCTCTTCGACTGGGAGAGAGGAGATGGCGATGTTGTCCTATAGATCAGTCGGCACTCCAAAGAAGCAGTTTTCCTGTGAGAGAAATTTCCAACAGTTTGCTAAAATGTCTGTAGCCTAAGGTGGTTATGGCGGTGAACGTATTTCATGGAGAGTTCAGGGTGCGCTCACCACTCCTCCCCCAGCACAGAGTGCAGTCCTGGCTCAAGGCAGGCGCTCAGGATGTACCTGAAGGAGCGCTATTGCTAGCCTGGTCAAAACCGCCTGGGTAACACAGGAATCTAGCTACCATGACAACAGTCAGAGGGCCTGCCTTGGGCTGTAGGGAAGCCAGGGATGGAATTCTCTCACTGAGACAGATCCTACCTTCCTGAGCTAGCTTGAATCCAGGGAACGACCTGTGTGCAGTCCAGCTTGTGTAACCCTTTCCACTCCGTCTCTCTGCAGACACCCTGACGTGGAATAAGCCCAGTCTCAGCGGGGTGGCGCCTCTTCCTCGCAGTCTCCACTCGGCAACCACCATCGGAAATAAGTAAGTGGCTCCTCACCTGCGTCTCTCTTCTCTAGACTGGCGTGGCCCCTCCCCTGAAGGGCTCTCACTCAGTTTTGTCCTGTCAGACCCTAAGGCCTGAGGATGCCTCTTTCTGGCTGGGCTGGCATTCGGTAGCCCTGTTTTTCCATTACGACCCTGGGGGACCAAGGAAAGACAGATTCGGGGGGAGAGGGCCACACACAAGCTGAGTCTGAGACCCTCCCCGGGCCTGTGAGGCTCCGCCCCATCAGGTGCAGAGTGTTCTAGGTCCTCTGTGCAAGCACCTGGGTGTCTTTGTGAATGCCCAGGTCCTAAAGGGAACCTAGGAACTATGGACATGAAGGTGAACTTTAGATGAGCTAAATGGCACTTTTATGTGGTAGAGGTGACACAGTTCTTCTGAGGGCTGAGCCACCAGGCAGGAGAGGGCCATATCAGGAGGCTTCACGCATCCTTGGGGACTCTCCTGGGGAGAGCCAGAGGACCGAGCTCTAGAACTGGGGTAGCAGAGGTGGCCTCTAGCTTGGCACCAACTCTACAATCCTTTCCCACTCTTCCCTCCTCACTCCCAGAATGTACGTGTTTGGTGGCTGGGTGCCTCTCGTCATGGATGACGTCAAAGTGGCCACACACGAGAAGGAGTGGAAGTGTACCAACACGCTGGCTTGTCTCAACCTGGGTATGGCCTCCTCGGGCTCCGAGTGGCCTGTGGGAGGCTGCAGGAGGCTGGCCCATCTCAGCCTAAGAGCTGTGTGGGGTGTGCGGGGAGCAAGCTGGGCCCCCGGCTCCCTTTGGAATCCACTGGAAGGATCCAGTGGGCAGAGCTCTCTGAAGCAGTGTTCCGCCTCTGAGTTTTTTGAATGAGCTCTCCATCCAAATGGCCCAACATCCAAAAGTGCAAAAGCCTCTGCGGCACAGGGCCTCCTTCCCTCCTCCTGGTTCTGCTTCTCAGAGGCAGCCATGTGGGTGGTTTCCTGTCCACCCTGAAGGGGCTCTTCATATCCAAGCATTAGCCATAGGTCCCTTTAAAAACAAACAATGGCAGCCTGGCGCAGGCAGTGCCACACCTGGCCTTTCTCATCCGCCGTATCTTGGAGATCACTCCACGTCCCTGCCCCGCAGCAGCCTCCTTCGAGTTGCGGTTGTGCTGCTGTAACTTGTACAGGCGCCGCTCCGTGAGTATCCTTGCACCATCTCCACCCGTGTGCAAGTGTATCCTAGGGGTGAAAACCTAGAAGTAGGGTTGCTGTTGGATGCGGCTGAACTGCCCTGCACAGAGGCTGTGCCCACGTAGGCGCCTCCGGTGGTGCCCTCACGGAATGGTCAGGCCACTCTTTGCCAAGCCTGATGGGTAGCCGAAGCTCCGCCTCCGGCTCACCATGAGCCCCAGCTGCTGCGGGCCCGAAAATAAAAATGCTAGGCGCCGGTGGTTGAAGTTTAGATTTCTTTTGCGTGAGAGTGCGTGTTTTTTCTTAAGATCTTTCTATCATGTTTTCCCTAAACCGCTTTACCCATTGCCGTCTCTTTCTGTGAGTTGTAGTGTTCCTTAACAGGCAAGGAGGTAAACCTCTGACTGTGTTTCTCATGGTTTTCTTAGTTGGCCGTTGGTGGTTTGTAATTTTATTTTTTGTGTTGCTTTTTGCCACAAAGGGTTTCTTTGTTTTGTTGTTTTTAATGTAATAATCCGATAACTTCTTGATTTTAATTCCCATCCTTGACAACAAAAGAACCAAGGGCAACCAGGGGTGGCGGGTTTCCTCTATCCTCCCTGCTGACCTCCCTTGTCTGCCCTCCCCCAGATACCATGGCCTGGGAGACCATCCTGATGGATACACTGGAGGACAACATCCCCCGCGCTCGGGCTGGCCACTGCGCAGTCGCCATCAACACCCGCCTGTACATTTGGAGTGGGCGTGACGGCTACCGCAAGGCCTGGAACAACCAGGTCTGCTGCAAGGACCTCTGGTACCTAGAGACAGGTAGGCCCGGCCCAGCCGACCCCCCTCCTCCCACAGCCTCCCGCCCCTTCTCACCAACTGCATTCTCCCACAGAAAAGCCACCACCCCCAGCCCGAGTACAACTGGTACGCGCCAACACCAACTCCCTGGAGGTGAGCTGGGGGGCAGTGGCAACAGCCGACAGCTACCTTCTCCAGCTCCAGAAATATGACATTCCTGCCACGGCCGCTACTGCCACCTCCCCTACACCCAATCCGGTCCCATCTGTGCCTGCCAACCCTCCCAAGAGCCCTGCCCCAGCAGCAGCCGCACCTGCTGTGCAGCCACTGACCCAAGTAGGCATCACGCTCCTGCCCCAGGCTGCCCCCGCACCCCCGACCACCACCACCATCCAGGTCTTGCCGACGGTGCCTGGCAGCTCCATTTCTGTGCCCACCGCAGCCAGGACTCAAGGTGAGCCCAGGGGACCAGGGACGTTTGAAAGTAGGGGGCTAGCCTCCGGGGAGAGGCAGCAGCCAAGTAGGGGCTGCGAGATGGCAGCCTAGACAGCAGGCCAGCAGCCGGGAGCTTTGGGCTTGTCTCCAAGGGTTTTAGGGGGATGCTAAAGCCTGGCCCCACCTGTGGAAATGATCACCCTCAGGGCACAGAGAAGAGCCAGACTCCCACACGAGCAGGCCAACAGAAGTGGCTCAGGGCTGCCTGCAAAGGGGCTGCGGACATCGTGCAGAAGGTGATGGCTGACGGCTGGCCCCTTCTCTCATCAGGTGTCCCTGCTGTTCTCAAAGTGACCGGTCCTCAGGCTACAACAGGAACTCCATTGGTCACCATGCGACCTGCCAGCCAGGCTGGGAAAGCCCCTGTCACCGTGACCTCACTGCCCGCTGGAGTGCGGATGGTTGTGCCAACGCAGAGTGCCCAGGGAACGGTGAGGAGTGGTCACTGGGGCGGGTGGGACTTCCTGCTAATCCAGTGGATTAAGTTGCAAGTGTACTGAGGGGTTCTCATCCCTCTCGGGCTCTGGTACCACGCACCCCACACCTTTCCCTCCTGGGACATGCGGATGGGGAGAACGCTCCTGTGAGGTCGTGGCGGGAATTAATAAGTTAATGCCTAGAAGGCCTAACCTGCTGCCTGATCCTAAGGGCATTTGCCACGTGGACTTTCTTGTCCTGCAGCCTGAGAGGAGGATCTAGCCAGCTGGGCTTGCCACAGGCCCACGAGAATCAACTGGACCTGATTCTCGTCTTTAGAAAGGATCCAGAGCTCCCAGCCACCTCTTGCCACGGGGGTTGCCGTGCATGGTCGGTGGTGGGAGCCCTCCGTGTCTGGGGCCAGGAGAGCGGGGTCTGGCAGTAGAGAAAGCTGATCCATGCTGGTGGGATGAGGCTCCCCAGAGCAGGGCAGCCCCTGGGCAGGTTCCGGTTAGGTCCACCAAGCAGGGAGGTGGGTGGCACCCGTGTCCTGGCCTCACATGCCTGTGCCTGCTGCAGGTGATTGGCAGTAGCCCACAGATGAGTGGGATGGCCGCGCTGGCCGCTGCGGCCGCTGCCACCCAGAAGATCCCCCCTTCCTCGGCACCCACGGTGCTGAGTGTCCCAGCGGGCACCACCATCGTGAAGACCATGGCTGTGACACCTGGCACTACCACCCTCCCAGCCACTGTGAAAGTGGCCTCCTCGCCAGTCATGGTGAGCGTCTTCCGGGGCTTGTCACTGTGGTCAAACAAGCATAGTCATTCCCTCCGGGCTTTAGAGCTAGCCGTTGGACCGTGGGCTGCAGAATAAGCTGTCTCCATTAAGGGCGTCATGGCCTCAGGTGAGAGCTGTGGGCTCAGCCTCCTCCCTTGCCTGTTAAAGGAAGGGGGAACCAAGCTGTTCTTGGGCTTAGGAGCAGGAGGAGGAAGAAGGTGAGTGTTGAGGCAGGAGCTATGGGCCCACCGTGGACATCTTGGGTGGTTTCCCCATGTCTTTCTCTGCCTGGCCCATCACTCGTCTCTGCCTCCTCCAGGTGAGCAACCCTGCCACTCGCATGCTGAAGACTGCAGCCGCCCAGGTGGGGACATCGGTTTCCTCCGCCACCAACACGTCTACCCGCCCTATCATCACAGTGCACAAGTCAGGCACTGTTACAGTGGCCCAGCAAGCCCAGGTGGTGACCACAGTCGTGGGCGGGGTCACCAAGACCATCACCCTGGTGAAGAGCCCCATCTCTGTCCCAGGAGGCAGCGCTCTGGTGAGTGATGGGTGCTGCCAGGCTACGGCCACTGCCAGTGGTGAATGGCCGCCCTGGGCCAGCTCCAGGAGAGTCTCAGCCAGGCCATGCCCTTGTTTGGTTTCCAGATCACTCCCTGCTCCATCCCTTCCTTTTTAGATTTCCAATCTGGGCAAAGTGATGTCGGTGGTCCAGACCAAACCAGTTCAGACTTCAGCAGTCACAGGCCAGGCATCCACGGGTCCTGTGACTCAGATCATCCAGGTGAGCTCTCAGTCTCTGCACATACGCAAGAGCGGGGGCCTGGGTGCCAGGCCACAGGAAGAACTCGTGTCCCTGCCCATGGAAGATCCCATGAGCACACATGGCTCAGAAAGTTCTGCTGCTCAATCCCCTCGCCCACAGCCTCCAGAACATTCCCTGAGCCTCCAAGGCTGCCAGCAGAGAGTAGCCAGACCATACTTCCCTTCCTGACAGTGATGCCGGCTCATGCACCTGCTTCCCCCTTTCAGACCAAAGGGCCCCTGCCAGCGGGAACAATCCTGAAGCTGGTGACCTCAGCAGATGGCAAGCCCACCACCATCATCACCACCACGCAGGCCAGTGGGGCAGGGACCAAGCCCACCATCCTGGGCATCAGCAGCGTCTCCCCCAGTACCACCAAGCCCGGCACGACCACCATCATCAAAACCATCCCCATGTCGGCCATCATCACCCAGGCGGGCGCCACGGGTAGGGGCCTCCCCCGACATATGAGTGTCTGCAAGTCCTCACTGGAGGGGAAATGGAGTCCGGGTTATAAGGCGCGCTGTTTCTGTTTAGTTTACCCTTTTCTATCTTCTCCTTGCTGCCTTTTGTGTCTAAGGGTAGTGGGGAGATGGGCAGGGCTATGGCTGTGACTTGTGGATCTTCATTATAGTCTAGGGGCAGCAGGGGCAGCCCTCACAGCCTGTCTCTCCTGGGCCCCCCACTCTCCCATCCAGGTGTGACCAGCAGTCCTGGCATCAAGTCCCCCATCACCATCATCACCACCAAGGTGATGACTTCAGGAACTGGAGCACCTGCCAAAATCATCACTGCTGTCCCCAAAATTGCCACTGGCCACGGGCAGCAGGGAGTGACCCAGGTGAGGCACTCCCAGCCGTCTCTCAGCCCAGTGTCCTAGTGCAGTCCACCCCAGCACGCCACGCAGGTCCTCCTGACGGGCCTGGGAGGGGAAGCATCGGTGGCATCCACCAGCTTGGTGGTGACGTTGGTGGCACTTTCCTCTGGTGTTCCAGGTGGTGCTTAAGGGGGCCCCGGGACAGCCAGGCACCATCCTCCGCACTGTGCCCATGGGGGGTGTTCGCCTGGTCACACCCGTCACCGTCTCCGCCGTCAAGCCAGCCGTCACCACGTTGGTTGTGAAAGGCACCACAGGTGTGTACCTGTAGGCTAGGACCCCTGCCACCCCTAGATTATAATGAAGCAGGGCTGGCCTTCAATCCCTGTGGCACAGCTGGGGGGCACAGCAGCTCCTCTCTCCCGAGCCTTCTGTGCAAGCAGCTCCAGAGTGCCCCAGCCTGTGCGGGAGGAGCTGCTGGGAAGGAGACAGCAGCAGCCTTGGCCCAACTCTGCCTCCTTTCCTTCAGGTGTCACAACCCTAGGCACAGTGACAGGCACCGTCTCCACCAGCCTTGCCGGGGCGGGGGGCCACAGCACCAGTGCTTCCCTGGCCACGCCCATCACCACCTTGGGCACCATCGCCACCCTCTCAAGCCAGGTGATCAACCCCACTGCCATCACTGTGTCGGCCGCGCAGACCACGCTGACAGCGGCAGGCGGGCTCACGACCCCGACCATCACTATGCAGGTAGGGCAGGGCCTGAGGCTGCGTGTGGGCGAGGGACCCCACACAAGTGGAAGCACGTGAGGCTCACACCGTCCGTCTGCAGGCTTTTCCTTCCTGGTGTTGAGCTGCTGCCGGGTGCAGCCATGGCAGGCCTTTCCTCACCTGGGGCATTTTCCCTGGTGTCACATGGTCCCTGTCACTGGGTGTCCGTGGTTTGGCCGTCATGGTTTGGCCATGCCTGGTGTTTGAACACGGGGTTCTTCCTCTCGCAGTGTTCTAGAGGACGCTGCAGCTCATCTGCATGTGTGTGCAGTGTTCTGTTCATACATGTTAAGGAAAACGGTGAAACGTTTGTTGTTGGCCTTTGAGCGTTGTGGGGGATTTCCATTCTCTGACAAAGAACTTGACTCCAGCCAGCCTCCTGCCTTTCCCTTCCCTGTCCTCACAGCCTCCTCCTCATCCCAGTTGCCTTTGAGGCAAAGTGGTGCCTCTTCCCTGGCCTCTGAGCAAGTCAGTGTCTTGGGGGCAGGGGCGAGTGGGTCTTACGTTTGCCAGGGCCGTTGAGAAGTGGTCAGTGGTCCCAGCCTGTGCGGTGACAGTGCAGGACAGTGGGAGGGACAGGCAGCCAGCCAGCTGCGGCACTAACTCTCCTCCTCGTGTGTCTCCCCAGCCTGTGTCCCAGCCCACCCAGGTAACTCTGATCACGGCACCTAGCGGGGTGGAGGCCCAGCCTGTGCACGACCTCCCTGTGTCCATTCTGGCCTCCCCAACTACAGAACAGCCCACCGCCACAGTTACCATCGCCGACTCAGGCCAGGGTGATGTGCAGCCTGGCACTGTCACCTTGGTGTGCTCCAACCCACCCTGTGAGACCCACGAGACTGGCACCACCAACACGGCCACCACCACTGTTGTGGCTAACCTTGGGGGACACCCCCAGCCCACCCAAGTGCAGTTCGTCTGTGATAGACAGGAGGCAGCTGCTTCTCTTGTGACCTCAACTGTGGGGCAGCAGAATGGTAGCGTGGTCCGAGTCTGTTCGAACCCGCCCTGTGAGACCCACGAGACGGGCACCACCAACACCGCCACCACCGCCACCTCCAACATGGCCGGGCAGCATGGCTGCTCAAACCCACCCTGCGAGACCCACGAGACGGGCACCACCAACACTGCCACTACAGCCATGTCGAGCGTCGGCGCCAACCACCAGCGAGATGCCCGTCGGGCCTGTGCAGCCGGCACCCCTGCCGTGATCCGGATCAGTGTGGCCACTGGGGCGCTGGAGGCAGCCCAGGGCTCTAAGACCCAGTGCCAAACCCGCCAGACCAGCGCGACCAGCACCACCATGACTGTGATGGCCACCGGGGCCCCGTGCTCGGCCGGCCCACTCCTCGGGCCGAGCATGGCACGGGAGCCCGGGGGCCGCGGCCCTGCTTTTGTGCAGTTGGCCCCTCTGAGCAGCAAAGTCAGGCTGAGCAGCCCAGGCAGCAAGGACCTGCCCACGGGGCGCCACAGCCATGCGGTCAGCACCGCTGCCATGACCCGCTCCAGCGTGGGTGCTGGGGAGTCCCGCATGGCACCTGTGTGCGAGAGCCTCCAGGGTGGCTCGCCCAGCACCACAGTGACTGTGACAGCCCTGGAGGCACTGCTGTGCCCCTCGGCCACCGTGACCCAAGTCTGCTCCAACCCACCATGTGAGACCCACGAGACAGGCACCACCAACACCGCCACTACCTCGAATGCAGGCAGCGCCCAGAGGGTGTGCTCCAACCCGCCATGCGAGACCCACGAGACAGGCACCACCCACACGGCCACCACCGCCACTTCAAACGGGGGCACGGGCCAGCCCGAGGGTGGGCAGCAGCCCCCTGCTGGTCGCCCCTGTGAGACACACCAGACCACTTCCACTGGCACCACCATGTCAGTCAGTGTGGGTGCCCTGCTTCCCGACGCCACTTCTTCCCACAGGACCCTGGAGTCTGGCCTAGAGGTGGTGGCAGCATCCAGCGTCACCCCCCAGGCTGGCACCGCGCTGCTGGCTCCTTTCCCAACACAGAGGGTGTGCTCCAACCCCCCCTGTGAGACCCACGAGACGGGCACCACTCACACGGCCACCACTGTCACTTCCAACATGAGCTCAAACCAAGGTGAGTGAAGGCGGCCAGCCTGGCTTTCATGGTTTCCCAGCCCCCCAGGCTGAAAGGCCAAGACAGTGATGGCGGGGTCTGTCCAGAGTCCACCAGTCAGGCTCCTTGGCACCCAATTTACCAGTGGGGAGAGCTGGGGCGTCCTGGCTGTACCTGAAGCAGATGGAGGTCTCCAGGAGCCTGTCCTGCCTTATCTGGCCCTCTCCTTGGTGGCAGAGGAAGCCTGTGGTGGTCAAGCCAAGTATAGGCCTGGGGGGCTCCTGCTGAGCAGCCGCCTGCCTGTCGCCCCCACAGACCCCCCACCTGCTGCCAGCGATCAGGGAGAGGTGGAGAGCACCCAGGGCGACAGCGTGAACATCACCAGCTCCAGTGCCATCACGACAACTGTGTCCTCCACACTGACGCGGGCTGTGACCACCGTGACGCAGTCCACACCGGTCCCTGGCCCCTCTGTGCCGGTAAGAGCCCAGGGGGCCGTTTTCCTCCCCGCCTTCCCGGCCTACGCCCGTGCAGTTCCACACTCAGACGCCAGATGTCGCTCTTGTACCAGGCATGGGGCTGCTCCTGGTCCCTTTTCCGGACCATAAAAGGGCAGGCCTGGGTGCCTGCTGCGGCAGGAGGCAGGAGCCTCACTGTCCCCGCATCTCTGGGGCGCTTTTATTTCTGTGACTGGTTCCCATCGCGTGTCACTTCACCACAGCCTGTGTAAGACATGGCGGGGGTCTGAGTGCCTGTTTGTCCAGGCCAGGGTGACTGAGGACAGGTTAAACCTGACCGGGGGTCTCAAGGGTCTTTGTTCTCATGCTGCTCAGAGAACCACTGTCCTCTCCCTATTTAACATGGGCTCGAGCTGGCCCATCAAGAATGAAAACTTAGGCCCACAAGGAAAGGTGAAGGCTGGCTTGCTTCTCAGCCCTGCTGCCTGGCTCTGGCCCCTCTCCTCCCCTCTGACAGGGGCTTCTCTCCCTTTCTAGAAGATCTCATCAATGACTGAGACTGCCCCAAGGGCTCTGACTACTGAAGTCCCCATCCCGGCCAAAATAACAGTGACCATAGCCAACACAGAAACTTCTGACATGCCCTTCTCTGCTGTTGACATCCTGCAGCCCCCAGAGGAACTCCAGGTGTCGCCAGGGCCTCGCCAGCAGCTGCCACCACGGCAGCTTCTGCAGTCGGCTTCCACAGCCCTGATGGGGGAGTCCGCCGAGGTCCTGTCAGCCTCCCAGACCCCTGAGCTCCCGGCCGCCGTGGATCTGAGCAGCACAGGGGAGCCGTCTTCGGGCCAGGAGTCTGCCAGCTCTGCGGTGGTGGCCACTGTGGTGGTCCAGCCACCCCCACCCACGCAGTCCGAAGTAGAACAGTTATCACTTCCCCAAGAGCTAATGGCCGAGGCCCAGGCCGGCACCACCACCCTCATGGTAACGGGGCTCACCCCCGAGGAGCTGGCAGTGACTGCTGCTGCAGAAGCAGCTGCCCAGGCCGCAGCCACGGAGGAAGCCCAGGCCCTGGCCATCCAGGCGGTGCTCCAGGCCGCGCAGCAGGCCGTCATGGGTGAGCGCTGGTGCAACCTTGGGGAAGCCGGGCCCCTCTGGGGAGGAGTAGGCCGCGGAGACAGCCTGGGAAGAGGAGCCCATTTCCCTCTAGGGTGGCATGAGCCAGATGTGATGGGGAGGACGAGCACAGGGGACCCCAGGCAGGCCAAGTAGTAGAGACTGCCATGTAGGACAGGCTGGCTAGGGTTAGCGCCTGGGAAACAGGCAGGGCCCCTCAGCCAGGGCTTAGCCTACAGTGGAGCACAGTGGGAGGTGGACAGGGTCTCTAGGACAGGCTTTGGGGGCCTCCGCCCGGGCTGCCCGCTTCTGGCCAGCCTTCCTAGTAAGTCGTGTTTCTCTTGATCCTGGAGCAGGCACCGGCGAGCCCATGGACACCTCCGAGGCAGCAGCAACCGTGACGCAGGCGGAGCTGGGGCACCTGTCGGCCGAGGGTCAGGAGGGCCAGGCCACCACCATCCCCATTGTGCTGACACAGCAGGAGCTGGCTGCCCTGGTGCAGCAGCAGCAGCTGCAGGAGGCCCAGGCCCAGCAGCAGCATCACCACCTCCCCACTGAGGCCCTGGCCCCTGCCGACAGTCTCAACGACCCGGCCATTGAGAGCAATTGCCTCAATGAGCTGGCCGGCACGGTCCCCAGCACTGTGGCACTGCTGCCCTCAACGGCCACTGAGAGTAAGCGACTGAGGGCGAATTGGTGTTGGGGTGGTGGGGGCACCCAGGGAGGCGAGGGCAGGACGGGAGGCTCGGTCCCACTTGGGAGCCGGGTCTCCGGAGTCTTTCCCGCTGACACCTTCTTTCTTCCCAGGCCTGGCTCCATCCAACACATTTGTGGCCCCCCAGCCGGTTGTGGTGGCCAGCCCAGCCAAGCTGCAGGCTGCAGCTACCCTGACTGAAGTGGCCAATGGCATCGAGTCCCTGGGTGTGGTGAGTCGGGTGTGTTGGGGCTCCTGAGTCTGTAGCCTGGGGGGCAGCACTGCCTCTGGGTGCTGAGGGCCTGATCTCGTTGCACGATTCTGTCTTGCAGAAGCCAGACCTGCCACCCCCACCCAGCAAAGCCCCCATGAAGAAGGAGAACCAGTGGTTTGATGTAGGAGTCATTAAGGGCACCAATGTAATGGTGACACACTATTTCCTGCCACCAGATGATGCTGTCCCATCAGACGTAAGTGTCCCCAGGTGCTGATGTCCTCAGGTGGGTGGATCTTGGCTCCACCACCCTGAGCGGGGCTTACAGGAAACTCCTCCATCTTTGGGCCAAGATGAGTAGCCAGGAAGCCTGAGGAAGGTGGGCAGAGACCATCCCCCCTGAAGCAGTAGAAAAGGAGAGCTTTGGTTCCTTCCCGCCAGTACCTGGCCACAGTCAGCCTCGCCACGTCCCTCCTTGCCGTGAGGGGCCAGCCACCGCTGACCTCTTTTCCTTCTGGCTCATAGTCACCATGGACCTGCAACGTTCCTGGGGTGGCCCAGAGCTGCTTTCTCCACAGTGGAGTTCATGCCACTCCTCTCTTCCTAGGATGATTCGGGTACCGTCCCCGACTATAACCAGCTGAAGAAGCAGGAACTGCAGCCAGGCACAGCCTATAAGTTTCGTGTTGCCGGAATCAACGCCTGTGGCCGGGGGCCCTTCAGTGAAATCTCAGCCTTTAAGACATGCCTGCCTGGTTTCCCAGGAGCCCCTTGTGCCATTAAAATCAGCAAAGTGAGTCTTGCTGCGGGGTGGCCGTCTGTCCCTGGTTGGTTCCTGCCTGCCTCAGCACATGAGGTGGCCGGGGGAGGGGCATAGGAGGGCTAGGTCTTGAGTCCCAGTTTGTCTTAGTCCTTCCACTTGGGGGAGGATCTGTTTGAAGCTCCTTGAACTACCACATGGAATATCTCTACTGTGTTAGAAAATGGCTTATGGGAACCATGATTAGTCAGTTCTGGAAGCTTCTAGCCTGTTCTGTTGACCTTCTGACCCCCTGGGTTCTAGAGTCCGGATGGTGCTCACCTCACCTGGGAGCCACCCTCTGTGACCTCCGGCAAGATTATCGAGTACTCCGTGTACCTGGCCATCCAGAGCTCACAGGCTGGGGGCGAGCTCAAGAGCTCCACCCCGGCCCAGCTGGCCTTCATGCGGGTGTACTGTGGGCCCAGCCCCTCCTGCCTGGTGCAGTCCTCCAGCCTCTCCAACGCCCACATCGACTACACCACCAAGCCCGCCATCATCTTCCGCATTGCCGCCCGCAATGAGAAGGGCTATGGCCCGGCCACACAAGTGAGGTGGCTGCAGGGTGAGTGTCCTTCGTGGGGCTCTTCAGGCACAGGGAAGGCACAGGAAGCTGGGTGCAGCAGGAGGAACTGTCACCATCTGAGATTTCTTCCATGTGCAGCGTCTCCCTGCTTCCTTTGGCGCGCACACAGCCCCCCACGGGGGTGGCCATTGAGTAGAGCATGGGACCCAGCTCCGGGCCTGGGGGTGCAGGGGACGCTACCCCAGGATGTTTGAAGGGACAAGCAGTGAGAGGGCTGGCGGGGAAGTGTAGGTTTCCAAGCCCGAAAACAGCGCGTCCCAGGTCCCTGGAATGCAGCAGGTGAGGGGTGGAGGCCGGCCTGCCTCCTTCAGGTCATGCTCCTGCTCCAGCTCCCCTGGGGCTCTGGGACCTGGGAGGGCAGTGAGAGGTGGGAGCTCAGCTGAGTGGGGTTCTAACCTACGTCCAGAGGGGAGTGACTGGTGTCGTGTTCTGGTCCCAAGGAGTGGCATAAAAGGTGACCACCCACAGGGCAGGCGCCCCACCCTTGCCAGCTGCGGGTCATGCCATGTGGCACCGAGAGGCTCTGCAGGCAGGCAGTGCGCATGTGTTCCTTGCTGTTGTTCTGTCACAGTGCTGCTCACACATCTCTCCCATTCCTTCCAGAAACCAGTAAAGACAGCTCTGGCACCAAGCCGGCCAACAAGCGGCCCATGTCCTCTCCAGAAATGTAAGCAGGAAGCCCCTCTTGGGAACCTTCTGAGACTGGGGGTGGAAATAGCTGGGCTCAGCCTCTCGTCCATTGACTGGGGGCCCCTAACTGGCCCCACACCAGGCTCTGCACCAGCAGGGCCGACACTAACTTTCTCTTTCCTTTTTCTGCCTTCCAAGGAAATCTGCTCCAAAGAAATCTAAGGCCGATGGTCAGTGAGAGGAAGCTGACCAGCCCCTGGATTCTTCTCCAGACCCCCCTGCTTCAGGAACACCCGCCAGGGCCCACCCCTCCCGCCCCGTTCCAGCATTCGCACTTCACCCTCGCGAGCCGCTGTTCACTCCTCTCCCCTTTCTCTTTCTCTCTGTTTTTAAAATAATCTAAAGAAAGCACATTTTACCATTGCTGTTGGGAGGAAGCAGAGGCAGATGGGAAAGCAGAGAGAAGAGCGTGCTTCCTTTCCTCCCGGCTGCCGCCCACCCTGGGGAGAGACCTTTGCGAGGAGGGAAGGCGGAGCTGAGGACAGCCAGCTCCGCCCTCCCAAGGCTGTGTGTTCCTGAGGGCCAGGTCGGGGGCGGGCATGGAGCAGAGGAAAGGTGTCCCTCTTGGCCCTCCCCAGAGTGGCTTTCCCGGCACCCTGGCCTGGGTGTCTGGTTCTGTTTTCTTTTCTTCCCCTTGTGTTTCCAGTCACCTAACTTCCCTTCCTCAGGCTCCCCCGGCCCACTCTGCTCAGTGACCCCACAGGAAGCTTACACATTTTCTCAGAGGCCTTTGTGCTCCCACCTCTTCTACCCTCCCCTCTTCTTTCCCATTTTAAAAAAGAAAAGAAGGAAAAAGAAAATAGGGGCAAGGAGCCCCGCGGCGGCCTGGGCAGCGCCTGTGCAGACCTCCCTGCAGGCCGCACTGCCAACTGCTGCATTTGTTGTGTTTTTTAGGTTGAAATTGGTGAAGTTCACACTTTCATTGTAATTTTAGCGTGTGGGGTTTTGTCCCTCTTTTGTTGTTGTTAGCTGTGTACAGAATGTGTAATCTTTTTTCTTTTTCTTTTTTTTTTTGTTTTGTTTTGTTTTGTTTTTGTTTTTTTACTTTTTTCTTCTTGGCTAATTCTTGGCAGGGATCTTTCTGGAGGAAAAGCTGGGGCCAGCCAGGGCAGGAGAGGTGTGAAATCTGCCACGTGGGGCCTGCTGTTTGCCACCCAGCCCAACTTCCTGTTGCTGGCCCTTGCCCTCTGCCCTTTTGCCTGTCCTCAGGCCGCTGGAACAAAGGAAGGACAGCTCATTCCTCATGGGCGATCACTCTGCATCTATACCGTCGAGCCTGGGGGAGCTTGAGGGAGAGCTGGGGCCTCCTTGCCCTGGATTTCCAGCTCTCCCCATGCCCCCTCCCTGAGCACCACCGGCACCGCCTCCCACACAGGGCTGCTGCTTTCTGCAGCCACTGCTCCACCTCCCCCAAATTGTCATGGAAAGGGTGGAGAATGGAGGGGAACCAGGTGTCCTTGGAGGCAGCTCGGGAGGGCGACTGTAGTGTCACCCACAAGGGAGGCTAGGGCAATGGAGCAGGCCGCCAGCAGCAGCTGTGCAGCATGGAACCCAGGCCAGGCTCTGCGGCTGGGGGATCTGCTTGGAGTTTTCTGCCCCCCACCCCAAACTTCTGTCGAGGAGCAAGGCTTGCCAGCAAGTCAGAAGGATTTGAACCGAGCAGCCAATCTTTCCAGCCCTCCCCTACCGACCTCTGCCTGGAGACGCAGCAGCCGATGTCCTCCAGGGCCTCTGGTTTGTTGTATTATAGTATATTTCGCTGTGGAAAATGTCACGTTTAGTCACCTTGGAGCCCACTCACCTGGTCCTGTTGTTTTACCCCATCCCTTCTCTTGCGCGCCTATTGATTTGTTTCTGAGGAGAGTACACCGTTCACTATTGTAGAGTAACCCCTGTGACTCAATATTACCATAGTGCGATGTCGTTTTGTGCTATTTTGAACAATTAAAAGACTTTTTTTGAAATAACCACTAGGTGTCTCACTGTGTCCCGGCATCCTTTCAGGAGGCCTGAGTGGGAAGGCTGAGACCTGCCCGAGGCTCACGGGAGCCCCCTGGAGGGGGACCTGAGCTCTGGTGAAAGTGTAGAAGGCCCCAGAGTGAGGCCCCTGCTGTGGCCTGCGGTCTTTGGACCAAGTCGGACCAGGTTCCAGCAGGTTGCTTGGCAGCTGCCTTGCAGGGCAAGGGCCAAAGGGCCCCTTGGGCAGCTGCTGCTGACTTCCTGTGTCTGGAGGCCAGATCTCCCTCCCTCCCCTCCTGCACTAGAGGATAGGATGGGGCAAAGGCCTGGCAGGTCACCAGCGGCAGCCTCCTTGGGTGGGTTGCGGGGAGGTGGGCTGAGTCAAGTCCACCATGGGTACTGCAGAGGTGGATCCCTTCCTCTGGCTTCCTCTTACATGTGAGCCATGCCCCCAAGGGGAAGAAGCAAGAGCTTGTGATCCAGACCACCTAGCAGCTGGGTCAGTAGGACAGCTGGGATCCCATTGCCTGAATTTGTACCAGGAGGCCCAGAAAGCCCCGGGGCAAGGTGGCCGGAGCAGCACAGGCCTAGGCGGGTCCGAGGGGAGTGACACCCTGCTTCTGGGGCCTGGTGCTCCTGGCGCACCTGCATTCCCCGCCCCCTCCAAGCCCCTGCCGCCTGCCTTTGTTTCCCCCACACACCTCTACTGCCCAGCTTTCCTCTCAGCACCCAGACACTCTGCTACCAGAAGCTCCTGGAGTAGCAAAAGCCTCCATGTCGCCACCTGTGGCATGGGTGTGTGTGCAAGGCCCTGTTGAATGCGACCTCTTCTGGGAAGCCTCTGTCATGTGGGGTCTGCTGTGTCATGCGGGGGTAGGGGGAAGCAGACTGGCCAGGGCTTTACACCAGGAGCCATGGCTCTGTCTTACCCACCGCACCAACTGTGACCTGCCTTGGAGCCTAGCCTCACAGAGGCCCAAGGAGAGGGGTGGGAAAGTGTCCTTCAGAGCAGAGCGGTAGGAGTCATGGCTGGGGCTGGTGGAGGCCAGAGGCCACATGGGGCTGGCCCCAGAACCGAGGGGCCTTGCAGATTTGCCATACCTTTGGCAAATGGCTTTGTGGGCGCTTCGCCTCGTGCGGGTGGTACAAGGGTTCTTCCTACCCCGCTCCTGTAGCTGGCACCTGTGGGGCTACCCACCCTCCACATTCCTTCAGCTCACTTGTCTCACCACGGCTGCATCACACTCCAGAAGGCAAGGGCCACATCAGTCATGCCTCTGGTGTTTATCTGAAAATACCGAGTTTCCATCTGAGGGCACCACTCAGTCTGGGGAGGCAGGAGGGAGGCTGGACATGAACATGACAGGCCTGTGAACAGGGCAGGTAGATACAGCCCGACTGGGCACAAAGCTCATCCCCTGAGCATGAGCCGAGGCTGAGGGTGGGTGCAAGCACACAGAGGATGCCTCCCCAGCTGCCAGAGGCATCAGCCTCATTACCAAGCACCCCGAAGGGGAACTGTTTGGGGTTGGGTGGGTCAGCCTGCAGCAGGGACTGAGACAGCCACTGTGGCATCAAAGACCAGCAGTGCAGCACCACACCCAGAGGCTGGAACCATTCTGTGCGCTGTTGGCCTGGAAGGTAGGAAACAGCTCAGCCCAGCTGCCTTGTAGCCCAGAGAAGGGGGGTATGAGCTCTTACCTGCAGTTACTGTCTGGCCTTAGAGCTGTGTCACTTGTGTAAAGAAGTCAGTGCCAAGGCCGGGCGCGGTGGCTCACACCTGTAACACCAGCACTTTGGGAGGCCGAGGCAGGTGGATCACAAGGTCAGGAATTTGAGACCAGCCTGGCCAACATGGTGAAAAACCGTCTCTACTAGAAATACAAAAAAAAAAAAAATTAGCTAGGCATGGTGGCAGGCACCTGTAATCCCAGCTACTCCAGAGGCTGAGGCAGGAGAATTGCTTAAACCCGGGAAGCGGAGGTTGCAGTGAGCCAAACTCATGCCACTGCACTCCAGCCTGGGCAACAGAGCAAGACCCCATCTTGGAAAGAAAAAAAAAAAATTAGCGCAAATGGCTGCCCATTACTGACTGTTGAGGTAGTTGGTGACAAACTGATTCAAAAGAGAGGACTTGCTAGGCTGGGCACGGTGGCTCACGCCTATAATCCCAGCACTTTGGGAGGCTGATGCAGGAGGATCGCTTGAGCTTAGGAGTTCGAGACCAGCCTGGGCAACATTGCAAAACCCTGTCTCCACTAAAAATACAAAAATTAGCTAGGCATGGTGGCCCACACCTGTGGTCCCAGCTACTCAGGAGGCTGAGATGGGAGGATTGCTTGAGCCTGACAGGTCAAGGCTGCAGTGAGCTGCCTGGGCGACAGGACACTGTCAAACAAAACAAAACAAAACAAAACAACACAAAACAAAACAAAACAAAACAAAACAAAACAAAACAAACAAAACAGAACTTGCCTCCTGTCTACCCTGTGTGGTGACAGGTCAGAGGGACCTCTGCATTCAGGCCCACTAGCTGTTTCCTGTCCTGCTGCACCCCTGCCCCACAGGCTTGGTAGGGCCAAGGCCCTCAGCCACCCTGCCCGGGCCCCTGGTGTAGGGCGGGATGGGTGGCAGCCCCGTTCCCCCTTCCCCCTTATCCCAGACCTTCTGGCCATCCCAGTTTTTCCCACCAAGCAGCATCTTGAGACCAGGGCACCCAGCAGGGGCCCTGGAGGGACTGGCCCATTCAAGGGGAGGGTCGAGGCAGGAACAAGTGCGGGGGCGGGGCTTTCAGGCCCCGCCCCCAGGCCCAGCGGAACCCTGAAGAGGAGGGGGTGGGTGAGCCGGGCGCGGCTCTGTCAGCTGAGTGACAGTCACGGGACCGTGACCAATTCTGTCTGGCTTCCTAGAGGAGAGGGAGGGATGAGCAAGGGTCTCCGAGCACAACAGGCCAGTGGTGGGGTGCTTGGGGGGAGTGCTGTCTTGGAGGGTCCCTGGGATGGTGACATCTGAAGCCCCGTGTAGAGGTGGGGGGATCCCCGAGGGCTGGTTCCTGAGGCTGGGGGGCCTAGGTCCCACGTGGGGGCTGCGCCTTCAAGCCCCAGTTCCCCTAGGACATGGAGAAAGAGCGAGAGACTCTGCAGGCCTGGAAGGAGCGCGTGGGGCAGGAGCTGGACCGCGTGGTGGCTTTCTGGATGGAGCACTCCCACGACCAGGAGCACGGGTACTCGGCGCACTTCTGGAGTCCTTTGCAGGGTTTTTGCCCTTCCTGAGGCCCCTTCTCACTCTCAGGCACCTCACAGATTTGCTGGCCCCAGAGGGGCAGGAGGGGCTGGCAAGGCCCCTTCCAGACTTTGCTAACCCTGCCTTCCCACAGGGGCTTCTTCACATGCCTTGGCCGTGACGGGCAGGTGTATGATGACCTGAAGTATGTGTGGCTGCAGGGGAGGCAGGTATGGTGTTCCCAGCCTGGAAGCTCAGGCACACGGCCCATCGCCTCAAAGGTCTCCCCACCTCACCCCAGCTGGCCACTTAAGCCACGTTCCCTCCCGTACCCCGTAGGTATGGATGTATTGTCGCCTGTACCGCACTTTCGAGCGCTTCCGCCATGCTCAGCTTCTGGACGCAGCAAAAGCAGGTAGGTGCCCCCTTCCTGCCCATCTCCCAGTGACTCCGTCCATGTTTACTCAACAGGGCACATGTGCGGAGTTCCTAGAGGGGTCTAGAAGCAGCGAAGGACTTGGGGAGGCTCAAGGGTGGTGTGTGCGGGGTGTCCTGGCCTTACTCCTGGCATGCCAATCCCCCAACCTCCAGGTGGTGAGTTCTTGCTGCGTTATGCCCGGGTGGCACCTCCTGGCAAGAAGTGTGCCTTTGTGCTGACTCGGGACGGCCGCCCGGTCAAGGTGCAACGGACCATCTTCAGCGAGTGTTTCTACACCATGGCCATGAACGAGCTGTGGAGGGCCACAGGGGAAGTGCAGTACCAGGTGTGTGAGAGGAGGGTGCTCCTGAAGACCCCAGCCTGGGACCCTGCCATGGCCACCTGATGCATTCCCACTCACTACGCAAGTCTCCTCCCATGGACCCATCTGTGGGCCAAGTCCCCTTCACCTCTGAATGCTCCCTTACCCCCACAGGGGTGCAGACGGAGAAGGCCCTATCCACGCCCTGCCCCCAACTGGGAAGAGGCCCCTCCCTCCTCCCCGGGCTCCCTATGCTGCCAGACCCTGACCCCACAGCCTGGAAGGGGCTGCACCCCCAGACTGGGAACCCCCAAGGCAGAGTGGGGCGGATCTGACTGGCCCCTACTGGATGCTGGGTGCCAGGCCCCGAGTAGGCCCTGGGTAAAGGTGTCTCTGGGTTCAGGAGAGGAATTGGCTCTCCCACCCCAGGGCCGTGTCCAGGGGGATGGCACAGGATGTAGCCTCAGCCTGGGCCTCCCCTTGCCTCCTGCACCCCCAGACGGAAGCTGTGGAGATGATGGATCAGATCGTCCACTGGGTGCAGGAGGACGCGTCGGGACTGGGCCGGCCCCAGCTCCAGGGGGCCCCGGCTGCGGAGCCCATGGCGGTGCCCATGATGCTGCTGAACCTGGTGGAGCAGCTCGGGGAGGCAGATGAGGAGCTGGAGAGCAAATACGCAGAGCTGGGGGACTGGTGCGCCCAGAGGATTCTGCAGCATGTGCAGGTGGGGGGTGCCTGGGGAGCTGGGGTGGTGGGAGGCCCTCCACTCCCCCACTCCCCTGGGCACCCTGGGGCTTGACACACCTGGAGAGACAGAGATTCGGGGAGGTCCCCACCTGGGGAAGGTGGAGGGCCTGAGGGCTGGAGGGAGAATGCGGAGCCCCAGGCAAGGCCTGACAGAAGGAGACCCCTCCTGCCCCATCCAAGTCCCTTCCAGGCCTCTGGCTCGTGAAACCCGCCCTGTCTGTCCCCATTCAATGTTTTACCCTCCCCTGCTGGAGAGGATCAGGCCAGAAGTGAGGATTACAACTTCCTAGGCCCGGGCTGGATGCGGTGGCTCATGCCTGTAATCCCAGCACTTTGGGAGGCTGAGGCGGGTGGATCACTTGAGGTCAGGAGTTGGAGACCAGCCTGGCCAACATAGTGAAACCCCGTCTCTACTAAAAATACAAAAATTAGCTGGGCATGGTGGTGCATGCCTGTAATCCCAGCTACTAGGGAGGCTGAGGCAGGAGAATCGCATGAACCCAGGAGGTGGAGGTTGTAGTGAGTCGAGATTGAGGCCACTGCATTTTAGCCTGGGTGACAGAGCAAGACTGTCTAAAAAAAAAAAAAAAGAAAGAAAAAAGAAAAAAACAACTTGCTAGGCCCAAGGGAGTGAATCAGCCCCTCCTCAAATGCCCCTCTGAGCCTGGCCCACCCAAGCCAGCAGGTCCAGGGGCTTGGGTGAGAGGGAGGGAGGAAGGGATTTCTGGAGCTGGGTCTTTCTAGTTGGGTGGCTGGGTGGGTGAAAGGGCTGGAGGCAACATTCCCTTCTGCTCCTTCCCGGTAGAGGGATGGACAAGCTGTGCTGGAGAATGTGTCAGAGGATGGCAAGGAACTTTCTGGCTGCCTGGGGAGACAGCAGAACCCAGGTGAGGGGCAGGGTGGGCTGGGGGCCACCCAGGAGGAGGGGAGCGCTGAGCCTTGCATTCTGGGCTTCAGATATGGGAGTGCCTGGGGGGGGGGCGCCTTGAGGAGGCAGAGGAGAGAGGATGGGCTTCCCAAGGCTGGGGGTTTCTGCAGAGGAGCAGGATTCCAGGGCCAGGGAGCTCAGAGCCCCACTCATGGTTAGGGAGGGAGCAGAGAGGTGCCAGGGGCTTTTGCTCCCTCTGTTCCCTCCCTCAACCCCACCCCCCCACTTCCGTACTCCGTACTCCAACCCTCACCAGGCCACGCGCTGGAAGCCGGCTGGTTTCTGCTCCGTCATTGCATTCGGAAAGGCGACCCTGAACTTCGAGCCCATGTGGTTGACAAGTTCCTGTTGTTGCCCTTCCGCTCCGGATGGGACCCTGACCACGGAGGCCTCTTTTACTTCCAGGATGCTGATGACTTCTGCCCCACCCAGGTGGGAGAGCGCCCAGGGCCATGTGTGACCCACGCTGTTCTAAGGCTTTCTGCCCAGGGAGTTGTGTGCTTCTCTAGAGGGTAACCTGGGGCTGGATTCGAACCTAGAGGCCTGCTCTCAGCTTCTGTGCCAGTGTTACAGGAAAGGGGTCATGATGCAGACCCCAGAAGAGGGTTCTTGGATCTTGCCCAAGAAAGAATTCAGGGCGCGTCCGCAATGCAAAGTGAAAGCAAGTTTATTAAGAAAGTAAAGGAATAAAAGAATGGTTACTCCCTAGGCAGAGCAGCCCTGAGGGCTGCTGGTTGCCTTTTTTTTTTTTTTTTTTTTTTTTTTTTTTTT
>NW_026652282.1:134082031-134108596 GCF_009828535.3 Hylobates moloch
GTAATCCCAGCACTTTGGGAGACTGAGGCAGGTGGATCACCTGAGGTCAGGAGTTCAAAACCAGCCTGGCCAACATGGTGAAACCCCGTCTCTACTAAAAATACAAAAATTAGCCAAGTGTGGTGGCGGGTGCCTATAATCCCAGCTACCTGGGAGGCAGAGGCGGGAGAATCGCTTGAACCCAGGAGGCAGAGGTTGCAGTGAGCCGAGATCGCACCATTGCACTCCAGCCTGGGGGACAAGAGCAAGACTTGGTCTCAAAAAAAAAAAAAAAAAAAAAAAAGAGTACAGATGCTGCTGAGATCTATGAGGCAAAAAGGGAAATGGGGGCCCAGCAAAGGAGACAAGAATCAGTGGTGACGTAGGAAGAAAACCAAGCCAGGGGCCCCCTGAGGCCCAAGTGCTAGGAGCAGAGTGATAAGCTGTCTTGACTGCTGCCCAGGAGGCAACTTGAGCTGCTGAATGCAGGAAGGGGCATGGCACCCAGTGGTGGCAAGGCCTGGATGGTGAATGAATGAAGATTCATCATGTGTTTCTAAAGCCACGACTCCGACTCCACTGGTGAACCCTGGTACTGCGAGGACTATAGCAGGGGATCTTATTCTGGGGTCTGTGGGCTTCGAAACCGGGGGCAGAGAATCACATCTTTATTTGTACTAACCTCTTAACTGAAACTAGCATTTGCTTCCATTATGAGTGGAGGCAATGAACCACATTGGTAATAGAAGTGCCTGGCTTTGTCACCGATCGAAATCCAGATGTGTTTATATTGCATTGCAGTTAGAGAGACATCTGCAAGTATCACATCATCACTACTTCCAAACCACCAAGGTTGTTAGACCTGAAGCTATATCTTAATATTTAATGCATTCATAGAGTATGTGTTAGGGGCCACCAGTTATAACTCAAAAATGAAATTGAAGGAATACATTTTAATAAGATATAGATGACATTAAACAATTACAAAGCTTATAACCAACAGGTAAATCGGCTGGGCATGGTGGCTCATGCCTGTAATCTCAGCACTTTGGGAGACTGAGGCGGGTGGATCACCTGAGGTCAGGAGTTCTGGACCAGCCTGGCCAACATGGCGAAACCCCGTCTCTACTAAAAATACAAAAATTGGGCCGGGCGTGGTGGCTCACGCCTGTCATTCCAGCACTTTGAAAGGCCAAGGCAGGAGGATCACTTGAGATCAGGAGTTCGAGAACAGCCTGGCTGACATGGTGAAACACCATCTCTGTTAAAAATACAAAAAATTAGCCGGGTGTGGTGGCGGGTGCCTGTAATCCCAACTACTGGGGAGATTGAGGCAGGAGAATCACTTGAACCTGGGAAGCACTCCAGCCTGGGCAACAGGAGCAAAACTCCATCAAATAAATAAATAAATAAATAAATATAAAAACAAATAAAAATAAATAAATTAGCTGGGCTTGGTGGCGGGTGCCTGTAATCCCAGCTACTCAGGAGGCTGAAGCAGGACAATCACTGGAACCTGGGAGGTGAAGGTTGCATTGAGCTGGGATCATGCCACTGCACTCCATCCAGTCTGGGTGACAAGAGTGAAACTCTGTCTTAAAAAAACAAAACCCAAAAAACCAACCAACAAACAAAAAAACAGGTAAATCATTATGCATCAACCAACATAAGAGAATACAGAAGGCAAAAATCCAGACATTGAAGGAAATTCTTCTTTACCTTCCTGTGTCATGTCAAGTAGTCAAAAAATTAGTAAGGACTTGAACAATGTAACTCAAAAGATAGAATGAATACACGCAGCACTAGTTTTTATTTATTTATTTATTTGTTTGTTTGTTTGTTTATTTATTTATTTATTTTTATCTTTATTTTTTTTTGAGACACGGTCTCTATCGCCCAGGCTGAGTGCAGTGGCACAATCATGGCTCCGTGCAGCCTCAACCTCCTGGGCTCAAGCGATCCTTCCACCTCAGCCGCCCAGATAGCTGGGACTACAGCTGTGTGCCATCACGCCCAGCTAATTCTTTAATTTTTTTTTTATAGATAGGGTCTCACTATGTTTCTCAGGCTGGTCTTAAACTCCTGGCCTCAAGTGATCCTCCCGCCTCAGCCTCTCAAAGTGCTGGGATTATAGGCGTGAGCCACTGTGCCCAGCCCAGGACTAGTTTTACTTCCTACAAAGAAGACTACACCAACTCTTATGGGCCACCATTTAAAGAGACGTTTTCATAGTGGACTTCAATGTAATTGATTCCATGATCCTTTTGAGAAGGGGCTGAACTGACAAGCCTCCCTGAGACAGGTGCCCCATGGAATGCTAGTGGAGAGAGAAGGAAAGAGAGTGGAATGGGCACTGGGCAGGGGCAGAGGGAGGACGAGATGAGTTTGGGACCAATGGTGAGCCAGGACAGCAGTCAGATGAGATTGTGCATCTACTGGAAGACAGGCCTGTGAAGCCGGGAATGGGAGCTCCAAGGGAATCACTTCTTAAGAGTTCATGACAGGTCGTCGCCTCCATCAGGGTTCTTTGTTTCTTTTCCTTTTCTTTCTTTCTTTCTTTTTTTTTTTTGAGACGGAGTCTCGCTCTGTTGCCCAGGCTGGAGTGCAGTGGCGCGATCTCGGCTCACTGCAAGCTCCGCCTCCCGAGTTCACGCCATTCTTCTGCCTCAGCCTCCCGAGTAGCTGGGACTACAGGTGCCCGCCACCACGCCCGGCTAATTTTTTGTATTTTTAGTAGAGACGGGGTTTCACTGTGTTAGCCAGGATGGTCTCAATCTCCTGACCTTGTGATCCGCCCGCCTCGGCCTCCCAAAGTGCTGGGATTACAGATGTGAGCCTTTGCACCCGGCCGGGTTGTTTGTTTCTTTGAATCAACGTAACCACCACTACAATCACGATAGAGAACTTTTTTGTTTGTTTGTTCGTTTGTTTGTTTGAGATGGAGTCTCGCTCTGTCACCCAGGCTGGAGCGCCATGGCGTGATCTCGGCTCACTGCAACCTCCGCCTCCTGTGTTCAAGCTATTCTCCCGCCTCAGCCTCCCGAGTAGCTGAGATTACAAGTGCGTGCCACCACGCCCGGCTAATTTTATATTTTTAGTAGAGATGAGGTTTCACCATGTTGTCCAGGCTGATCTTGAACTCCTGACCTCAGGTGATCCGCCCGCCTCGGCCTCCCAAAGTGCTGGGATTGAAGGCGAGAGCCACCGCGCCCGGCCCGATAGAGAACGTTTCTACACCCCAGGGCAGAGTTCTTTCATTCCATCTAGCAGTGTCTCATCCCCTTGCCCAGTCAGTTATATAGTTGTAGCCTGCCTGCTGCGCCCACCCCTGCTTTCATCTTTGTGGAGGACGCAGTGTCGCGGTTAAGATCGCTGGTTCTGGAGCCACGTTACGTGGGGTCAACCCAGGCTCTGACCCCTGGTAGCGATGCAGTGGCATCTGGGCGGGTCCTGCAGGCGCTAGCTGTCATTGTCTCTGTTATTCCAGTTTCGCGATCCCGAGTACGGGGAATGGTTTGGCTACCTGAGCCGAGAGGGCAAGGTGGCCCTCTCCATCAAGGGAGGTCCTTTCAAAGGTGAGTGGGGGAGAGGGCGGGGCCGCAGGGGTTGCGCCTCTCGGCTGCCCCCGGCCCTCACTACCTGCCCGCCTCTACCTGCAGGCTGCTTCCACGTGCCGCGGTGCCTAGCCATGTGCGAGGAGATGCTGGGCGCCCTGCTGAGCCGCCCCGCCCCCGCCCCGGCCCCCGCCCCCGCCTGCCGAGGCGCGGAATAAAGGCTGAGTCCGCTCCACCTGCCGCTGTGCGCGCGTCTGTGGGCTCGCGGGAGGGGGGCTGCCGCGCCGAGGGAGGGGCCGGCTCCAGCTCCGGGGCAGCCCCGCCCCCAGGCCCGCCCCGCGCTGACCGGCTCCGCGCATTGGCCCACCCCGTGCGCTGGCCTGTCCCGCGCATTGGCCAAGCGGCCGGGAGGACGGGCCCGGCGGCCGTGCACTTCCGGCCGGTGGCCGGCCCGGCGCGCACCGCCCCTTCCGCCGCCGCCCAGCGAGCCCAGCCCCGGTCCCAGCCCCGGCCGTCCCGGCGTCGCTTCGGAGCGCGGCGGCAGCTGACTGCGCCTTCACGATCCGCTGGGACCCGCGAGCCCCGCCGCCGTTATGAACATCCGCAATGCGAGGGTGAGCGCCCGGGGCGGGAGGCTGTCCGCGCCGCGTGGGCGCCGGGCCCGATGGCTGCTGCGCATGCTCCCGAGGGCCTCGGCCGAGCCCGGCCCGGTGGCCCTGAGTGTGCCTGCGGCCGCTGGACCTATGGGACTGGCCCAGCCCGCCGAAGAGGCCGGGGCGCGGGGCCGGGGCTGCGATTCCCTCCTGTTTGCGTGATGTCGGGCCTCCGTTGGGTGGGCTCTGGGGACCTGCGGGGCGCCCACTCCTGTTCCGGTGCTCCGGGCGTTGTGCAAAGTCAGATCGTCACAGCGTCTGCCCAGCCCCGAGGGAGGGGGGCCGAGCAGACCGACGGGGAGCAGGCTTCTCACCCGTGGTCACCGCCGCCTTAGACTGAGCGCGTTACACTGCCCTCCTTCCCTGCAGCCAGAGGACCTAATGAACATGCAGCACTGCAACCTTCTCTGCCTGCCCGAGAACTACCAGATGAAATACTACTTCTACCATGGCCTTTCCTGGCCCCAGGTGGGCAGCTTCTGAATTTGGGCATGGGGGAAAGCAGGCCGAGGAAAATCCCATCGGGTCATCTTGGAGGGAGGGAGTGGACAAGTCTGTCAGAGCCCAGGGGGCTGTATGGTCGGTGACGTCCCGGGTGTTTTCAGCTGGCAGGCAGGGGCAAAGGAAAAGAAGGCGCCTGAAGGGAGCAGAGAATAGGGGCAGGATCCCCACTTTGTGTCTTCTTTCTGGGCATGGGCAGGGCACAGTGTGGCACGGGGGAGATCAAGTCACCCAGCCCAGAGGTCATGAGTCATCACACAACTCGCCACTCGTCCAGTTTGTGTCCCTCTAAAGGGCTCTTCCAGCTCCGACATGAAGTTTTCTCATTCCCTTTTCCTCTCTGTCACCAGCTCTCTTACATTGCTGAGGACGAGAATGGGAAGATTGTGGGGTATGTCCTGGCCAAAATGTGAGTCACCAAGGAGGAAGAGAGAAGCCACGCGTGTCTGGTGGACGCCTCTGTGGGCTTTAAAAAAAATGAATCGGCTTCTTCTTTTCAGTACAGTTGAAAGTTTATAGAAAAATTGAACAGAAAGGACACGGAGTTCTCATAGAACCCTCAGCATCCCCTCCCTGCCAGTTTCCTCTATTAGTAGCATGTTGGATTTGTGTGGTCCACTTGTGACAAGTGATAAATGAATGTGATATAATACTATTATTATTATTATTTTTTGAGACAGAGTCTTGCTCTGTCGTCCAGGCTAAAGTGTAGTGGCGCAATCTCGGCTCACTGCAACCTCCACCTCCTGGGTTCAAGCGATTCTCCTGTCTCAGCCTCCCTAGTAGCTGGGATTACAGGCACGTGCCACCATACCTGGCTAATTTTTGTATATTTCAGTAGCGATGGGGTTTCACTATGTTGGCCAGGCTGGTCTCGAACTCCTCACCTCAGGTGTTCCACCCACCTCTGCCTCCCAAAGTGCTAGGATTACAGGTGTGAGCCACTGCACCTGGCCGATATATTATTATTAACTAAACCCACGGTTTACATTACTGTACTTCTCTTTGTGTTGTAAGCCCCATGGTTTTGACCAAATGACATGTGTCCACCTTTATATTATTACAGGATCGTTTCACTGTGTTCCACGCATTCATCCCTCCCTCTCCTTAACCTGTGGCAACCACTGATTTTTCTTTTTTTTTTCTTTTTTTTTTTGAGACAGAGTCTCGCTGTCGCCCAGGCTGGAGTGCAGTGGCGCGATCTCGGCTCACTGCAGGCTCCGCCCCCCGGGGTTCACGCCATTCTCCTGCCTCAGCCTCCCGAGTAGCTGGGAGTACAGGCGCCCGCCATCTCGCCCGGCTAATTTTTTGTATTTTTAGTAGAGACGGGGTTTCACTGTGTTAGCCAGGATGGTCTCCATCTCCTGACCTCGTGATCCGCCCGCCTCGGCCTCCCAAAGTGCTGGGATTACAGGCGTGAGCCACCGCGCCCGGCGGCAACCACTGATTTTTTACTGTCTGCATAGTTTTGCCTTTTCCAGGATTTTTTGAGAAAGGGTCTCGCTCTGTTGCCCAGGCTGGAGTGCAGTGGCATGATCATGGCTCACTGCAGCCTCAACCTCCCAGGCTCAAGTGATCCTCTCATGTCAGCCTCCCAAGTAGCTGGGACCACAGGCATGCGCCACCACACCCAGCTAATTTTTTGATTTTTTTTTTTTTTTGTAGAGACAAAATAGTGTTGTCCAGGCTGGTCTCGAACTCCTGGGCTCAAGCAATCCTCTTGCCCCGGCCTGCCAAGTAGCTGGAACTATAGGCGTGTGCCCCACACCCGGCAGGCATGGGGTTTTCAGGCAGCAAAGGGTGGCAGGATCGGCTGCTCTGATCCAAGAGGCTCCCGGCCCTCCCCCAGCTGGGGTCTTAGGGGGCTGTAGTGCATGTCCACTCTACAAATGGCAGGGGGGGTGGGGGTGGCTGTGCCTACACTGAGCTCCTTTGCAGCCTCTCCTTTCTCCGTCTCCAGGGAAGAGGACCCAGATGATGTGCCCCATGGACATATCACCTCATTGGTATGTAAGGTCCACCCAGGCTCTCTGGTGGGGGTGGAAGTGGGGGTTAGTCGGGGCAGCCCTCAAGGTCCCAGTCCCTCACCCCATCTCTGCTCTTCTCCCACCAGGCTGTGAAGCGTTCCCACCGGCGCCTCGGTCTGGCTCAGAAACTGATGGACCAGGCCTCTCGAGCCATGATAGAGAACTTCAATGCCAAATACGTCTCCCTGCATGTCAGGAAGAGGTGGAAGCCGGGCTGAGGGAAGGGGGATTGAGGGGGAGAGATACTGCCTTGACGGGGGTCCTGGGGTACCTCGGCTTTTGGTAAAGATCCAGGAAGTGGGACTGGGGGGAAGGAGGGACCAGGAGGAGGGGCAAGACCTGGACGTGCTACCCCTCCCTGGCCAAATCCGTGCAGCTCAGCAGTGCCTTGTTCCCCTGCAGTAACCGGGCCGCCCTGCACCTCTATTCCAACACCCTCAACTTTCAGTAAGTAGATCTCGATTTTTCTAATGGGCTGGGGTTGATCCCAGGTCTGGCCCATCAGGGCACCTGAGACCGGCTGAGTTGCCTTCCAGGTCGGGGGTGGGCCGGCTGTGGGGAGGAGGCTGTGGACCCCAGCGCTGCCAGGATACCTCCGCATTCACTCGGCGGCTGATGGTTGAAAAGCCGGCATGGAGACAGCACCTGCCTGCTGAAACGTGCTCCGTGTGTGTTGTGATGGAGGAGCTCTGGCCCATGCTGGCTGAGGCTGGTGAAGGGCACGTGGGCTGTTTAGTAATGTTTGGGAATAGAGAGGTGTGGGTCCCTGGGGTGAGCAGATGCTGAGGAGCAGGACTCAAGCATGACCAAGCACCTAGAATAATCCAAGAGAGAGCAGAATCAAGGAGAATGCACATTCAGGAAGGCAGGGCCAGTGGCCAGGCAGCCTAGTGGATGGGGCAGGTCTGCCTGAGGACCAGGAGGCCCCATGTGCCTGGCACACTAGAGAGAACCTGGCAGTTGGCATGCCCAGTAGACAGTGGAAAAAAGTGCTTGCAAGTGAAGCTGGGGTGGGCTGCCCATGGAGGGACACGAACCGCACTCAGCCCCTGTTTGGATGAAGAAGAGGGACTGTTGGGAAGGGCGGTGGCCTCTGGGCTGGATGCTGGCAAGAGGGATCTGTGACCCAGATGACGATGTCTGGTGGGAATTGCTTTATAGCTAAGTCAACAATCCTCATGTCTTAGGCCTGGCAGGGCCAGCCTAGGCCATTGAGTCCAGCTCCCCTTCCAGGGACATGGCCACCCGAGTCTGCACACACACCTCCCCAGTGCAGACACGGCCCCAGAGCTGCTCAGGCAGAGCCCATGCTGCCTAGGGAGGACTCCCCTAAACAGGGCTCACCGTCCTTCCTGGGTTCTGATGGCTGTTGTGAGGCAGCTCAGTAAGGGACAGGGCGCAGGGCAGGGAGGGAAGGGGAAGGCTGAATTCAGGGCTTCAGCTCCCAAGAAGCCACAGAAATGGATCCTTAGTAGCCAGGCTAAGGACACAGAACAGGGGCAGGACAGGCGGGGGCAGGCCGCCGTTTCCTGGAGCCTTTGCTGGAGAGAACAGAGGGCAGGTCACACTGGACTTGCTGTCTCAGGATGGAGCCTTCAGGGAGAAAACATGGCACCTTGCTCCAGTAGCCACGATACCAGGAGTGGAGGAGGGTGTCCCCGGGGTACGGGTCTTCCTCCTTGCTCTCTGCCTTCTGCCCCCAGGATCAGTGAAGTGGAGCCCAAATACTACGCAGATGGGGAGGACGCCTATGCCATGAAGCGGGACCTCACTCAGATGGCCGACGAGGTAAGCGCCTGTGTGAAGCCAAGCAAGGTGAGCGGGGGCGGCACTCGGGAGCCCCGAGACGGTGGCTGGAGGCGAGACCGACTTTGGATGCCAGCTCTTGGTGTCACGACCTCAGTTTCCTAGGCTGGGCTTTAGAGGAGGCCGTCTGCCTAGCAGCCTGGAGGGTGATGGGAGAGGCAGAGGGAGGAGGCTTTTAGAAGGGAAGTGGGGAGGCCTGGGGACCAGTGGGTGGCCTGCCTGCTCAGAGGTAGTTCTGAGTCAGGGTTCTGCCCAAGGCTCCTCGGGTGGCAGGGCTGGTCAAGGAGCAGCACTCTGTAGTGGGGGCCTCCATGGTAGTCAGTGAGCCCGGGCAGTGGTGGACTGGGGCTCCAGCCAGGTGTCCCCACTCAGTCCTGTGTGTCCTGCCTAGCCCTGCTGCCTCACTATGCCCCTCTCCTCAGCCAGCGACAGGGCCAGGGTCCCTTTGTCTGGAAACTTAGGCCCTGTCTCTTTGCTCCCGCTTCTCCCTGGGTTCCTGGTGGCAGCTGAGGCGGCACCTGGAGCTGAAGGAGAAGGGCAGGCACGTGGTGCTGGGTGCCATCGAGAACAAGGTGGAGAGCAAAGGCAGTTCACCTCCGAGCTCAGGAGAGGCCTGTCGCGAGGAGAAGGGCCTGGCTGCCGAGGATAGTGGTGGGGACAGCAAGGACCTCAGCGAGGTCAGCGAGACCACAGAGAGCACAGATGTCAAGGACAGCTCAGAGGCCTCCGACTCAGCCTCCTAGAGCCTGCCCCATCCCCTTCTCACCCCACGAGCTTTCACAATAAATTCGCTCCGTGGCACTGGGGAACTTCGTGTGTGTGCGCGCGCACATTTAGAGGGTGTGTTTCTCCAGGTCCTCTGGTGGGGTGTGAGCCTCGGCCTTTTGACCCAGAGCATCCTGCCAGGCTTGAGTACAAGGGAAGAGCTTTGGAGGTGGGACTCCCTAGTCTCATGACCTTCAGCAGCTGTGGCCGCGGGGAAGGAGGCCCTGGACTTATGGGAGAGACCCTGCCTTGGAGGTCTGCTTGGCCACGCTGAATGTGTTTTGTGGCACAAGCCTGGGCCGCTCAGGCTCAAAGCTCAACAGCAGGGCTCCCACTCTTGGTGGCCTTCAGCCCTCTTCCCACCTTCACCTTCAGACCTTCTCTCCCTAATCACACCTGCTTGGGGCTACAGCAGCTCCGCGGCATACCCGTGGGCTCCAGATGTGGACATCCAACTGCTCATTGGGCTTATCTACAGCTGTCCTGTCTGAGTAAAGACTCAGCCAGATGCCCCATCAACGGTCCTTGAGTCCTCCCTCCCCTGCCACCCTAATGGTCAATGAGTCCGTGATACCTCTTGAGTCTGCTCCCTAACCTGAGTTTGCATTTGGAAATAATTTATTTTTAGTACAATTCCCCGCGTTTCCCCTATTGACATTTTGTATTAATTGATGTATTTGTTATTGTTGATGCGCCAATACTGATAAGTTATTGCAAACTATAGCCCATGGTTTACACTAGGTTTCCTGTCTGTGTTGTACAGTTTCTATGGGGTTACACAAATGCATAAAGGCATGTATTCCCTCATAACAATTCCATGCAGAATACAAAACTGGGCGGCTGTTGGGTGCGGTGGCTCATGCCTATAATCGCAGCACTTTGGGAGGCCGAGGTGGGCGGGATCACTTAAGCTCAGGAGTTGGAGACCAGCCTGGGCAGCATGGCGAAACCCCATCTCTACTAAAAATAGAAAACTTATCCGGGCGTGGTGGTGCATGCCTGTAATCCCAGCTACTCGGGAGGCTGAAGCAGGAGGATCGCTTGAGCCCGGGAGGTGGAGGTTGCTGTGGGCCCTGATCACGCCACCACACTCCAGGGACAGAGACCCGTCTCAAAAAAAAAAAAGATATATATATACATATACACATATATATCAAAACCCTGTTTTTCATGGAGTCACCCTAACCGGAACGCTCGCTTCTATGTCTTTCCTCCTTTCCCTTCCCTCCCCTCCGGCTGCAAAGCCATCACTTGCTGTCCCTAGTCCCTGGTATTCCTGAACCGTCTCTGTACCCTGCTACTGCAGGTGGCACACTGCTCCTCCGCCAGGTTGAAAATTCGCCATACAGGCCTGGAGCTCGGTTCTCTTTGGCTGGCGCCTCGCACGTGACCGGCAGGCAGCCGGCAGCTGTGGAGGCGGAGCCCAGAGCGCGGCAGGGCGGGGCCGGGGCCAGAAAGGCGCGTCTGCGCACGCCCACAGCTCTCCGGTTCCCGGCTCGGGCGAGACTGTGTTGATTGGCTTAAGACGTGGGCTTCCCTTTGTATGGGCCGGAGGCGGAGCCCTGTCCCGCCCCGCGCCTGGAGTCAGTGTCTTCCGGTTCGCAAGCCCGCGGCAAGCTTCGTTCCCAGGCTCTGATTGGTCCGGCGGCTCTGGGCTCTGCGCGCAGGGTGCGGGGGAAGGGCGGGCTTGCGCACTGCGTCGGCCGCGCCCCGGCGCCGGTGGAAGGGAGCTGGCCCAGGCTCCCACGGCGCCCGCGGCGCCCTCCTTCCGCCCCTGCCTGGCCCGCGGGACCCGGCCTGCCCTCTGCCGTCCGTCCCCGGCGGGCCCGATGCCTGTTGGCCGCTCCCTCCGTCCCCATGCGGGCAGGTCCGCGCCTTCTGCGGGCTGCCTGGCTTTTGGATGCTTTGAAGGGGAACAATGGAGCGGAGGATAGAGCGAGCAGCAGGGGGCAGTTGCGTTCAGGGCCTTAAATGCCAAACAAGTGCCCTAAAAGCCAGGGCCCAACACTCAGGCCCTAAAGCACGGGCTGAATGGGGCATCCTAGGAATAGCTCTGGAGTGAAAAAAGGAGTGAAGAGAGCGTTTGAAGGCACGGGCTGAGGCCTTTCCTGCCTGCCTGAGCCCTGTGTCTGGCTCTGCTGGGTGGAGGGACCTTTGGGGACCAGTCAGGGCTCGGATGGAGGGGCAGGATGTGTTGGGGCCAGCTAGTGAGGGGCGGGGGTCCCTGGTTCCCCTTCGCCTGAGGCAGCGGTGAGACGTGTGAGTCTCCCGACCAGGGGCAGGTTGGAGTGTGGGTGCGGCTGTGCGCGCTGTGGGCAGGGGCGCAGGCTCTCTAGTCTCGCTGGAGGACTCGAACATCGGTACTTCCGAGACCAGCTGCTGGAGGTCCAGGTCCTGGGCCTGCCTGGGTCTGGCTAGCTCCCAGGCCTTGAAGCCCCAGGTCCTGCAGACACGACGACGTGTTCGAGAAGGGCCTTGGTACTGGGAGAAGGGGGCGGGGAGCTGAGGGAGTGTTTTTTTCGTTCTGGGCAAGAGAATTAATTGCTCATAGTTGAAAGGCAGGAAGTACCCGCACAGCCTCCCCTCCCCGGATCTGCAGGTCAAGGTCATGTGTGCTCGCATTTGCACAGAGCCAGACTCTGACATCCGTGCACACACACGCCAAGTACCCCTGCACTAGTGCCCGCAGGCCCGCTTTCGGAACACATGCCTGGTGCCCAAGTGCCTTGCCTCTCTCCCCACATCGATACCCCAGGGATTTCCCTCCCACCAAATTGAAGCCAGTTGTCTGCTTGGCTTGTCAACCGCCTCCTGCCTCCTGCCTCCTGCCTTCCCGATTTCCCGGAGAAAAGCTGCTGCCCTGTGGTAGAGGGTGGAGGAAAGCCCCACCACCCCTGGATGAGGGAGGCCCCAAGACTGCCCCCAGGGTAGCTAAGACCTCACTCCGAGGGGGCTGCCCCCGTCAGGCCTGACGGGCAGGTGCAGCTGCAGGGGAAGGGAGGCAGAGCAGTCTCTTCCGGCAGCAGGAAGTGGTAACCGCCTATGGGGAAATTGTGGGGCTGAGCAGAAGGGGAACCGGAGCTGAATTCTCCTCCCCTACCAAGGGGGCCTGGAGGGAACGGCAGCCAGCTGCTGAGGTTCTGCTCTCTGGGGCTGACCTTCCTTCCCCCTCCCCTCTGAACTTCCCACCCCAGCTCTCAAGGCTCCTTGGGCCTCTCTGGGGGCTGACTTGGGAAGGGAGGACCCCATCCGATGTCTGGGGGAAGCAGGCAACCCAGGGGGAGTCCAGAGCCTGGGGCAGCAATGGTGTCCATGTCCACTGGTACTGTGGGCCAGCGGCCCCGCTGTGAATGGTACAGTCTGGCAGTGGTGACCAGGGACAGCCTTCTAGAGGTGGTGGGATGGCAGCCTGGGATGCCAGCTTAGGTTGGGGCTCTCACACCCGCTCCGGCTGCTTGGTAGCGGGGCTTTGGGCACAAAGCAGCCTAGGTGCAGGCCCAATGGGAGGGGACGGCAAGGCCGGGGCACAGTGGGGCTGGAAGGGGCGCCCTGCCCCCAGGAGCCCCTCGCGGGCAGTGCCAGCCCTGGGCCGCCCCGCCCCACCGGGAGCCGCGCTGGGGGCGGGGCTGGGCGGAGCCCGTGCAGGGTGCTGGCCGCAGCGCCCCCAAGTCCCGACGCCGGGCCCGCTCACGGCCGCGTGGGAGCAGTGGGGTTCGACGGCGCGGCCGCCAGGCCGCCATGGCCGCTCACGGGAAGCTGCGGCGGGAGCGGGGGCTGCAGGCTGAGTATGAGACGCAAGTCAAAGGTGAGAGGGCGCCGGGCGCTCCCGGCCCGTTTCCTGCGGAGACCCCAAGGTCGTGAGGGAGCTCCAGGCGTCCCGCGCTGGCCCAGGGCCCGATGCTGTCCCCAGCGACCTCTGGAGGGGGGAGTGGAGGAGAGAGCCTGAGCCCCTTGCCTGCCTCCCCACGCCCATTTGGCCTCAACCGCCTGCCATCTTCCCTTCCTTCTTTCTTGTCTTCCTTCCTTTACTGTCTGTCCTCCTTGGGTCTCTGCTCCTCACCCAAGGTTCAGTGGAGACACTGGTGGCCGCCGGTAAAAGGGAGCCAGATGCACCACCGTGCCCCCCAGAAAAGCAGTATTTTAGCTACAGTGAAGTCAACCACCTTGACTGGGCTGGGAGCTGGGGGCTGGGGGGTGAGTAAGGGAGTCTGGGTGAGTGGATTGGTGGAGATCACTTGGCCCTAACCCTACTGCAGTCCCTGGAGCTTCAGTACCTTTTGTCTCCCTTTAGCACTGAGGGGGATCAGAGGCGAGGGCCACTGTCTCTGGGTCAGGCTGGCGCAGTGAGTCTTGGTTGAGAGATTTAACAGGGCTGGCTTCTCAGCCTTCTGAAATTGAACCTCTTTGGGTTCTGATAAACACCCATGTGCAAATCACATGCAAATCAGCTTTGTAAATTCTTAGCCAATAGCTTGTGCCCATCTTATTCGGGGCATGGTAACTCTTGCAAAGGAAAGAAGCAGCATCTCAGCGCCAGCAGCTCGTCCATATCACTCTCAATCACTCCATTTTACCAATTACGGAAACAAGCTCAGAGAGGTGCAGTGACTTGCCCGTGGTCATACAGCACTACAACTTCTAGGACGTAGAATGCAATGACCCTTGAAGTGCCTTTCAACCCAGAGATGTAGGTTCTAACATCATTATTCAGTGCAAGCAATTTATACCAAAGTATGCCCCAGTCCTCCTTTGGAAAAGGCCGCCTGTGTCCAGAGCCAGCTTGAGGTTACTACACAGGGTGAGCCAGCTTTCCACGCCTCGCCATCATCTTGCTCAGATGGAAGTGATGATCTCCATCCTGCTTCCCCAAAATGCCATGAGGCTGAAAGACTTGGAAAACTTCAGTCAGCAAATATGGGTCAGTGATTTCACACTGAAAAGTTGGGGTTTCGAGCGAGACTGTCTAAGGGTTCCTCACTTGCTCTGGGTCTGCATCCCACACCCTGGAAAAACTTTCTACCATGCTACAAAACGGGGTCACTGTCTTGACACCCTAAATTCTCAAAGGTCAGCATAGCGGTGGTTTTGGAGACCATCTTCTCTTCTGTTTTGCTTGTCAGCAGAAGTGAGACCAAATGCCTTGCTCACAGGAAGTGCTGGTGGGGCCCGGGGCCCAGCTCTGTAATTCAGGCAGACATGGATTGCAGCTCTCCTTTTGCCAGATGTTTCCTATACATCTGTGCTGTCCCAGGCCCTGGGAGTATACTGCTGTACAGGAGAGAACCCCGACTCCAGCCCCTCCAGCCCTGGCTTTTTACCCAGACTAAAAACAATGATTCAATGAGGACTCTCCTGATTTCAAATGGCGTCAGCGCCCACCCCGCCCTCACACGGCTCACGGGTCTAGTGGGGGAGACGTAGACTTTCCATTATGATAATAAGCACTACAAAGGGAAAGTGCACGGTGCCAAGAAGGGGTCGCAAGAGGGCCAGCCCTAGTTTGGGGGGAGGTCAGGACAGGGTGTGCTGACGAGTTTGTCTGAAATGAGATCCGAAAGCTCTGCCAGGAAAGCCACCAGTGCAATCAACTTGCAATTCACAAGTTTCCTGCTCACCACCAGCCGGTGTGCATGCCCGGATCTGGACTGGGACATGGCTTCCAGTCAGCTTTTGCTGCCGGCAGTGATGAAGAAAGGCAGCGGTTCCCCCTGCTGGTTCCTACTGCACTGTTCAGTTGTCATAAGTCCCCAGGGATTGTATTCCTCTGGGGGAAGCAGGGCAGGGCAGGCTCCAGAGGGCCAGTGAGGCGAGCAGTCGTCTAACACCTTTCTTGGAATGAAATGTAATTTACTTTTATCAAAAAATGTTAAACTGGGCCAGGCGTGGTGGCTCACGTCTGTAATCCCAGCACTTTGGGAGGCCGAGGCGGGCGGATCACCTGAGGTCAGGAGTTCGAGACCCAGTCTGGCCAACATGATGAAACCCTGTCTCTACTAAAAATACAAAAATTAGCTGGGTGTGGTGGTGCGCACCTGTAGTCCCAGCTACTCGGGAGGCTGAGGCGGGAGAATCGCTTGAACCCGGGAGGCGGAGGTTGCAGTGAGCCAAGATCGCGCCACTGTACTCCAGCCTGGGCAACATGCTCCATCTCAAAACAAAAAATCAAAACAAAACCTTAAACTGATTCAGTGAGGACTCTCCTGATTTCAAATGGCATTAGCACCCACCCCACCTGGCCTTGGAGCTGACAAGTTAACCACAGGAGGCCAGCTTCGGATCAGATGAAGACACTCTCCATCTGTCTCACTTGGCATCGTGGGCTCTGCCCTGCTCTGTCGAGAGGTCCCCTGCCCCAGGCTTCCACTTACCCAGCTTGATCTGCCGGTGGGAAGAGCTCTCCTGTTCGGTAATTCAATTGGAAGGATCAGGCTCCTGGGTCCCTCACCTGGCTAGTCTGGTGGGGGCAGGGAGTGGAGGGACTGAGGGATGGGTGACACATGCAGCCAGGGCTGGGGCACCTGGAGTCAAGGGGCCTGAGACTAGGGAGGGGACATTCTCCAATAGGAGATCAGGGGAGGAGGTAGGGATGCTGGGCAGGCCAAACCCACAGGGTCCCCGTGCAACAGCCCCTGGGAAGTCACTGGCGGGACAGAAATCCAGTGGGATTGAGCGCTTCTCAGCGGAGTCCTCCCTCGCTGGTGCTGGTCTGAATCCCTGCCGTCTTTTGCCTGGACTAGCGCAATAGCTGCCACCTGGGCTCCACCTGGCAGTGTGAGGGGGCCCTGAAAACGAAGCTGGACCACATCACCCCACTGCTGTGGCTCCTCGCTCACTCGGAGTCCAGCTGGGAGTTCTGCCTAGACTACGGGCTCTGTGCCATCTGTCCCTACCGGTCTCTCGGACTCCCCCTACTGCCCACGCACAGCCAGCTGCAGCCTTCTGCTCCAACGATGTGGCTTGTTCTTGACCACCCTCCTTTAAAAAGAGGTCCTCCCTGTCCCCACCCACCCCCGGCTCTGAACCTGCTTTGTGTGTTCATCTTCTCAGCACCCATCACTCCTGGGCATTCTGGTATGTGTCCGTGCCCCATTCCAATCCCAGCTCTAAGAGGGCAGACACTTGGTCAACCCTCTTTGCCTCTGTATTTAAAACGTGCCTGCCACAGAATGGGTGCATGATCAAAATTCTGCTGAATGAAGAAATCAATTCATGTCCCTCCCTGGGGATGTGGATGGAGATGAGTAGGTGGGCACTCAGGAGGTGGCAAAAGTGTCTTCCGCAGGTTGCTTAAACTTGCTGGACAGGCACTTCTTTGCTTCAGGCCTGTGTGGGGGAAGCAGCGTTGCCAAATCAAGCCAGTGATGATAGGGTGTCAAAAGGCCGGCAGTATGGGGCCCTGGGTGTGACTCTTTCTGCAGGGTGGGGGAATGCACAGGTGGGGCGGGGGGTGATTGGGAGTGGGAAGTGGGGTCAGAAGACAGGGGCTAGCTCCCTGCCCCATTCTTTCACTTACAAGGCCGGATCAGCTCCCCCTGGCACCCAGCCCCCACTGTGGACTGTCCTTTCTCCTGGGGCCTGAGGGCAGGGTTCCCCAGCCACTGAGACTATGAGATCGCTGCAGGCTGGCCCTGAGCAGCCCTGTGATCTGTGGGTTGTGTATCCGTGTGTTTGCAAGGGAGGCTGCCACCTCCCGGAGCCTGGGTACCGGGGGAAAGGAAGTCGCGGGGGAAACCATTCAGAGGCTTTCCAGGAACGAGGGAGAGACAGGAAGCCAAACTGAAAGGTGCCTGGCTGGCGCTGGGGCGAGACAGGGCTGGGCAGCCTTGTGTTCCACCCACCGTGAATGGCTTCACCCTTCCCAGGGCAGCCTTGCTCCCTCTCACTCTGGGCCTTTGCTCGGCTCTCCCCTCTCTCTGGGACACCCTTCCTCTTCCCCCTCAACCGGGTGGCTCTGGCCATCTGTTGGCCTCAGCACAGAGGTCGGCTGGACAGCTGAGGCCAGATCTGCCTGCAGGGGCCTAGCTTCTTTCCTCCCCTCTTAGCTCCTGCCCTCAGCCTGGGCTGGGTCCGAAGGAGCCCTCAGAGCCGACGGGACTGGGGTCTGTGTGTCTCTGCCTCTCCTACCCCACGCTGGCCTGGCTGACCCAGGCAGGGCGTGCTAGCCGGGCCTGAGCCATGGTTCCCCCCACAGAGATGCGCTGGCAGCTGAGCGAGCAGCTGCGCTGCCTGGAGCTGCAGGGCGAGCTGCGGCGGGAGTTGCTGCAGGAATTGGCAGAGTTCATGCGGCGCCGTGCTGAGGTAGAGCTGGAATACTCCCGGGGCCTGGAAAAGCTGGCCGAGCGCTTCTCCAGCCGTGGAGGCCGCCTGGGGAGCAGCCGGGAGCACCAAAGCTTCCGGTAGGTGATGTGCTGGCAGGGGGGCCACAGCAGGGCCCAAGCTCCGCTCCCAGGTCTCAGTGCCCCTCTACCCCCAGGAAGGAGCCGTCCCTCCTGTCGCCCTTGCACTGCTGGGCGGTGCTGCTGCAGCACACGCGGCAGCAGAGCCGGGAGAGCGCGGCCCTGAGTGAGGTGCTGGCCGGGCCCCTGGCCCAGCGCCTGAGTCACATTGCAGAGGACGTGGGGCGCCTGGTCAAGAAGGTGAGGCTCTCACCCTGGGCCACGGGAAGTGTTCGAGGCTTTGGGATCAGGAGGCACTGTCGCTGGCAGGGCACTGGAGGACAGGTGGGGAGCAGGCAGAGCAAACCTGTGTGCCTCCCAGATGGGGCTTGAGCTGGGCAGAGCTTCCAGTGCCTGGCAGGGCCGCTCTGGGCAGTGCCGTGCTCACCCTTGCCTCTGCCTCTAGAGCAGGGATCTGGAGCAGCAGCTGCAGGATGAGCTCCTGGAGGTGGTCTCAGAGCTCCAGACGGTGAGGAAAGGGCTGGGGAGGGGCCTGCCCTAATGGTGCAGGGAGAAATGCCACTCACAGCGGGGGAGGAACACCCCCAGACCATCACATCACCCCAAGCCAGGCTCAGGGAGAAGCACGCACCTAGGGGCAAAGGCCCTCTCTCCCTAGGCACAGGGCGTCAGGCTAAGTGCTCACATGGGATCGCCCAGCTCTGAGGTCCAAGTTCCAGAGGGTCGGGGGTGAAGGGTTGGGGGCTGGCCCAGCCGTGGCCTTCGGCAGCACCACCTTGCTTTGGGTCTCCCTGCAGGCCAAGAAGACATACCAGGCGTATCACATGGAGAGCACGAATGCCGAGGCCAAGCTCCGGGAGGCCGAGCGGCAGGAGGAGAAGCGGGCAGGCCGGAGTGTCCCCACCGCCACCGCTGGCGCCACTGAGGCAGGGCCCCCCCGCAAGAGCTCCCTCAAGAAGGGAGGGCGGCTGGTGGAGAAGGTGGGCCTGGAGGGCACCTCAGACGCAGGCCTATGGGCCATGGGCCCTAACTAGGACCTGCTGTGCTGAGGGGGATGCCAGGGCTGGGTGCAGGGGAGGGCAGGAGTGGCAGGACAGTGCCATCAGGTTCCAAGGATTCCACACGGAAGGCTCCCAGGGCCTGAGAGAGCGGGGAAAACAGTTGCCCGGCCCTGGACAGCCCCATGCAGCCTCTACACACTCAGAGCGGGGCCCCTGCAGCTCTGCTGTTCTGCCAGCCATTCCTTAAGGTTTCAGAGGGGGCGAGAAGACACTTAGAGTGGGTGATGGGGCGACACGCACGGAGAAAGGGCCTTCGAGGTGAGCCCGGTAGAGAGAGTGGGGAGGTTGGGAAATGCCTGCATGGAGCCGCCAGGCTGTGTGGGGCTGAGAGTGATGGTCTCTGGGACTCTGGGAGCAGAGGAGGGAGTCGGGCATCTCAGGTGTTCTTAGGGGAAATGACAGAGTTTGGCTGTGTTGGGGGAAGGTCTCCCTGGCTGCCGTGGTTAGCGTGCCAGCTTTAGCCAGGCGCGGTGGCTGACGCCTGTAATCCTAGCACTTTGGGAGGCTGAGGTGGGTGGATCACGAGGTCAGGAGTTCAAGATCAGTCTGGCCAACATGGTGAAAGCCCATCTCTACTAAAAATACAAAAATTAGCCGGGCATGATGGCGGGTGCCTGTAATCCCAGCTACTTGGGAGGCTGAGGCAGGAGAATAACTTGAACACAGGAGGCGGAGGTTGCAGTGATCTAAGGTTGCACCACTGTACTCCAGCCTGGGCGACAGAGCGAGACTCTGTCTCAAAAAAAAAAAAAAAAAAAAAAAAAAAAAAAGAGTGCCAGTTTTAGAACCCAGGTGCCAGCACTTTCTGTCTCATGGCTCTCGATGATCTATCCCTACCCTTTGGGGTGCTCGTTCCCCCTCAGCTCTGGCCCCCGCAGAGGCCTGTGGCTGCTTCCAGCTGTGCACCTGTGTGCTGGCTCCAAGCTGGGTTTCTCATGCACCCTCCATGGTGGGGTGCCACGTGTGCGCCTTCCACTCATCAGGTATCTGTGAATAGTTCTGTGTCATCCCCCACTTCTGTGGGGAATGTTGTGGCTTGAACCAAGGCAAGTGGCGGAAGCACAGTGGGCGGCGCCAGCGCTGGTGAGTGAACAGCCGGCGAATCAAGTCACCTCCTGGCACTGGGCTGAGCACACTGTGGACTGTGGCGTGGGGAAGGCAGCAGGACTTCTGGGCTTGACCAGTTCAGGTGTAGTTGTCCACAGCGGGAGGGGAGGCGATGGGCATTACATGAAAGGCCAGAGATAGGGGCTGGCCACGTGCGTGACCCTGGCACGCTTGCATTGTCTCGAGTAGCGGCAGGCCAAGTTCATGGAGCACAAACTCAAGTGCACAAAGGCGCGCAACGAGTACCTGCTTAGCCTGGCCAGTGTCAACGCCGCTGTCAGTAACTACTACCTGCGTGACGTCTTGGACCTCATGGACGTGAGTCCTTGGTGGGCAGGTGGGAAAAGGTGCCTGGTGCCCCGGGGCTGGGAAGCTGCGGCTGCAGGACCCACCCAAGCATCTCCTTGTTTCCTCCTCAGTGCTGTGACACAGGGTTCCACCTAGCCCTGGGGCAGGTGCTCCGGAGCTACACGGCCGCTGAGAGCCGCACCCAAGCCTCCCAAGTGCAGGGCCTGGGCAGCCTGGAAGAAGCTGTGGAGGCCCTGGATCCTCCAGGGGACAAGGCCAAGGTTCTCGAGGTGCATGCTACCGTCTTCTGTCCCCCGCTGCGCTTTGACTACCACCCCCATGACGGGGATGAGGTGAGGGTCACCCCCTGCTGGGCTCGGCATTCTCTGGCCTTCACTGTAATGGTGGGCAGTGGAGTGGCATGACCCACACTTTGCTCGGGAATCCAAGTTCTCTGTGGTCTCAGGCAGTGCGGCAGCTAGAGAAGTGTCCCACTTCCCTTTGCAACCTCACTCCAAGGGTGCACCCCCACAATGGCCCATACATTGTTCTAGGGTGGTTTCTCAGTGTTTTTAAATTTCGTGACACAAACTTGGCAGTAAGATGGAGCGGGGCTTCTTTATCCTTCTCCCTTGAGCTAGTTTTTCCTGCAGCAGTTTATCCTCATGGGCGTTGGCAATGACCTGGGATTACATTGGGCCCCTTTTGGGCCGACTTGGAAATTTACGAGGAGTCCAGCATCACCAGGGCTTCCGATGGCATCACAGCTGCTCCCTAACCCACCCCTCCCGTTCTCAGCTCCCACCCCCAGAAACAGCCACCCACCTCCCGGCGTCAAGCAGTCATTTTCCATTGGCCAATGACGACCCAGTGCCACCAGCATCTCTCACCACACGCTTCCCTGCATCTTGTTCTCGCAGTGGGTTTATCCCAGAATTTTTGGCTAAATTAACATTCAATGTTTTAATCACCATGACAACAGGTACTGTTGGCAGCTGAGCCATGTGCTGTGTTAGGATCACATGTCCTTCCTTGGACAATTTTTCCTTTTCTTCTGGAATTTATAACTCTCTTGCCTCAGGAATGCTGCTTGCTGGAACATGCCTGTTGCTAGGAGTTGATCGCTACCTCGTCCCAGCACTGTCCTCCACACCAGGCACCTGTGAGGTCAACCTTCTCCTCTGTGCCCTCCCCCAGAGCCTTCCAGTCTGGAGTGCTTCACTTCTGCCCAGTGCTCTGTTTCCGGATTCCACGGCAGCAGCTTTCTTAGTTTCATACCCTTGTTTTGGTGGACGCCTTCACCAAGGGTTTCCTGACTTTGCACATCTGAAAATGTCTGTATTCTTTGTTTTGTTTCGTTTTTGAAACAGGGTCTCACTCTGTCCCCTCGGCGGGAGTGCAGGGGTGTGATGTGATCTCAGCTCACTGCAGATGTGACCTTCTGGTCCTCCCACCTCAGCTTCCCGAGTAGCTGGGACTACAGGCCTGCACTACCACGCCAAGCTAATTTTTCTATATTTTGTAGCAAGGGAGTTTCACCATGTTGCCCAGGCTGGTCTCAAACTCCTGGGCTCAAGCAATTGGCCCGCCTCGGCCTCCCAAAGTGCTGGGATTACAGGTGTGCCACTGTGCCCGGCCAACCCTTTATTCTTATTTCATGAATACAGTACTTCTTGAATCTTTCTGAAACTTTTATTTTATTTTTTTTTGAGATGAAGTTTCCCCCTTGTTGCCCAGGCTGGAGTGCAGTGGCACAATCTTGACCCACTGCAAACTTCGCCTCCTGGGTTCAAGTGATTCTCCTGCCTCAGCCTCCCAAGTAGCTGGAATTACAGGCACTTGCCACCACACGTGGCTGATTTTTTAATTTTTTTAATTTAATTTATTTTATTTATTTTTTTTGAGACAGCGTCTTTCTCTGTCGCCCAGGCTAGACTGCAGTGGTGCAATCTCGGCTCACTGCAACCTCTGCCTCCCAGGTTCAAGCAATTCTCCTACCTCAGCCTCCCGAGTAGCTGGGACTACAGGTGTGCACCACCAAGCCTGGCTGATTTTTGTATTTTTAGTAGAGACAGGGTTTCACCATATTGTCCAGGCTGGTCTCGAACTCCTGACCTCAGGTGATCCGCCCGCCTCGGCCTCCCAAAGTGCTGGGATTACAGGCACGGGCCACCATGCCCGACCCTTTTATTTTTATTTTTTAGTAGCGACAGGGTTTCTCCATGTTGGCCAGGCTTGTCTCGAACTCCTGACTTCAGGTGATCTGCTTGCCTCAGCCTCCCAAAGTGCTGGGATTACAGGCGTGAGCCACCATGCCTGGCCTGAAATGTTTTTTGTTTTCTCCTGTTCCTGCATTTGCTCTGTGTTCTTGCTTTTGTCCCTGAGTCCAAAATCCCTGCTATATCCTTTCCAGAGAGCAAATCGTTAGTTTTCTGCTGATCGTGTGAGTTTAGGGGAGGGATAAAATTTCAGTGTTCCCTAGGGTATGGATAGACTTACTTTTTCTCTAGAGAGAGGGTCTGGCTCTGTTGTCCAGGCTGGAGTACAGTGGTGTGATCATAGCTCACTGCAGCCTCCAACTCCTGGGCTCAAGTCATCCTCCTGCCTGAGCCTCCCGAGTAGCTGGGACTATAGGTGCATGCCACCATGCATGGCTAAGATTTGTACTTTAAAAACTATTATTTTATTTTTAATCTACTTATTTATTTATTTATTTTGAGACCAGGTTATGGGACAGGCTAATTTTTGTATTTTTGATAGAGTCAGGGTTTTACCGTATTGCCAAGGCTGGTCTCAAACTCCTGGGCTCAAGTGATCCACCCGCCTCGGCCTCCCAAAGTGCTGGGATTGCAGGTGTGAGCCAGTCCAGCCTAGATGGCAAATACACACAGCATAAGACACACCACGCTCACCACGTTGAAGTGTGCGGCCCAGGGGCAGAAGCACATTCACGGTGCTGTGCAGCCATCACCACCCTCCAGCCGCAGAACTTGTTCATCTTCCCAAACTGAAGCTCTGGCCCCGTCCAACCCCAGCTCCCCACCCCCCAGCCCCTGGCACCCACCCTTCCACTGTCCTCTCTACAGAGTTCACGGCTCTCCTTTGAGGCCCCTCACAGGAGTGGAATCCTACAGTGCGGGCCTTTCTGTGACTGGCTCCTTTCGCTGAGTCCCATGTCCTCAAGGGTCAGCCGTGTTGGAGCCCATCTCAAAATGGCCTTACTTTCTTCTCTATGACTTGCACCTTCGTGCGGTCCTGTACGGTGGGGCTTGGTGGAGATGGAGAGCAGGGCAAGTGTTTAGCCACAGCTGAATCCTCACTCTCAATTTTAACTGTAATGTCAACTTTCTAGATGTTTACATGCTTAAAAGAGGAATTCCTTCCTTTCTAAAGCAGCTGCTCTCATCTTGCCACAGGGAAATTTATGTCTGCCCAGTTAGAGTGAACAGTTTTTCTGTCCACTCCTTTCCCCAGAAGAGGTGGGGCTGGGCCCTCCCTGTTCTGTCTCAGACCCCAGTCTTCCTTACCATTCTATTTCATTTTATTTTCTTTTGAGATGGCGTCTCGCTCTGTCGCCCAGGCTGGAGTACAATGGCTCCATCTCGGCTCACTGCAACCTCCGCCTCCTGGGTTCAAGCGATTCCCCTGCCTCAGCCTCCCGAGTAGCTGGGACTACAGGCGCACGCCACCATGCCCAGTTAATTTTTTGTATTTTTAGCGGAGACAGGGTTTCACCATGTTGGCCAGGCTGGTCTCCAACTCCTGACCTCAGATAATCCATCCGCCTCAGCCTCCCAAAGTGCTTGGATTACAGGCGTGAGCCACTGCGCCGGGCCACCATTCTGATTTAAATAAAGAGTTTTATTAAGGTACGATTCATATGCCATAAAATTCACCATTTTAAAGTGTACAATTCGGTGGTTTCTCGTATATTCAGAGTTGTGCAGCCATCACCATGTAATTCCAGAACATTTTTGTCACCCCCTAAAGGAGCCATTAGCCACCACTCCCCGTTCCCCTCTCCAGCCCCTGGCACCCGCTCTGCTTCCTGTCTCTATGGATTTGCCTGGCTGGACACTTTACATAAGTGGATTCATTCCTTCTCGTGGTGAATCCTCTTCCATTCTGTGGGTAGACGGTGCTGAGTTTAGCCATCCGTCAGTTGGATGAGTGGTGCCGCCATGAACCTCTGTGGACAAGTCTTGGTTTGGACGCGTGTGTTCAGTTCTGCCATTCTTCAGCTGAGTGTCTGGGCTGGTGGTCCTGTGCCCGGCCGCCAGGCCACAAAAGGGTGCTTGCTTCCCTTACGCCCCGGGGATCTTGGCACCTACTGCCCAAGCCCAGCCCTTAGCCCCCTGGCCGCCGCCCTCTGCAGGTGGCTGAGATCTGCGTTGAAATGGAGCTGCGGGACGAGATTCTGCCCAGAGCCCAGAACATCCAGAGCCGCCTGGACCGACAGACCATTGAGACGGAGGAGGTCTGGGCAGCCCACCGGGGGTTAGAGGGAGACGAGGGCCTGGAGCCTGTACAGCCTGCTGTTGGAAGTGGCTGCCCTGCCTGCCCCCCTCCCTTTGGCCCCTTCCTTCTGACTTGGACTTCCTGTCTCCCTCCCTGTCCCCTACCTCTTACTACCCTGGTGTGGTCTCCTCTGCAGGTGAACAAGACTCTGAAGGCGACACTGCAGGCCCTGCTGGAGGTGGTGGCCTCTGATGACGGGGATGTGCTTGACTCCTTCCAGACCAGCCCCTCCACCGAGTCCCTCAAGTCCACCAGCTCAGACCCAGGCAGCCGGCAGGCGGGCCGGAGGCGCGGCCAGCAGCAGGAGACCGAAACCTTCTACCTCACGGTGGGGAGGGCTGGGCTGGTGGGCGGGACCCGTGGGGGCGTTGCTGGGGCCGAGTGAGGGGCTCAAGACAGGGCTAACACTTCGGGCTCTTCTTGGGGCTGCCCAGAAGCTCCAGGAGTATCTGAGTGGACGGAGCGTCCTCGCCAAGCTGCAGGCCAAGCACGAGAAGCTGCAGGAGGCCCTTCAGCGAGGTGGGCCCAGTGCTGCCTGCCCCCTTCCCCGCCTCTCCCCTGCCCGGGACCCTGTCTAGCCCACGGTCCTCCCCTCCCGCCTGTCCTTGGTTCTTATCCACACCTTTCTCTCTGGGATGCCTTAAAGACCCCTGGCCTGAGAGGCAGACCAATGTTCTCCCACCCCACAGGTGACAAGGAGGAGCGGGAGATGTCTTGGTGAGTCCTTCCTGAGGGGCTGGCATGTTCTGAGGAGCTGGGGCCCTGTGACAGTCCCCCATCTCTTCTCTCCCTGGGGCCCAGCTCAGCTGCCCAATCCCCTGGGCCTCAATTTCCCAGTTTTCGCACTGGATTGTGGAATAACTTCAGAGAATTAGAGGCCTGCTTGGCTGGGCTAGGGGGTGGGGCACCCTATTCTCCACACCTGGCCCCCTCAGAGCCAGCTCCCATTCACCGCAGGACCCAGTACACGCAGAGAAAATTCCAGAAGAGCCGCCACCCCCGCCCAAGCTCCCAGTATAACCAGAGACTCTTTGGGGGAGACATGGAGAAGTTTATCCAGGTACTTGCTTTGCCCCACATGCCAGCTCACCTGTACATGCTGGTCTTTCTTCAGCTCTGGGTCACCTCAGTGGCCAGAGCAGCTGCCTGATCCCAGGGTCCTGCACTCTCAATCAGTCATCGACTGTCCCTTTCTGGGTGGGCCACTTCCAGGCCGCAGTTGGGCTCCCCTGTAGCCTCCGCTGATTGAATGGAGCATCCTTAACTAGTAATGGGAACGTATAGAAAACCTGGGGCAGCGGCATTTTTAGGGGCGAGATATTGAGAGCTTCTCCCCTGCGACTTCTGGCCAGCATGGTACTGGGGATCCTGGACAGTGAAATAAGGGGAAGCAAGAAAGATCAGGAAACTAATACTGAGATCAGAAAGCATCAGAGGGGGCCAGGCACGGTGGCTCACACCTGTAATCCCAGCTCTTTGGGAGGCCGAGGTGGGCAGATCACTTCAGCCCAGGTGTTCGAGACCAGCCTGGGCAACATGGGGAAACCCCGTCTCTACTAAAAATACAAAAATTAGCTGGGCATGGTGGCACGTGCCTGTAATCCCAGTGAAAGAAAGAAAGAAAGAGAGAGAGAGAGGGAAGGAAGGAAGGACGGAAGGAAGGAAAAGAGAGAGAAAGAAAAGAAAAAAGAAAAGGAAAGAAGCAAGCAAGCATCAGAGGGGGCCAGGCATGGAGAATACCAGAAGATCAGAACTGATATCGTCATTTTCAGTGATGTGCTTATGTGTGTAGAATATTCAAAAGAATCAACAGATTCTTTAAACGAACACTGTGAGTTTCTTTCTTTTTTCTTTTTTTTTTTTTTTATTTGTTGAGACTGGTTCTTGCGCTGTTGCCCAGGCTGGAGTGC